>NC_045549.1:59603850-59925517 GCF_009769535.1 Thamnophis elegans
TACTAAAGAGAGAAAATTAGTTGATAGCATCTGCTTTTTACCAGTGATATGTTTCCCCAATTATTCAGTACTATTCCATCAAGGTTATGGAAATGTTTAAATGAATATAATCAAATTCAGACAACTATTTTAATTAAGAGAACGTGGACTGATTTTGATGACTACATTTTAAACTCTGCATGCCATATTCAAAATGACATATCATTACTTAAAATACTTGCTTTGTTGTTATATTTTTGTTCTTTTTATTATTGTTATCATTTATTAACATTATATGCTGCTCATCCCACTGTCAGGTGACTCTGAATGGCCTATAATGCAGTGGTTAAAGTGCAGTATTGCAGTCAAACTCTTCTCAGAGCCTGGAGTTTGATCTTGATGGGGCTTAAGATTGCCTTTCATTCTTCTGAGGTTGGTAAAATGAGGACCCAGATAGTTGGGGGCAATATGGTGACATTGGAAAGCACCAACAGAGTGCTGTAAAGTGCTACCTAAGCCTAAATGCTATTTGTATTGCTATCATAAAAGCAGACATGCAAAACATTAAAAAATAAAAATAATAACAGAAATTAGATAGTGAAGAACCAGAATTCAATGGAGTGAGGTTTTCCTAGACCACTAACCACCTCAGCATAGAATGCCCTCATTGAGGCCCCAGGCCATTCAGGTAGAGACAGATTTTAGGCTCTTTCAGAAGATCGAAAGGATGGGGATGGATCTCACCTAGAGGGGCACAATGTTCCAGTATTTGGTATTTTAGAAGTACTTGCACTTTAATTTCAATTTCCAATAGATGGAAATCACTCTACCAAAATTGTTGTATCTTTTTCTGAGGTTCTACACTGAACATTATTTTTACTGCTGTCATCATTGTGTTAAAATACATCAAATGTTCTGGACAACCATTTAAAAGACTTGTATAACATTTGCTCAACAGAGTTTAGAATATTGAAGAAAACACATAATTTGCTTCATTTCATGAGATCAGGACATCTGGGGTGTATTCATAATATGCAGGCTTTCACAAAAATAATCTTAGGCTGAGAAATAAAAAAATATGACTTCATTCATGCAGATGCATCAGAATTTTGTTGCAGGATGAGGTGTGAAATGTAGACATATGGGTGTGCAATGATATAAGGAGGGGAGGAGGGAAATTGCCTTTAGGTCTCTCATTTGTTATTAACAGATCTGGAATCTCAAGCATATTACTACAGAATACTATCATTTCAGATAAGAACAGCTTTGAGAAATGTTTTTTGGGTAAACCCAACCAGGAATGTTCACTATCTCTACGAGCAAGAAGTAAGACGGGTTCTCTAACCTTTGTTTTGTTCCCTTCTTTTGAAATTTATAGTAGAATCTCAATAGGATTTGAAGACAAGATAATAAACAATTGTCAAACTGCTAATTTTATGTTGTGAAATAAAAGATTCAGATCAAGATTTTGCAAAATGCAAAGGAATGAGCTGAACTGGCAGCAACATGTTTTTAATTCTGTTATCAAGAAAGTTACTTAATAATAGTTTGGATTATAATATTTTTCTGCTGGATTGCTTCTATGGAAAGAGCAGGATTTCCATAAGATTTGCAGAAATATCTTTGCTCTGATATAAATAGCAAAATACATTTTAAAGAAATCATTCATTAGTAAGCAGCTTTTTAACAACATGAGATGTACATATAAAAATAATCCATCCAGACCTATCACTTCTTGCTTTGATACTAAATATTTATTTTGTGAACGAAAGTGTGCAAAAACATTTAATCAATGGAGGGAAAATAATTTATGTAGATGGAAATTATTATAATACTTAATTATTACTAAGACAAAGATGAAATCCTCTGAGACCTTGTCTTCGGGATGCCCAGAACCATCTCACTGGTTTCAATATTTACAAATAGTGAAGTCCAAAAGAATTAGAAAAATAAGATGAAGTATTAGAAGATCTGGCTGAATTCAAAAATCACACAAAATCCAGATACAGTGCCACAATATAAATGCTGCTATTATTCCACTGGATGTAAGTTTTATTCACTAAAACCAATGAGGTAACTCCACCAAAGGTAAGTAAAGTTGCATTGGTTTATGGAGTCTCCTTTAAATTATGGTTCTAATCCAGAGGTGGGTTGCTCCCTGTTTGGCCCGGTTCAGCCAAAGCAAACCACGCACAGCAAACCGGTGCAGGAACCCACCCCTGTTCTAATCCATACGTTGGGGGTTTCATCACTTGAGTTTTTCAAGAAGAGATTGGATTGCTATTTATCAGAAGTGGTTAGGGTCTCCTGCTTGAGCGGGGGTTAGACTACATGACCTATAAGGTCCCTTCCAACTCTGTTAATCTGTTAAAGAACTCAGTGTGGTATGTCTTCCTGGCATTATACAATATACAAGAGAGTATCTCAAAAGAGAAAAATAAAGGATTGTAATGCTTGATTTTGAAATTTAATAAAGATACTTGTAAAAGGAGAGAGGAAAATAAAGTGCTTTATACAAATGTCATATAAGGTTTTAAAAATATCCCCCGGGACCTTGAAATGTTCTTGGAAGCCAACGATAAGCCTATTACCCTACCTAATATTCTTATAAAAGAATGAGCTAGTTAAAGCTAGGGTATAATTCCACCAGTTAAAGAACAACACCAAGAATAGCGTACAGGATTTGAGATTAATTATTATGAAATTCAATTGTTGAATCAGAAGGATACTTGCACATGATTTTTACTGAGCCAATTTTTGGAATTTTTATTCAGCCAAGGTGCTAAATTGATCCTCTGCATAGTTCCATAGGAAACATGCTAGACTAGAAGGCATGGAAGAAGGAAAATTGCTTCTCTTTGGATCAAGGTACTGTTTCTTTAAGAGACCATACTTCAACCAGAGTATTGTAATGAAGAAATTGTGCTTTGAATGGGGAGTTTTACATAGCTAGCATGTAATTTTTGTCCACACATATTGTGCACTTGGAGCTATCTGAGGTACTGAAAACAACTGGAATATAGTTGTGCCTCTTGAGAAAAAGTATATTTGCTCTTAAGACACACATCACCAAACAATGGACATAAATTGTTTATAACCATAAATAGTTTACTGCTGCAGGCACTAATATTATGAAGTCATCTGATCTTTCCACAGATGCTCACATCAGTAGCCAAGTATAAGTCTTCTCCCTGTCCCATTACAGAAGTTAGCTCATTCCTGTTAGATGCAGACTTATAAAGAGGTATGAGAACTATCTTGAATGCATTTCGGTCAATATTAAAGGTTGGGGGCGGGGGGAATGACATTGCCATAGGTCTATACTACAGGTCACCCAACCAAGCAGAGGAAGTAGATGAATTTTTTGCTAGTCAGCTAATTAAGGTATGTAGGAAGCACACCACAATAGTAGTGGGGGATTTTAACTATCTTGACATCAACTGGGAAACGAACTCTGCACCAAGTGGAAGATCCAACAGGTTCCTAACAAACCTAGCAGAAAACTTTGTTTCCCAAAAAGTAGAGAAGGGAGCAAGGGGATCAGCCATATTGGACTTAATTCTCACTAACAGAGAGGAAATGATAGAAGGTGTTGAAGCCACAGGAACCCTGGGGGCAAGTGACCATGCAATATTGGAATTCAACATTATGCAAACACAAGTAGTAGAACAAAGTGAAACTAGTCTTGGACTTTAAGAGAGCTAATTTCAATAAACTTAGAGAGAGCTTGGGAAAAATTCCATGGATGAGAATCCTCAAGGGGAAAACAACTCAAGAAGCTTGGGAAATTTTGAAAAATGAGATTACAAAAGCCCAGTCTAGCACAATACCAATGAAGAAGAAAAATAACAGCTCCCAAAAGAAATCAGCATGGCTGCATAAAGAACTCTCTGAAAAATTGAAAGACAAAAAAGATAAGTATAAAAAGTGGAAAGGGGGGGTACATAACTAAGGCAGAATATCAGCAAATAGCCAAGCATGTAATGATGAAGTGAGGAAAGCTAAGGCTCACAGTGAAGAAAGGCTTGCCACAAAAGTAAAAAATAACAAAAAAGCTTCTTCCAATATGTTAAAAACAAGAAAAAGGTTAAGGAAACAATTGGTCCATTGCTGGGAGAAAGTGGCAAGATGGTGACAAGCAACAGGGAGAAAGCAGAACTATTTAACTCATGTTTTGCATCTGTCAACCTATCAAAAACAGCACCACAAAAATCAGATTAGGAACACAAGTTGAAATAGGGAAGAAAATGGTAAGTGAGCACCTGTCTACCCTAGACAAGTTCAAATCACCAGGACCAGATGGATTACACCCCAGGCTTCTGAAGGAACTGGCAGACGAGATCTCAGAACCACTGAACTATATCTTTCAGAGATCCTGGAGCACCTGGGAACTGCCAGAGGACTGGAAAAGAGCTGATGTGGTTCCCATCTTCAAAAAAGGGAAAAAAACAGATCCAGGAAACTACAGACCTATCAGCCTGACCTCAATACCAGGAAAGATTCTGGAAAAGATAATCAAGCAATGAATTAGCGAACACCTAGAAGCAAACAAAGTAATAGCCAAAAGCCAAGATGGGTCTGTCAAAAACAGATCATGCCAGACTAATCTTATTGCATTCTTTGATAATGTGACAAAATTAGTGGACCAGAGGAATGCCGTCGATATAGTTTACTTGGACTTCAGTAAGGCATTTGATAAGGTAGATCATAACCTACTACTAGATAAAGTAGAAGAATGTGGGTTAGACAGCATCACCACCAGATGGATTTGTAACTGGCTGACCAACCGCACTCAACGTGTAGTCCTCACTGGAACTGCATCTTCATGGAGGGAAAGTATGCAGTGGAGTATCCCAAGACTCTGTTTTGGGCCCAGTACTCTTCAACATCTTCATCAACAATTTGGATGAGGGAATAAATGGGGAACTCATCAAATTTGCAGATGACACCAAGCTGGCAGGAATAGCCAACACTCCAGAAGATATGCTAAAAATACAGAAGGATCTTGACAAACTTGAACATTGGGCACTATCTAATACAATGAAATTCAATGGTGAAAAGAGTAAGGTTCTACATTTAGGCAACAAAAATGAAATCACAGGTATAGTATAGGTGGTACCTTGCTCAACAGTAGTAACTGTGAAAGGGATCTTGGAATCTAGTGGACAACCATTTAAATATGAGCCAGCATATGATATTAATGCTGATATTATAGAAGTTGCTACATATGCAGAAGTGAGGATACACCTTTTCAAACCTCTGTGTGTATAATATTACTGAAAGAGCATTCAAATTTACATGGCTCATTCATGTAGAATTGTATTGTCTTGCTTTAGATCTCCTCCCTCCACCAGATGATTAAGACTATTCCCAGGGTTATTGTACGTATTTCTATTGAGAACTGGCTTTAGGTTCAGTGGGAGTAGGTAGTTTAATGAAAGAATGCAATACTTATCTAAATATTCAATATCCAAGATCATCTTATTCAAGAAATTCCCACTTTTGGTGGTGTTAGGTGTGGCTGCATCCCAACTCCACTATTGTTTAAGTTTACACATTACCACACTGATTGCTAACCTGGACAATTCAGACTACCAGGCACCAAAATGTAAACATCAGAATACCTCTATATATGGATAGCATAGTATTCTCTCTCAAACTTTGGTAAGTTCAAAAAGACATTATATATTTTTGCTTTCTAATGTGATAAAACATTTAAGATCAATTATGATAAAACTAAACTAACAGTATTTACAAAAAGGCCAAGAATGCAAAACAGGTCACTAAATGGGCATAGTAATCTGTTACAGATTCCTTGGGGTAGTTTTCCAGGAATCGAGGAGAAGATGCACCCATAGAGATTATGCGACACAAAATGCATCTAAATAAGTATTGGCCATCTACACCTTTTATAATTCCAGATTTGTCCTATCTGCAATAAAAATCTTATCAGCAAAAGTTATAGTGTACCTATTTTAGGTGATACAACTCAACATATTCATTAACTTCTTAAAGAATGAGTTCAATCCTACGAAATACACTTGAAGTTACTTGATGCGTACCCAAACTGCTTTTCATACCTTATTCACCAGAGATCAATTTGATTCCCCTCCCACTGCCATTTTACCAGTATAGGAATGAAAGATAATTCTGGAGAGAAGTTCAGTGAGGATGGGCTCCAGCATGAGTCTGAAAACTTGGAAGAATAAACCTCTGATCACAGTGACCGACTCAGATTGGATCCAGCAGCATTATCCTGAGACATGTTTCAAGTTTCGAGTTTCAAGTTTAATTTTATTTATAGGCCACCCAATCCCGGAGGACTCCGGGCGGCTTACAGAGAGGGGAAAGAAAAGAAAAACAAAAGAATAAAAATAAAATAGACAAGTTATATTTGCCTTCATTCCTGAAAGATAATTAACATTTTTCAAAATGAACTTTGGTGGGAACTATTAGACAAGTGTCTAAGGCATTAAGGGAGGATCAGATTTAACTGTCTTAAGTTTTGTGTAGTGAGTCCATGCTAATGCCATGCTTCCATGCTTGTGTAAATGTACACAATTTAATTTTGTGTACATTTACATTTAATTCATTTCTCAACCTTATGGATGATACATTGCTTCTTTAATGTCAACTCTTTTACCTGAGGGCTTGGAATTTGAGGGTTCTATGAAGTGTCTTACCAGTTCCTAACATTGCACTCTGATGTTGTTCCTGGAATGTGTTGGAGCTAAGTCTCCCAATGTAGGAGACACATCCCCGAGTGTTCCTATCACCACTTTGGCTTTTATTTTCCAGGAGGCAGGAGAGACGAAGTGGGAGCCAAGCCGGGTCATTCCTTCCAAGAGGCAACTTTCCCATCGAATGACTCACTACCCTAGACTCAAGGAGACCCTCTGCAGTCCCTCTCATCTGGCCTGGATGCTAGCGAGAGTGTTGGGCTGAAGGAAGGAGGGATACACACGCTCACACTCTCCCTCCCCTCCCTCTCTCGCAAATGGCAAATCCGAACAGCCGCTGCTGGGAGCCCGTCCCATGCTCTCCCAACTCCCACACCCCTTATCTCAGATACTTTCTGCCTTGTGGACCTAGAACTGATTGCTGTCTCCAGATTGGCTCTCCTCTCCTATTATCGTGGAAGGTGTCTCACAAAAACCACTGCACGGCAGTTGGAAACTGCTGAGCAGTGTTTTGTTGCCACGTGCGCAGCCGCACAGCCGTGCAGCTTAGAGGGAACATTGGTCTATACCAGTGATGGGCAACCTTTTTGGCGTGGTGTGTCAAAAATTGGCAAAAAATCGAGCATAACTCGCGTTGTGTGTCACTTCGACAAAAACATAATTTTGCGCAATTTATAGTTTAAACTACAAAAATGTATAATTGCAATATATAATTGTATTTAATAAACCAAAAACAAATTATTTAACATACCTGCTTAGTAACTTCTTTGTTCATCAGTCGATTTCGTATGTTGCCCTTGATATTATTGAACTTGTTTGGGGTGCCGTGAACCAGGGCTGTGGAGTCGGCTGCTTCCAGCTCCACGTCCTCATCAACATGCCGCTCCAGCCCGCCCCTGCTATGAATATTCCTAGTGACGTGAGGGCGAAGAATATGAATATTCATAGCGGGGGCGGGCCGGAGCGGCATGTTGATGAGGACATGGAGCTGGAAGCAGCAGACTCCACAGCCCTGCCGTGAACTGAGATAAGTGTGGTGCGGTCGTAACCGACAGTCCCAGGAGTAGACTCTCTGTGCCGGCCTGACTGGAGAGAGGCGCGCACTGTTCCCGCGCTCCTCTCCTGCGGGTCCTCCCTCGCCGCGCTGATGACGTGTGTGCGCACGGCACGCACGCCTTACCAGCAGCCCCTACGCTCAGAAAGGGGCGGCGGCGATACAGTAAGTGAGTGTGGGTGGGGGAGATCACACGTCCCGCCCCCCCCGTTCCTCCAGCACAGATTCTTTCATCCTCGGCGGCCGTGCAGGAGCCGAGGATGAATCGCATGAAATCCTGTGCGTGTCACCCCAAATGGCTACGCATGTCAGCACTGACACGCGTGTCATAGGTTCGCCATCACTGGTCTATACACAATACCAGTTACTCAGTTGTGGTGTTCAGTGTATGCTGTTCCTGCCTACTTCTTACAACTTGCTAGTAGGTGTTGGACTGTTTCTGAGGCCTCTGCATAATCTACACCCAGGTTTCTGTCTACTGTGGTAAACCTCTGCTTCTTTGGATTTGGTGCTTAGTGCCTGTTTTTGTGCAGTTATAATAAGTGTCTCAATGTTGTGCCTTTTCAACCACTAATAGGATTTCCCAATGTCTAGTCATCTGATCAATCCCATGTTTCTCAGGCATTATCTCAGCAGTTCATCTTTGGGTGCTGCAGTACTCTTGCAGTCCTGGATGCTCTGAAATTTGTTCAAGACATCAGATTCCATGTGCCTTCTTTCCAGTTAGCGTACAATCATTGGATGTTGAACTTGGGGTACATTGTAAGGAGCTTCCAGGTCTTCACACCAGCAGCTTCCATGTCCTGCTTTAGCAGGGTATCTGATGAACGTCAGGGCTACTAACGTACCTACCGATGATGTGGAACTTGTTCTTCCAATTGAGATGGCTCTTCAGGATCTGTCTTATCCTTGTGTGGTATTGGATGTTGCTGTCTCACTTGCCTCATTATTGTTCCCATGTAACTATAGGATGCCAGGGTACTTATAACTAGTCTGTATGTCTGCTATGTGGTAGTTCTCCCCCATCAGTCTTAAGTACATTCTCTCTGTAACTACCATTCAGGGAGCCCTGGTGGCACAGTGTTTAGAATGCTAGCAGTTCAGCAGTTCGACTCTGACTGGTTTAAATTTAACTCGGCCTTCTATCCTTCCAAGGCTGGTACAATGAGGATCCAAATGGCTGGGGGCAATATGCTGACTCTGTAAACCACTTAGAGAGGGCTGTGAATCACAGTGAAGAGATATACGCCTAAGTGCGTTTGCTAACATTCAGCCACCCTTCTCCAGTCCAAATGACATGTTGATGTGCTCACTGTAGATCCATGTCAGGGGGATCAGCGAATCAGTGTCTTGTTTACTCCTAGCATACAGATTGATGTCATCCATATAGAAGAGGTACTGATTGTATTTCCACTGTTGAACCTGTATCCTTATTCAGTCCTTGTGGTTATCAGGCTGAGGGGTTGAAGCCTGCAGTATGCAGAACAGAAGTGGAAACAGTGCATAACTAGTATATGTTACACTTCATGGCACTTGTTTGAGCTGACTTGAGTTGCCTTCCAATGTTGTCTTTCATAGTCCCACTGAGTTCTTAAGGAAGGTCCTTAGTGTCTGTTTACTTTGTACAGGCCAGGCATTCATAGATCCAGGTCCATTGCATTAAATCATAGGCTTTCCTGTGGTCAATTCAGGCTGTGTAAGATTGGTCTATCTAGAGCAGGGGTGTCAAACTCATGGCCTGCAGGCCAGATGCGTCAACACAATGGTCATGACCACCCCCAGTTTAGCAAAGGGGAAAAAAGTCATGATACATCATGTGTCGACGTGAGTTTGACACCTTGATCTAGAGCTTGAGTCTTGGTTGATTGCTTTGTCTATGAGCAAATTGTATTTTGAGCCTCTGGTATTGTTCCCAATTGCCTTCTGAACTGTGCTCATGTGGTACTGTAGCTTGGCAGCTATAATGCCTGATAGGACTTTCTCTGTGTGGTGAGACAGGTTACTGACAGTAGTGCTGTTCCCTTGTGGGAGTCTTTCATGATCAGCACTGCCCTTCCTTGTGTTAGCCAGTGCAGGTGGAAGCCTGTTGCTAGCAGCTGGTTTTTCGGTGTTGCTATACAATAGCACTACTATTAATTTCTTTAGCCAGTAGGTATGGATCATGTTTGGGTTAGGTGCTGTCCAGCTCTTCATGTTCTTGACCTACTGTTGGATGTCTGCTACTGAGATGGCGACTGATTCCTGTTCTGGGACATTGTATAATTTATTCTCAGATCCTGCAATTACTGTGCACTGGAAGTGTGTGTCCTGTTTCTCCCATATGCGCTTCCAGTACTATTCAGTTTCTGTTGTCAGTGGCTGCTGTTACTGTTGTCTTTGAACTGGATTTGGGAGTACACTTTGGATGATTTTTTGGTCGGTCTTTGGATGGTCTTAAATAACCATTTATTTTCTTGGCCTCTGCTTCTCGTGTACTTCCTTATCACGGTAGCTGTAAGCTTTTGTAAGACTCAGTTACTGAAAAAATAGGCCTGACACCATCTGGAGCCCTAGAGAACTCTCTAGGGCTCCAGATGGTGTCAGACCTATTCTTTTTTTTAAATAACTGAGTCTTATCCCTCATGTTCACATCCTTCTATAGTTCCTGTTTGAATACTATGCTGACAGCTGAGCTCAAAAAGCAGTGACAGACCAAGAAAAAAAACAACTAAATATAACTTTATTTTACCTTTACATGTATTTGGACCACATCCTATAAGATCACCCACAATGTGAAATACACATGGCACAACTGGATTCTTCAGTGCTTTGAATAACTCCTGTGCAAGGAACTATGTGTGTTCCTGTGTCATTATACGATCAGGTACATCATTTATCAAGCCAGATCTGGTTGTAGAAAAAGAACCAACCGTAGATCGTAGATAAGAGTATTTTATTTAATAATTTTCTCTTGTTTCATATTACGTTATAACTGGGCAACACTTTTTAAAGATGTTTGGGAACCACGCTCCAAGTTTCTTGGAGATTTAAATGATTTTAAGATCTTGGGTTGTGCGTCCCTTTTCTATAGCCTCCACTCTGTCATGGAATAGTTGAACTGTCAGCATTCCAAGTATCATGTAGAATTAAATCAGAGTCCAAGGCAAAACGATCCTTAAAGTTCCAATTGAATAAAGCAGACATCTTAGCACATTGCCGTGGAATCCCAATTCTGGAAATTACATCAGAATCCCACCCAGTTAAAAGTTCATGATCTTGTCCCCCACACCCACAATCCATCACATGGTCCAATCTTCTTCTTCCACGCTGGCATCTCCACCCAGCTGCTTCCGGTCAGGTGGAAAGGTGCGGAGACAAAAGATGACCTTGGTCTTCTAGAAAAGAATGACAACAATACATTCCACAATCCTACTCCTGTCTATTCCCCCCTCCCATCAACTATACTAATGAAACAGCATAATGAAATAAGAGAAAGTGTGGCAGGCCAAAATTCTAAAAGGAATATAATTGCAAGCCTGACAGGAACATTATATTGTTACACATTGTCATCAGAACTCTTTGGTGCTTCTGTTTTAAAATTTTCTGAGAAATTTTCTGAGGCATTGCTTTGCAACACTCAGCTGGAAGCTGAATTAAAGCAAGAACAATATTTCAATACTTTCTCCTATGCAATTTCTCCTCTGTCTTGTCCAACTTATTACTCTACCTTTTATTCAGAAATCATTTCACTTAGCTATACACGGAATAGAGGTCTAAGTCCCAAAGCAGTAATCAAAGTATAGAGCGATGGGATAATGTCTATCTATAATTAATTCATAATATAAGTGCCAGTATTATAGCTGGTGAAATTTATTCAGATCACATCTCCTCAATTTTAAATGAATCTAACTTTGGCTGTCTATTTTGAAACCGAGTGTTGGTAAAACCATTAAGGCTTTAATTCAATTCAGATTCAATTGCTACAAAGGGTTCCTAATTCCATTTGGATTTGGCTGAACATGAGTTCACAAATCAGAGTTAAAGCTGGTATCGTACAGAAGAAAGGGCCATCTCAGCTATAGTCTCATATATCTTTATACCTAACAAGAGTCAATATTAGGAATTAATATTATAAGCTGCATAGAATCATCTTGGTGTTTTTAAGTGACATACATACCATCCATCCATCGTACCATATTTGAATCAGCTTTGACACGGTGCTTGCCAGGAGAAGCTCAAAGAAACATTTTAATATGATTTGCCACTGACTTATTCCTAGGGCTTGTTTTAACATTTTGAAGAAAAGTGACATCAGGAAAAGCAAAGGCAAACTGAAGATGACTGCAATGAAATGAGCCAGTGAATGGCTTGGTTGCTGAGAATTCCTCTCTGGGTAAGGAGACGACTCGGGATGCCCCACAAATTCTCCAGATAGTAGTTCTACCTGAGGAGACTGTAAGAAAATGGCTTCCAGTGGATTTAGAGCTTTGAGAGATAAGGGATCACCATATTTGCCCAAAATCCAGTTGGTGCCTTGATGGGACGTAGGATTCACATACTTCCTTTCTTAATCACTTCTGGAAATTGCTTGTTAACTGTTTTTTTTGGATATTATGAATCTTCAGAAAGACAAGTTTTAGCATATTGAGTGATCCTTCTTCAATCCCTAGTGAAAGTTTTAGAAAAGACAAAGAGAAAATGAAAAGAAATCAAGTTCTGAGACATTATTTAAATTTGAAAGGCATTGAATATTAAAATTGTTAAAAGGTAATGGAAATAATATAAAGCTGGTTTATTTCATCAAAGTTAAAATATATAAGTTGTTGTTTTTGGCAATTCTTATTGGGCTTTTGGTAACCAGAACTGAATGGGGTTGCTTTAAAGATTTATTTATAGATAAGTGATAAGATGTGGGAAATAGAGAGCTTTTGTTGGATTCTCAAATTGTTTACTGAAAAATTTTGTACTCATTGTACTGAAATAGGAAGCCATTTCCTTATATATTTCTTTTGTTTTTCTTTATTACTTATGTTTTTCATTCTTTTCTATTTGTTTTTTCTTTGTTTAGTTTGTATTAGTTTTTTATCTTTATTACCTATAAACTTTAATAACTATTAGTAAAAATATTTTGAAGACAGGGGTATTCAGCTTTCCCAAATAACCAGATAGGAAACACGATTAGATTAAGTCATTGACACATTTCATTGTAACTACTTTGGTCTCACCAATGTAATATGTGACGCATCCTTCACACAGTTAGCAAATAGCAAATACAATTCCAAGTTATAAATGTAACTTTCATAAAGACTCAAGTGATTAAATAAAAAATCCATTCCATAATTTAGATTAGAAATAACTTTTTAAGACTTTTATGAGAAAGCAAGGACATTTGGCAAATACAGAGGAGGTTTGATGGAGGATAGCAGCCTTTACTAGGAACATGACATACCACTGGCTTCCTTGCAAAGTAATGTGCAGTTATCAATAAACAATCTATTTATTTTGTGTCTGGAATCTATATATAATGCTTACTGTTTATTATTGTTTCATTAACTTGGTTGCATGCAGCAATTATTTTTTTAATAATTCATACTGATACTGATAAAAGCCAACATAAAATTAGCACAAACCTCAGGAAGGTATGCTTGCAGCTAAAAAGAAATGCTTCAATGATTAGGTTGTATTCTACAATCTTGGAAAAACACCTCACTGGCATTAAAATTAGTTGGTGATAGTCAAATTTTATTTCCCCATCTGCTTTAGCCAACAGGCTTTTTAGGAAAACACAATATTGGAAAGTCCAAGACATAAGAAGTGAGGCTATAGATTGAGTGATTCTGCCTTATTCCTTCAAAGTAGCAAATGGAAAGTACAATAATACAATACGTACAATACAATAGCAGAGTTGGAAGGGATCTTGGAGGTCTTCTAGTCCAACCCCCTGCCTAGGCAGGAAACCCTATACCGTTTCAGACAGAGGGCTATCCAATATCTTCTTAAAGACTTCCAATGTTGGGGCATTCACAACTTCTGGAGGCAAGCCGTTCCACTGATTAATTGTTCTGACTGTCAGGAAATTTCTCCTCAGTTCTAAGTTGCTTCTCTCCTTGATTAGTTTCCACCCATTGCTTCTTGTTCTACACTTAGGTGCCTTGGAAAATAGTTTGACTCCCTCTTCTTTGTGGCAACCCCTGAGATATTGGAACACTGCTATCATGTCTCCCCTAGTCCTTCTTTTCATTAATCTAGACATATCCTGCAACTGTTCTTCCTATGTTTTAGTCTCTAGTCCCCGAATCATCTTTGTTGCTCTTCTCTGCACTCTTTCTAGAGTCTCCACATCTTTTCTACATCGACCAAAACTGAATGCAGTATTCCAAGTGTGGCCTTATCAAGGCATTATAAAGTGGTATTAACACTTCACGTGATCTTGATTCTACCCCTCTGTTTATGCAGCCTAGAACTGTGTTGGAGTAAGTACTGTAATTAAACTGCCTGGTAGTGCTTGGAAAATAACATGTCTAACAGGGTATTCTAATAATAAACCTTATACCACTGATAAGACAGAAAAATGCAAGCCCTATTTAACTTCATAAAACATCAGGCCTGAAAGTTTAATATACTATTGGTTGTGTTCATATATTCAAACAATGTAGCTATGTTCCAACAACAAGTAGCCACAAGATAGGCAATCACATTTTATCTCAGCTTTAGCATGCTGTGGGAAGCCAACTGTCGTGATTACGGTTCAGCGCCGGGCCAAATGCCTTTAAGAATCTTATTAATCCTGATTACTGTCCGAGTATCAACCCTAACACCTTCTAATAGTTAATTCCTTACAAGGAAGGGGAGGCCACTGCGCAGTTGTGGGATTCAAACCGATATGAAAACTTCAGTGGTGGGATTCAAATAATTTAACAACCGGTTCTCTGCCCTAATGACCAGCTGGGTAGGTGGGGCTGGGTGATCATGTGATGGTAGGCGTGGCCAACTCAACCACATGTTGATAGACCTTGCTTTACCTGTTACAATGTAACAAGGGTTAACTGGAGGGGCAGTTTCTGTAAGCAGGGCAATAAAGATTAGGCTAGAAGCATCACCAGAATGTTTCCTTGCCTTTCTTACAGGATTAGCCCTGTAAAGTGGAAAAAAACAAAAAGGAGATTTCTTCCAACAACCGGTTCTCCAAACTGCTTAGAGTTTAGAGTAATTTATTTATATGCCGCCCTTTTCCCTGGGGGGACTCAGGGCGGCTTACAACTCGAAAGGGAGAGAAACAAACAATTGACACATAAGACAGTACATCATTAAAAGCACAACATTCATACTATTTGGGTGGGTTACAGTCTTTAATCCCAGGCCTGACGGGATAGCCAGTTTTTAAGGGCTGTGCGGAAGGTCTGGAGGGTGGTGAGAGTACGAATCTCCACGGGGAGATCGTTCCATAGGGTCGGAGCTGCCACCGAGAAGGCTCTCCTCCGCGTGGTTGCCAGTCGACATTGACCGGCAGATGGGACTCGGAGGAGGCCTAATCTATGGGATCTAATTGGTCGGATGGAGGTAATTGGCAGTAGGCGGTCTCTCAAGTACCCAGATCCACTACCATGAAGGGCTTTGAAGGTGGCAAGTAAGTAAGTAAGCTTAGAAAGTTAACAAACGGTTCTCCCGAATAGGTGCGAACTGGCTGAATCCCACCACTGGAAGAGTTTGAAGAAGGCTGATCAAGTTTCATAGGCTTTCTAACCACCCACCAAAGTCATTGCCATTCGGAGGGGAAGATGGGGGCCATAAGGTTTCCTTCTCCTAACCTTCCAGCCTGGGCTGAAACGTGAACTGCGGGCATCCGCTTTCCACCGAGTAGTGGAGCGAATGAGGTTTACATTTCTGAAACTTCCCCACGGGGACCTCTCGGCTTAGCCATCAAATGAAAAGGAGACCCCCGTTTCGCTTCTCCCCTTTCCACAATTCCAAGGAGTCCCAATTTAGGGCGATATTTTCCAAAGAGGAAAGAGAGAGAGAGAGAGAGGAAGGGAGCTGGCGGTTCGGTGTAAGGAATTCCGGTGCTTTTTGGCAACCGCTCCAGCCCGGCTCGGGCGACTCCCGCGCCCTGAGAAGGGAGCGACGGCGACGGGTTTCGCCGCAGCTGAGAGACGAGCAGGGCTCGGGGGGCGGGAACGTGAGGCGGCGCGGCTCCTCCCCGCCTTGCTGCTGCTGTTGCTGCCGCCGGTGCGGCCGGGCGGTGCTTTCCCTCTTCGTCCGTCGCCTCACCATGGTTGCAGCTGCACAAAGCCCAGGCGAGCATTAGAGGCCGTTCCCGCGGCGAGGCTTGCTGGCCCGACGCCCGCTTCTTTCCTGCCCAGACGCGGCGCATCTTCCGAATCCCAGCCTCTTTCGTCCTTTCCAGGCCCGAGACCGAAAACGGAGCTCGACTAGGACGCGGCCGTCCTTCTCCCGCCCGAGGGGATGCGGTGGCGGAGCGGCGAGGAGGGCGACAGCGACAACAACACCACTGCTGGGCAGGCCGGCAGAGGCGGGGCCGAGAGTCGTCGTCGCCGCCGCCGCCGCTGCTGCTGCCACCGCAGGCACCCACGACTCCTCTAAGGCGAGGGGCCCCGACCGGAGGGCGGCGCTGTTGAGGCGGAGGGATCAGCCGCCGCCGCCGCCGCTGCGGCCGAGGAAGACGAACAGTAGCAGCTGGAGTCCCTGGGGCCAGCTGGAGCCGCCTTTTACCTCGGCTGGCTTCCTTGCCACGTTTAGGGGGGGTGGGGGGAAGTGGAGGAGAAGTCGGCCGCCCGGTTGCAGGCGCCGTCTCGCTTCCTGGGCAGGAAAAAAGGCGCTTGAACGTGGAAGAAGGGCGACGGGAGCGGGCCAGGACGCGGCGCCGGCCTGAAGTACGAAAAGCAAAAGGGGGAGCGATATGGCGTCCTACGTGGATAATAACTTCCGCCAGGCGGTCATGAAAAACCCAGTCGACAGGAGCCCCCAGGTATTTCTGAGTAGCCCTTCCTTAAAAACACCTCCCCCCCCCGCTTCTGAGAGCCTCCCCCTCTTCTCCCCCGGTGCCTTTTCCCCGGATTGCCGAGTTTGTACCTAACGTGTGTCCCCCCCCCCCCTTCTCGTCCTCGGATGAATTCTTTCTCCCCAAGTTGGCCTATACGTTGAAATTTCCTTCCTTACTCTCCATCCCAGGCGTTTCTTAAATCCATCTCCCCCCCCCTTTAAAATCCTCTAATCTTTGTTCTTGTGATGGTGGTGGTGGGCATCTCCTGAATATCTTTTTTGGGGGGGGGGGAAACTTCGCATGCCAATAAGTAAGCAGAAATATAGTTTTTTAAAAGATGTATTCATTCATTTGTTGTAAGTATTTAGATCCTTAGAAATCAAGTAATCAGATTACCAAGAAGGAATAATCAGTACTAACTTCTTTATGTATTTTATTCATTGCATTTTGTTGTGAGTGGTTTTTTTTTTAAAACAGAACAATTAGATTTTTTTTTAAAAAAAGATACATAGTAAATATATTTTATTGCTTAATGCAGTTTAAGACTCCACTTTATAATAGACAATTGTCAATTCCCTTGAAGTTTTCCATTTCTATTTTTGTAATTCAAGAAAGTAAATTGCTAAAAAATGAAGCAAAATTCATATGCAACAGGATAAGTATTATTTTTAAAAACACCTGTTTATTTCCGGCCTGCTTCTGTGGAGCCTCAAGAGTTGGCTTGCTGTCATTGTTGGATTACTAGCTATTGGTAAACATAGTAACCAAACGGGAAGATACTTACTCTTCTAACAGTGTATAAAGCTTAGCAAATTATTTCTGATTCAGAATAATAGTTGAACGTTTATTAGTAAAGTTTTGAAGCATGCATAAATTGTTTACCAGTCCTTCTATGAAGCCTTGGCTCAGTAGCTTATCTTCATGGTATTTGTTGGCATCCATGCCATTCTACCTGCTTCCGAAGTGTTTCTAAATACCTTGATTTTACAAAAGGCACGGTTTAATTGTTATAGTAGCCAATAATTTTGAAGTTTTATAACAGTGTTGTAAACTGATAAAATTTTATCCAATTAATCTGAACTTTGATATTGATAAATTATTTAGATTGGTTTTTTAAAAGATTTTGCCGTGGTAAATATTAGTAGAGCCAAGCATTGGGATTTTAATCATTTTGTTGAGTATTTTTATTATTTATTCTTCATATACTAGATTAACTAAATGGTTCACACAACACATAAGCTTTTGATTAGTTCGCACAGCCTTATCCCCTCCCTATTTTGATTTAGTAATCTTTTCCCTTCCCTATTTTCATTTAGTAGTGTGGCATTTTTGCTTGAGTCACTTACTTGCGGCTATATTGATTTAATTCCTTAGAATAGAATAAGGGATACACTTCAAACAGTAGGTTAGAAGATTTGGAAACATCTCTGATAGGAAAGTGATGCTATCAGGTGTTTAATAGCAGGAGTATTACCTAGATGTGACAATGTTTTTGAGTACTTGAGTATCAGAGGCAAAATGTGATTTATGCCAAGTAATAGTGAAGTGTTAAATTTACTGTTGTGGTGTTTCCTTTTTTAAATAGGTGGCATGGTTAAAAAAGAAACAACAATTTAGTAATGCAGTAGGATCAACATAAAACAGATGAGAAAGCTAAACCTAGACTGTATTGCTGCTGCTGCTGCAATATTAAAAATACATGCAGACTAAAAACTTGTAATATATTTTAAAGGAAACTTTTTGCTCATGAGTTCACAGTCCCAAATGTCAGTAAAATATATCCAGGCAGCTGAAAATTCAGTGACTACTGTACTGGCCCTATTTTAACTAATAAATTGGCCTTTTATTTCATTTTTGGCAATTCACTGGGCAGAGAAATACTTTGTATTGCTGAAGCTACAACTTTCAGTAATTTTATTTTCAATTTCTATTCAATATTGTATTTTTGGTTCCATGGCCTATAAACTTACCCCTATTTCCTTTCAGATTATATATACAAATATTTATTACATCTTTTAGGCCCGCAGTCCCCAGTTGGTGGTCCGTGAGAAAATTTGGTGTTCCGGAGACAAATTATTTGCATTTTTTATGTTGCACTAAATTAGGGGTCCTCAAACTACGGTCCCTGGGCTGGATACGTGCAATGATTGTGTTACTGCAGAGAGCCTCCCCCTTTGGGGTCTTTTTGTGTGGGTCGGAGGAGGGCAGAAATTCCAACTAGGGGTCTGCTTCAGCTCCTGGTGCAGGGCTTTGGGCGAAGGCTGGAGGGAAGCACCACTGGTGACGAAGAGCCGAAGCACCTTGTTCCAGTGGGACTGCATCATGGCCTAGAACTGGATGATCATCTCAGCCCACTGAACCTCCAGGCGTCGGTACCTGGCCTTGCACTCCTGCAGGTCTTCCCTCTGCTTGGAAAGCCTATGCTCGTAGTCCTCAGTGAGATCCAATTTGAACTGAGCCAGCTGTTTTGCCAACTCTTTCTTGTGCTGGCTGTTTAGCTCCAATAACTGCTTCCTGTTGGGGCCCTCAGGAGCCCAGGTGGGCAGGCGAGGAGTAGCTGGGAGGGGAGGGGTGAGTAGAGGCCAGCGAGACGCACCTCAATGTGAGTGGTATCAAGTTGGCCACGCCCATCCAGTCACATTACCATCTACCCATGCCTCCCAAGCTGGTCATTAGGCAGATCATATTAGTGGTCTGTGGGACTTACAATTTTGAATTTAGTAGTCCCTGAGGTCCGAAAGGCTGACAATCCTGTTAAAGAATGACTGAAGTGTAAGAGAGTGATAAGCCAAAAATCATTGGGGGAGTTTCCATGACGAGTTGACCCAAAATCTAGCCAATATCAGTATAAAGGCAACATTCTCTGTTTATAGCGACATATTCTTATGTCAGTTTTATAATTTTGTTTTAAAAGGTATTGTTATTTCAATCATTGTGATTAAACGTAACTATTGAAATGTCATTAAAAAAACAACAAACAAATAACAGTTGTTAAAGATTGGTTATGAAGTTTACTTAAACACCAGAAAGTAGACCAATTTTAGGGCGTCTTTAAAAAGTGAAAATCTTTCTGGGAAGAGTACAGGTAGTCTTCACTTAACAATACAAATTTAGGGAGGAAATTCCATTAAGTGACAAGGCTGTAAGTTGAAAAACCATGTGACTATGCTGCTTAGCAATGGCAGTTCCGATAGTCGTCATGGCTATTGTTAAAAGAGGACTGGATCATTAGGCAAGGACCTCATGTGACTATGACATGTGACTTCCTGCCGGCTTCCTCATTGATTTCGCTGGAAGCCAGAAAGGAAGATTGCAAATTATGATCATGTGACTATAGCAGTGATGGTAAATCTTTTTTGGCTGCCGTGTCATGTACCGGCATGCCACACCCATAATACTATGCGTGCACACCCCTCAGCGCGTGCACATGCGCCCGATCAGCAACCACGCCTACTTTTGCCGTGGTTTTTTCACCTTCCCCAGGCTCCAGAGGTTTTCTAGGAGCCTGGGGAGTGTGAAAACAGCCTCCCTGGTACCCCTGGACACCTTCCGGAGACCTCAGGGGCTTTCCTGAAGCCTCTGGAGGGCAAAAAACGGACCTATAGGGAACCTGGAAGTTCGGGAATGGTGACTTCCGGTTTGTCCGTAGAACCGATTTTCATCCTCTGGAGCCTTCAGGGAAACCTCCTGAAGACTCAGTAGGATAAAAAGTGGTCCTACGAACAAATCAGAAGTCCGTTCCTGAACTTCCGTTTTGCCCATAGGACCGTTTTTTTTTTTGCAAAAAATAAGGCCGAAGTTAGCTGGCCTCGTGTGCCCTAACAAATGGCTTTGCACGTGGGCCATAGGTTCGCCATCACAGGACTATAGGGATGCTTGCCAGCCATACAAGGACTAGTCATAACTACCTCTCATTCAGTGCCATTGCTATCTTGTACAGTCACTGAATGAATGATCATCAGATGAGGACCACATGTATTAAAACGTTACTATCCTTATTATGGCCATAAATTGATTGATTCATTTGAAGGAATGAATTTCATTCTACAGGTTTCAGATTTTATTTATACAAAATGAAATGGACTAGCATATGAATTTTATTTTGAAATGAAGTTGAAATAATAAAAAGGGGCTTTCTAAAATCATACTAATGACTAAAATCTTACTAATTTATTTTTCTTCACTCAGCTAAGTCTTCAGATTGGCAGTCTCATTCAGGAGTAAATCCTGGAGAAATGTACTACTGAAATAGCAACTGACCTAGTATTAATAAGAATGATCTTTAAGCTAGAGGTTAGTGTTCACTCTTATTGTGATATCCATAGTGAGAATGCATTTTAAAATAAACCAACTAAAAAAGTCCATCGTCTTTTCCTTGCAATAATTAGGTTGTAATTTATATCAACATTTCTACGCTATAGGTATTCATTTGAATTGATGCTTCCAAACCACCAACAATGGGGCCTTCAGGTCCCTCTAAGACTAGCTCATTACAGGCCAGTAATGGACCAATGGGACCATTAGGAGGAGGAAGGAATATTGTCTATTTTTGCCACTTTGAGATAAAGAAATAAAAACAGGATAAAAGAATCTAATAAACCGTACAGGAAAAGGTCCTGTCTCAGACTGGGAATGCTTTTTTTTTTGTAACAAGCAGTAAGGAATTCAAGAGGTACTTTCTTTAAAAAGAAGGAGCTTCAGATAGCTATCCACCTGGACAAGTCTCAAGCTTACTCATAGATTTTCCTTCTGGGTAGTTGATAACTGCAAGCAGGGTGGATAAAAATAGATGATTTAAACAAATAATAAAAAAACCCAGATTTTTAAAATATAAATTGGATTTTTTTATTTAAATGGGATTTTTTAATTTTTTTATCAAATTTATTTTCATAAAATGCTTTTGGAGTAAAAATCTATCTAAAGAAAGTTTTCTATTTAAGATACATTAATTAGTTTATTCAGCATGAAATGCAGCTTTGTTATATAGCATGAAGCTATATATTCTGCAATATTAGGGTTGCAATATTAGAGTTAACAGCTAGTCAGAGGAGGAGCTGCTGTGGAACAGAGATGACAGTTGCTCTTTAAAAACATTTAAATCACTAGTAAAGTCTTTTTACTAGTGATTTAAATCGACTTGATTTAAATCAAATCCACCCTGACTGCAAGTTTATCTCAGTTTTGCATGTGACTGCAGAAACAATTTAGAAATGATTTAAAATTTTAAGTACCACTGCTGCAAAACATACTTGGAGCACTTTTAATTTTTTTGGTACTTTGTGTAGAAAGGAAGATGGAGTGTCTGGGCAGGGTGCTAGCCACAATTTGTTTTCTATGGTTTGGTTACATCTGAATGCAGTTATATTTACAATTAGTGAAACTACTTTGTTTCTCTACAATATAGAATTAATGTAATTCCCATTAAAGAGACCAAAAGAACCCTTCTCCAATAAAAACAAACAATTCTAGGTGGTAATATTAGCGGCTATTTGTTGATTCACATTTTGGAGAATATAGATTGTAGTTATAGTGTTAAAATTGTATAATCGATTGCGAATGGTATATCCTTGGCTATATCAGTCTGTTTAACTCAGCCTTCGACATGTTTTTCTATTTTTGATTTTTGAGGGTCCGTGGTGGTCGCTGAATTTGGTTGTTTCCTAGCAGATGTGCTCAATGCACTAATGATGTTACCTAATTTGGATAATGAAACATCTGCAAGAAAACAACCAAGCTCAGAGAGCACCAAGAACCCCTCATTCCCTGTGCTACAAGTATTCTTTTTAAAAAAGATATTGCGTGTATGTTTTTCAACCTCTCTTATGAGAGATCTTATTAGATCGCTAATTTACCTTTCATTTCTGCATACAAATATATAAGAACGTAGATTGGTAGAATTTAATCCTCATAACATCTGTTTTTCCATTGGATAATCTGTAGAAGCACTATCGTCCAAATGTGTTACTAGTATTTGAGATTAGATCTTGGTATACATATAAATCCTGTTAGATTTGGCTTTAATTTGATACTATTAATGTGATTTTTCTACATTTTGTCATTATGTAGTAGTGATTAATAATTAAACTTGGGCTAATAATAAAATTATATGATTTATTTTGATAGTGTTTTGCAGCTATGTTGTGCGTGGCCCTGCATTCTCAAATTTTTGAAAATGGTTATGTATGGCTTAGTTTGCAGTTTCCTAGCTGTATGCACATTTATGGCATGTTTTATGCTACTATCATATAGAGGTAAATTTGTGCTCTTCACAAATAATTGGTTGCCTCATTTATAGTCATCTGTGGAAGCTTTCTGCTTTTATCAAAATGTGGAAAGCAGTGCTATGGCATTGCAGTTTAAACTCTGCTCCTTTTATACTTGCAGGTATCATCCTAACATGTACAAAAGTTTTTTGCTTCTTTTTTTCCTCCTTATATTTAGGAAAGTTATGAGCCGAGGTGGTGCAGTGGTTAGAGTGCAGTGCTGCAGCCACTTCAGCTGACTGTTAGCTGCAGTTCGGTGGTTCAAATCTCACCGGCTCAGGGTTGACTCAGCCTTCCATCCTTCCGAGGTGGGTAAAATGAGGACCCAGACTGTGGGGGCGATATGCTGACTCTGTAAACCGCTTAGAGAGGGCTGAAAGCCCTATGAAGCGGTATATAAGTCTAACTGCTATTGCTACTGCTAAGTGGATAGGATGGATAGCTGTAAGGAGGGTTTCACACTATTTCATTGATTATGCACTCAATTGTTGTCAACATTTTGTGACCACATAGATTTTCTCCATTGCAATCTACCCTTAATTTTGTATTTCAGGTCTTCTAGTGGTACACTGATAGATATTGTAACTGTCCAGAAGTCCATCTACTGTGCTTCTGGTTGCCCTGTTCTGTCTTTTCCAAACTTAGAGCTTTCTCCAAAGAGTTGTATAATTTATCAAAATAGGATAATTGGAACCCAGTCATTTGTGTTTTCAGTGAGAACTCTTGAGTTTGTTTCCTTGGCTATCCAAAGTATTTTCAGGAGTCTTTTCCTGCACCGTAGTATTTGCCTAACCTTTCCATCGCCTTCATGGGTGTTCTCCCTAGAGTTTGTCTGCAGTGACTTCTTGTTCTTTTACTGTTGATGATTGATAGTAAAAGACACAAGCTATTCACCACTTCTGTATCTTGTTCTATCTGTTGTTAGTTTAGGTTTCTTTATATTTAATTTTCAGTCCCATTTTTTCTCCTTGACTTTCAATACTAGAGCTTGTAGATCCTTTGCATTTTTGGTTATCAAAAGAGTCTCGTCAGCATAGGGCAGATTATTAATATTTCTTCATCCATTTTTTAAAAAAAAAACATGCTGATCTTCCATTCCAACTTTCCTTAATACATATTCAGCATATAGGGTATAATAAGAGGAGATTATTCAGTTTTTTCACACTCCTTTTTTTAATAAAAGGTTTTATTTTAACATCACACTCCTTTGCTAACCTGGGGCCAATCTGTTTCACTACATTGTATCCATACTATAGCTTCTTGACCCCTATTTAAGATATTCATGAAGATACAAGTGCTGGGATCCCCATTTTCTGAGCACATTCCACAACTTGATGTGATTGATATAGTCAAAGGCCTTTCTTTAATCAATGAGCACATA
The DNA here is from genome assembly GCF_009769535.1 of Thamnophis elegans. NCBI lineage: Eukaryota > Metazoa > Chordata > Lepidosauria > Squamata > Natricidae > Thamnophis > Thamnophis elegans. The sequence continues at coordinate 59,628,188 of NC_045549.1, forward strand.
CAGACTTCTTTGCCTTTCTCAATTACCCAGCAAGCATCAGCAATAATGTTTCGCATTCCTTGGACTAAAGCTAATTTCAACATCTGGCATCTCTATTATCATGTAGGTCTTTAACCTGTACTGGTTGATCCTAAGCATTACTTTTCTAAAATGTGAAATTAAAGATATTGTATATTAAAGATATTGACAGATTTTATGATGGTTTTTAAGTGAATCACAAGGCATCTTGCTTTCATATTTGTCAATTTCAAATTGTACTTGATAAAAAAACCTTATCAACTCCCTCTTCTTCTGCATCAATGATAGGAGCATGAACCTGAATGGTGTCATATTAAAGAGTTATCCACTAAATCTAATTGATATTTTTGATAGTTGATTGTATTGTAGTCAAGTACTGTCCTTGCCATATTGTTCCTGATTATAAAAACAACACAGTTCTTTCTTTGTTTTTCATGTGCTGAGTATGTACAGTACCTTCTGATTAAAAATGTCCAATCCCAATTCATCTCAATTCACTCATGCCCAAGATGGAAATTTGTAGCTTTTTCATTCAATCTTCCACTGTGTTGAGATTTCCTACATTCATGCTTCTTACAGTCCAGCTTTAATTCTTTCTTTGCATTTTTGGATTTTCTTTCCCCATGTGGCAACCTCAACAACTAGATGATCTGAAGGCTTATCAAAAATATCATTAGTATTACAAAAAGATCCTCAGCTTTTCCTCAGCGTGTTGAGTTCTTTCTGTAAAGAGGCCTCTCATCCGGGATTGTATTGTCTATAGTTGTGCATTTTGATATCCATATGGGTTTTTTTTTTGTGAAATTATAGGACTGATGTATGTTTATCTTTGACATTTTTTTTGACATTTTATTAAGATTTATAGGCCGCCCTTCTCCCTGAGGGGACTCAGGGCGGCTTACAATCACAGTTTTCCTGAACACTATGAATTTATGCCTTTGCATAAATGTTTGTTATTTTTTTTGCTGTCAATAAAGTGATTTATTTATTTCCAGTATCATCTTGTATCCCTGCTTTCCAAAATAGATGCCAGCTTTCTTTAGATGGGCAGCTGGGATGACCTTCACACCTTGGGTGACCCTGCTGAGACTATATGCATAATTATACACTCCTGTCATTTCTTCACTCATCTGTCCTAAGAACACGTGTGCGCGCATATACACAGGCGAGCACACAAACGCAATGTGGCAACACCACAGGATTTGGGAGAGAAAGGATTTTATCTACTGCATTATTTACATTTTAAAATTATCTACCTCATACTGGTTCTACTGGTATAAATAAAATAGATCATTCATTCTTTACAATATATTTAAGAAGGGAATGTTTATTATTTCAAAAACCTTTCAGGCTTGTGAACATTTTTTTTTAATGATATGGGATATTGGCTTTATTAATTGTATTCTATTCAGTCACATAACAATTAAAAAAATGATTGCCAAAATACATAATTAACAGAACAAGTAATAATAGATTAAACCCATTTACAGAGTATCCAATAGAAAATGAAAGTATATTAGCTGGTATAATTAGAGTGCCAGTTAATTGATTTAACAGCTGACATTTAGAGAGATTTAGAGAGATTTATTAATATTTGTAGGCCGCCCTTTTCCCTGAGGGGACTCAGGGCGGCTCACATAAAATAGGGGAAGGGGAGATACAGACATTAAGATAAGACATATAATAAAATAATAAACAACATACATTCATCATTCGGGAGGGGAATTATCCTTGTCCCCAGGCCTGACGGGCGAGCCAGTTCTTCAAGGCTGTGCGGAAGGCCTGGACGGTGGCGAGGGTGCGAATCTCTACGGGGAGCTCGTTCCAAAGGGTCGGGGCTACTACTGAGAAGGCCCTCCTCCTTGTAGTTGCCAGCCGACACTGGCTGGCCGATGGTATACGGAGGAGGCCTAATCTATGTGATCTTATTGGTTGCAGGGATGTAATTGGCAGAAGGCGGTCTCTCAAGTATCCAGATCCACTGCCATGTAGGGCTTTATGGGTGACTAATAGCACCTTGAAGCGCATCCGGAGATCGACAGGTAGCCAGCGCAGCTCGCGGAGGATAGGTGTTATGCGGGTGAACCGAGGTGCACCCACAATCACTCGCGCGGCCGCATTCTGTACTAGCTGAAGTCGCCGGATGCTCTTCAAGGGCAGCCCCATGTAGAGCACGTTGCAGTATTCCAGCCTAGAGGTCACAAGGGCCCGGGTGACTGTTGTGAGAGCCTCCCGATTCAGGTAGGGTCGCAACTGGCGCACCAGGCGAACCTGGGCGAATGCCCCCCTGGTCACAGCCATTAAATGGTGGTCAAACGATAGCTGTGAGTCCAGGAGGACTCCCAAGTTGCGAACCCTCTCTGAGGGGTGTAGAATTTGACCCCCCAGCCTGAGTGATGGAATATTGGTCGAATCTCTGGGAGGGAAACACAACAGCCACTCGGTCTTTTCTGGGTTGAGCACGAGCTTGTTAACCCTCATCCAGTCCATAACAGCTTCGAGGCCGCGGTTCATCACGTCTGCCGCTTCATTGAGTTGGCACGGGGCGGACAGATACAGTTGAGTATCGTCCGCATATTGATGGTATCTAATCCCGTGCCTGCGAATGATCTCACCCAGCGGTTTCATGTAGATGTTGAATAGTAGGGGGGATAAGACCGAGCCCTGAGGCACCCCATAAGTTAGGGGCCTAGGGGACGATCTCTGCCCCCCCACTAACACCGACTGCGACCTGTCCGAGAGGTAGGAGGAGAACCACCGCAACACGGCGCCTCCCACTCCCACCTCCCGCAGTCGTCGCAGAAGGATACCATGGTCGATGGTATCGAAAGCCGCTGAGAGGTCGAGGAGAACCAGGATGGAGGAATGTCCTCCATCTCTGGCCCTCCAGAGATCATCGGTCAATGCGACCAAAGCGGTTTCTGTGCTGTAACCGGGTCTGAAGCCTGACTGGAAGGGGTCTAGATAGTTTGCTTCCTCCAAGGACCGCTGGAGCTGGAAGGCCACCACCTTCTCAACAACCTTCCCCAGAAAGGGGAGGTTGGAGACTGGACGATAATTATTAAGGATAGCTGGATCCAAAGATGGCTTCTTCAGGAGGGGTCTCACCACCGCCGCTTTCAGTGCGGCGGGGAAGTTCCCCTCCCGAAGTGAGGCGGTGACAACCGCCTGGATCCAGCCTCGTGTCACCTCACTGCAGTTAGTAACTAACCATGAGGGACACGGATCCAGTACACAGGTGGAGGTACTTACAGCCCTCATGGCCTTGTCCACATCCCCGGGGGTAACGTCTTGAAACTCAACCCAGAGTTGTTCAAATTGATCCTCCTGTGCCTCGGCTGGAGCTGCAGGGGTGGAGTCCAAGTCCGACCGAAACCGAGCAATTTTGTCCGCTAAGAATTGGGCATACTCTTCGGCTCTGCCCTGCAAGGGTTCCCCCGCTTCCCTTTTGTTCAGTAGGGAGCGGGTTATCCTAAACAGGGCGGCCGGGCGGGACTCAGCGGACGCAACCAAGGTGGCTATATGGGATCTTTTTGCAGCCCTAAGTGCCCTGGTGTATTCCTTGGTGCAGGTGGTTACCATTGCTTGGTTCGCTTCGGACTTATCGGACCTCCAACGGTGCTCTAGGCATCTCCTCCGGCGCTTCATCTCCCGGAGTTCCTCGGTGAACCAAGGAGGTCTCCGGGATCCGCCGCCTCGGAGGGGCCGCAGTGGCGCAATCCGGTCGAGGGTCTCCGATGCTGCCGAGTGCCACGCAGCAACCAGAGTCTCCACCGGACTGTGGGCGAAAGTGTCAGGAATAGCCCCAAGCTCTGTCTGGAACCTTGACGGTTCCATAAGACGCCTGGGGCGGAACCACCTGGTCGGTTCCTCCTCCCTACAGTGGGGGTTTGGTCTCCGAAAGTCGAGCCTCAGTAGGCAGTGGTCTGACCACGACAGGGGTATGATGTCGTTCCCCCTCAGACCAAGATCACAAATCCACTGCTCCGAGAGAAATACAAGGTCAAGCATGTGTCCCGCCGAATGGGTTGGGCCTCGAATTACTTGGGTCAAGCCCATGGCTGTCATGGAAGCCATGAACTCCTGCGCCCCCTCCGAGTTTTCACCGAGCGACGGCAAATTAAAGTCCCCCAGGACCATCAGCCTAGGGAACTCAACTGCCAGCTCGGCTACCGACTCGAGGAGCGAGGGGAGGGCTGCTGCAACGCTGTTGGGAGGCAGGTACGTTAACAGCAGACCCACTTGACCCTTGAGGTCCAACTTTAACAGCAAAGACTCACACCCGACAATCTCCGGAGCAGGGACCCTACGAGGAACTAACGACTCTCGGATAACAGCGGCCACACCCCCACCCCTTCCCTGGGCTCTCGGCTGATGTAGCACCTGAAATCCTTCTGGGCACAGTTCTACAAGGGGGACTCCTCCCTCTGGGCCCAGCCAGGTTTCAGTAATACATGCCAGGTCTGCCCTCTCATCTAAAATTAAGTCCCGGACGAGAGGAGCTTTATGTACAACAGACCTGGCATTTAGCGACAACAGCCTGAGACCAGGGTCCTGACTGCTTACGCCATCTGGTCTCGGAGTGGGACTCCTAGGGCCGGAAGGAGGGATCTCTGTAATGTAGCGAACCCTCCTTCCCCGGTAATGGCCTGCCCTAAAGTCCCCGCCGTATCTGCCTCTCCCTGTTACGACCGTAATACCCCGACCCTCTCCCGTATCTCTAGTCCCCTCAACCACCCCCGTGGCCCCCGCATCTCCCGGCAGGTCCTCCGAATCATGCGTACTCATACACTCTTCCAAGCAGTCCCCACGTGAAAGTTAAAAAAACACAAAATTTTACAACAATATGGTTATAAAAGTGGGCCATTCATTCATCTCACACATATCTCATACATATCCCATACAAAGAAAGAAGAGAAAGATGAAAGAAAAGGGAGAAATTAAAAATTGCGCAATTAATTAAGTTAAAGTGCGAGTTCAGGTGGTAAAAGTCGGCTCTCAATGTTCAGAGTTGGAATGGCTGGATAAAATCCAAAACAGAAGCCAACAACTGTCCATAGAAGATATATAGATAGTATGCAGGGGAATGTCTTGTCTTCCCCCTCGCCTATAGGCCTGAAAGGGTCCAAAGTCTGGTGGTGGCTGGAACAGGTTGAAGAAGAAGGGGGGGGTATGTTGGTTGTTAGGACGCCGACTCCCCCTCCATATTTCTGCCATCCTCTATCTCTCCTTTCATAAAACATATGCACCACAAAAGCACAGTCCATGGCGTCCTGAGAGTTGTAATTAAGTGGGCGCTGTCCGAGTTGGTATTCCAGGGGCAGTGACGGGTAGCAATGTGGTCAGAGGAGGTCGGATGTTGAAAGGCCAAAATCAGATGGTCACAGGCCAGGATAGTGGAGAGCCCATGCTAAGCAAGGGAACAAGTGGAAGCACAGGCAAGCAACAGCAGCAGCAACAGGAGGGGGGGGGGCAGCAGACATAATAATTGTAGAGTGGGGCTTGCAAACATAATGTATGTGGACTTCATGCTTCCATGAAGACATTCCATGTTTTTTTGAAAACTCTCAAATCCATTGCTGTTAAAGTTGCAACTTTCAGGAAGGGTCCAGATCCATCCCCTTATTTTTGCAACCTGGACTCCTGTACTCCGGTTAGTCCAGGCTTCACCAACATTGGTGCTTCTCTTTCTACACAGCTAACTGTTGATTAGCTGACCTTTGTGCCACCTATTCTTTTGTGGCCTGCAATTATATTTAATTTATCAGTGGGACCCTTTTCTTGCTATGAGTTGTGCTGACCCTCTATAGAGGGATCAAGAAATTGTTGGGTGCACATGTGCGCCAGAACCAGGAAGAACCAGAGCTTTTCCAGAGCGTGATCCCTTTGTCTTTACAGCAGTTCCGAAAACTAGTCTGCGCATGTGCGCTGACCAACTGATTGTCGGGCGCGCATGCACGCTAGAACCCAGAAGTTCAGCTTTTCCGGAGCACGGCCCGAATGAGCGCGCACGTGTGTGTGTGTGACATTTCTGTGCAACCTTTTTGGCACTTGGTGCCAAAGAGGTTCGCCATCACTGACCTATATGAATCCTTTATTAAAGTAATAAATAGCACTTTACATTTGTCGGTATATTGTTACAAGTTTCACTTACAGTTCTGTATTTGGAACACAGACTTCAACTCTTTGTGTTTGTGGTTTCTTTAGCTACATCATTTTGTATTCCGATGTATGTATTTTTAATTAATAAATTCAGCTGTTGGTGAATTAGTATTTTAGCAGCAGGCACTTTAAAAACCTATAACTTATAGTCAAAACTCTAAATGTACTTAGATGTCAAACAGGTTGAAAGCTTTGATATTATTGTAAATTGAAGGATTATGAGGATCATGTTTAAGCTTTGTTTACAGAATACTGATCTGGTTCTCCTGTCCCTATGTGTAACAATAGAATGTTATATATAATGCTATGAAGCAAGAAAAGAAATAAAATCAGACCTTTCTTTGTTTTTAGTCTTATCTGAACTCTTTATTGTCTCCATTGCCAATTAGCATGCAGACAGTTTACCCCAGTGACTAGCTTCTTTGTTTGAAAAACTCTACATGTCTCTATGGGCTATTTCTTACATCACTGGGATGCAAATCATCACAGCTGAGTTTGTGCTCAATAGCAATGGAGTTCAGATACGGGTGGGGCTGAATACAGAAAAGCTGCTGTTAAATAACATATATAGAATGCTACCAAACTGGTGTGTATTTACCTATGGAACTAATGCCAGCAGCAAATTGTATTTGATTTGAATATAATTCCTGTACAAATTTTTGAACATTAAAGTGGAAACTACGAAAACAATAGTTTTAAATGGAATTTAAATTACACAGAACAGAAGCAGTTCACATTATTCAAGATGCATGAGATTCAGAGATAAATGGCTTGATTTTCTTTACTTTTTAATGCTGCTGGCTCTTCTCTCCCACTTTTTGTAAATTAACGCAAATCTGAGAAATGCTGAAACAATGTCAAATATAAGAATGTGAACCTTGGAAATGTTTTCTTACAAATTTAATTATTATAATGTTTTCAAAGTGCTGACTTCTTGGGAAAGGAGAGTTGCAGGTACGCAGCACTGCAGGTATTTTAGAAGGAACGTTTGATAGTCACAGTGCTGAATGAGAAAAAGAGAATAGTAATAGTAAAACCATAAAATACTGTACTTTAAAAATGATTCCTGTGCTTCATAAACTTCTTTCTTCCTTACATTCTGAACCTTGCTTAACAATTGAAGTGTTTGGCTAGGATGGGGGAGATCCAAGTTCAAGTTTAGTCCGGGAATTGATAAATACTGTATTTTTCGGACTATAAGACATACCGGTGTATAAGACTCACCATGATTTCAAAGAGATAAGTAAGAAAAAAGGTTTTGCCTTTCCTCAACCCCTAGCAGCACTCTGCAGGCTTCAACAGGGCTGGGGCAAGGCAAAAATGTCCCCGTTTTTGCAAAAGAATGCAAAAAATAGGCCATTTTCTGCAAAAAACAGAGGCTTTTTGCCTTCCCTCAGCAGCACTCTGAGGCTTCAGCAGGGCTGGGGCTTTAGGAAGCCAAAAATGGCTGTATTCGGTGTAAACGCACCAACATTTCCACACTCTTTTAGGCGGGGGAAAGGTGTGTCTTATACTCTGACAAAAATGTGGTACTTTGCAAGATCCTAGTGCAGCCATCCTAAAATATAGTTTGCTGTTATATTAATATTGTCATTTGTATGTCTTTTTCTTTTCTGGCAGTGTATGGAGTTAGTCTGTTATGTTTCCCAACTCAAAATATAGATGCAATAGTTTTGAATAACAGATAAACGAGCTGAATCTGTCATCTTGAAACTTGAAAGTTAGCTCCATTCTTCTATAGGTTAAGAGTGTAACATTAATTATTATGTTACATCTTTTAACTTGCTACATAGATTAGAATTTATATGTAATTTAAGGTGCATTATAAAGTTATTTCTGTCTCTATAAATATTTCTAGTTTTTTTAAAAAAACATTAGTTTTTATTATATCTTAGCTTCACTATTTCAAACTGCTTTTGTGAGATTACTTTTTATAATTATATTTAATTGGGTTTCACCGTTTTTGCATTTGTGTGATTGTCCTCGCAATTTTAGCCACAAAATGGTTTGCAATGTAAAAATAAATACAATAGTAGAATTTGTAATTTAGAAGTCATTCATTCATAGATGCCCTAATCATTATCATTTCCTTTATTACATATTCATTCAGACCAGTGGTTCCCAAACTTGGCAACTTTAAGACTTGTGGACTTCAACTCCCAGAGTTCTCCAGCCAGAAGAGCTAGCTGGAGAATTCTGGGAGTTGAAGTCCACAAGTCTTAAAGTTGCCAAGTTTGGGAACGACTGATTCAGACCATATTGTAATTGCCATAGGCAGAATACTACAATCTCTCTTCTAGTAGTTTAGATTCAAAAGTGATAACTAGGTTAGTTACTTAAACATTTTGGCTGAATTGAAATCTGGACCCAGATATGCCAGGTTTATTTTTTTCATAGAATACACACTAAACTGCTTTTACTTTACAATTGTCAGGTGAATTCAGATGTCTCTATCACTTGAGGTATAAATTGTATACTTGATGAATAATCTGTAATGTGTCATTCATACTAATATATTACCTTCTGTATTCTTCACTTATTCACTGAAAAAGACCTGATAAATATGTACAGGTAGTCTGTGACTTACGACCATTTGTTCACCAATGAAAGTTACAACAATTTTGAACGAATAATGATCCTCGGGATTAAGGATGTCCCGGCACCCTGTGATTATGTGATTGCTTTCTGGGTGCTTGACAACCTATTCAAATTTACAACTAGTTGTCAAGCAGCCTGTCAGGGTTCCAAATAGCATCCTCTATGAAATAATAGTTCAAGGTAAGAAGTTTCTCAAAACATCAATTCATTAGAAGAGCCATGTTGGCACATCTGGGAAAACCCAAACCTGAAAGCTTCCAGGTTTTCCCCACCCAGTTGAAAGTTTAAGACCCTGCCCCAACACCTACAAGTCCACCAAATGGTCCAATCAATTACTGCCGTGGATGAAGATTCCTCCCATCCACATCTGACCAGGTGCAGGGATAAGGCGACCTTGACTTTCTGAGAAGGAATGTTATTATGGCTACACATCTCCCAAACTCCATACCATCCCCCTCCCAGTTTCCCATGGTAACTGTATTTGAATATGTGGCAGGCTTGAGGCCCTTCAAAGCCTGACACAGCCATGATAGCTTTTTGTAATCTTTCCTGCCACTTTCTCTAGGACGGGTATCAAACTTGCGGCCTGTGGCCTGGATGCATCACGTGCTGGCAATACCCACCCCCATTTTAGCGGAGGAGAAAAAAGTTGCCATACATCATGTGACAACAATGTGATGCAGAGAGTTTAGCAATAGCAATAGCAATAGCAGCTAGACTTACATACTGCTTCATAGGGCTTTCAGCCCTCTCTAAGCGGTTTACAGAGTCAGCATATTGCCCCCAACAACAATCCGGGTCCTCATTTTACCCACCTCGGAAGGATGGAAGGCTGAGTCAACCCTGAGCCGGTGAGATTTGAACCACTGAACTGCAGATAACAGTCAGCTGAAGTGGCCTGCAGTACCACTGTGCCACCTCGGCTCTTTGACACCCCTGCTCTAGAAAATCTGTGGGGAAGCCACCAGGGAATATTGTAAGTCGCTGGACTAACTCTTCCCAGCCTATGCACCCTCCCCAGTCCCTCTTTGCTCACACTACCTTGATCAGTTGATCAGGCCACCCTGCACCTTTTCAGCCTGTGCGGCATCTCTTGCACACTCCCCTTCACACTACTGTGCATCCTCTCACTTGTTCTTCACCAGTAATAGCAACTTATCTACCTGCTGGTTTCAGGTTTACAAGATCTTACTGGCTTCCTCACTTTCCCACTGACTTTGGTTGTGAGAAGCTAACTGGAAGTTATCTCACCTGACAGTTGTGGAATTTAATTGACAATGGCAACCATGACTGCAGGGATTGTTGTCACTAAGTGATGCTGTTGGGCTTTATAACTGCATTGCTTGGTGATGGAAATTCTGGTCCCAATTATCATCATAAGCAGAGGACTACTTGTATTACAAATCAGTTTTTTTGTGTTTTGCAAAAATACTTCATATACATCAAACAGATCAGAGATAAAGTGGAAAGCTGAAATTAACAACAGAAAAAGAAAGGTTGTACGAGAAGGACCTGGATAATAAATGAAGGAATAATATTGCACAATATGATATATTGGAGAGAGCATCTGTACAGTGAATGGTGTGGAAAGAAGAAAAATAGTTGTGGTTGGAGTTATTGTAGAACTTACTATGAATGTTAGGATTAAAATGAATGCAATACCTGCATGCTATCGATTGAGAGCAAGGAAGAAAACGTAAGATAGAAAGCCACAAGAAAAGATGATAGGAAAAGTGATGTCAGGAGGCTTTGAACAAAGGGCAATGATGCACTGCAAAGTTGGACTATTTAATTTGAATTTTAATAGAGAATACTTGCAATGTTGTGACTATTACCATTTCATAAACTAAATAAAAATTAATAGTGTAACTGTACCCTAAATGGTATTATATTTTGTCTATTCACAGGTGATTTGTGTCACCCTTTAGAGCAATGGTTCTCAATCTTCCCAATGCCCCAACCCCTTTAATACAGTTCCTCATGTTGTGGTGACCCCCCAACCATAAAATTGGTGTCTCGGTTCCTAAGACCATTGAAAATATTTGTTTTCCGATGGTCTTAGGAGACCCGTGAAAGGGTCGTTCGACCCCCCAAAGGGGTCCCGATCCACAGGTTGAGAACCACTGCTTTAGAGAAAAGTTAATTAAATTGAATTTCTTTTGCAACCTTCATATCTATTGGGAATCATTAATTCACTGGATTTCATAATAGTGTTGAAATGGAAAATTCCATCAAAAGAGGAGTTGTCATGAAACATTCCCTAAGATCTTGAAAGCTGTTTATTCTGGTAGTTACTAACCAGTGATCATTTTATATCTATTTCGGTAATGATATGATGGCTATAATATATATCTTTCATTATTTTTAATATAAAGATGCAGATGAAAATGGATCAAATCAACAAAACAAATGGGAAAGACATGGTTGAATGCAATTGAGATCCTGAAATTTAAAGAGCAGAGAGTTATGTATAAATCAGTGTAGGTACAGGAAGCATGTATGGAGAGATAGCATGAATGGTGATGGTGTAAATTACTTTTTAGATAATGTTACCTTTTCCTTTTTTTTTATCACAGACACAATGTATTTAATGTATGCAATTTTTTTTCTTAGCCATGAATATATATGTTCAGTTTGTATGAATGTATCAGTTTTAATATAATATATATAAACTAGCAATTCCAGACAACCCTTAAAAACAAGTTTATTTTTATTTAATATTAATAAATATTTTCTAAGAACTTTGTAAGAAACATTTTCTAAGAGGGCCTCAGGAGCCCGAGGGAGCCCGTTTTCTCCTTCCAGGAGGCTTGAGGAAAGCATCCGGAGCCTGAGGAGGGTAAAAACTCCCCCCATGCATGGAGGGGTGTGTGTCATGCGTGCATGCACAGGTGGGCGGGGCACATTGTGCCATACAATTTCAGCACGCGAGGACAGAAAGGTTCAGCTTTCACTGCCCTAACCCTAACCCTACGATACATAGAAATATAAAAAATACTGGAAAGAACCAGCACAACACTATTCAGAAAATTTTTAGAAATCAAATTTGAAATGAATCTACAAGTATTCCTACTAGGCATAATTCTAAAATGCATTCTTTTAAAAATCCAATTTACTAAGATTCAGGTTTACAGCTGCTGGATAAATTCAGCACAGCATTGGAAAAGAGACACATGACTGAAGATATCAGATTGGGACTTAAACTTTTCGAAAATGCAGTAGTGGAAAAATTAACAGCATATATTCACAGAAGTTTAATCAAGAACCAATTTAAATAAGAATATCTTCAATAATACTATGTATTATTATTGTACCTTGTATACTATGTAGGAGCTGTGGTGGTTAGAATGCAGTACAACAGGCTACTTCTGTTGTAAGAGTCCTAGTGGACAATCATTTAAACATGAGTGAGCAATGTGGCAGCAGCCAAAAGAGCTAAAATAATCCTTGGTTGTATAAACAGAGGCATAGAATCAAAATCACGTGAAGTATTAGTATTGCTTTATAAAGCTTTAGTAGGACCACACCTAGAATACTGCATCCAGTTTCGGTCACTACATTACAAAAAAGATGTTGAGACTTTGGAAAAAGTGCAAAGAAGAGCAACTAAGATAATGGAGACTAAAACATGTGAAGAAAGGTTGCAGGATTTGGGTTTGGCTATTCTAGAGAAAAGAAGGACTAGAGGGGACATGATAACAGTATTCCAGTATTTGAGAGGCTGCCATAAAGAGGAGGGGATCAGTTTATTTTCCAAAGCATCAGAGGGCAGGACAAGAAACAATGAATGGAAACTACTCAAGGAGAGAAGCAATCTGGAATTAAGGAGAAATTTCCTGATAGGACAATTAATCAGTGGAACAACTTGCCTTCAGAAGTAGTGGGTGCTTTATCACTTGAGGTTTTATAAAAAAGAGACTGGACAGTTAATTGTCTTAAATGGTATAGGGTCTCCTGCTTGAGCAGGGGGCTGGACTAGAAAGCATCAAAGGCCCCTTCCAGATCTATTCTGATTAATTGAGGAATTATAGGAATCCCAGGGCTCTTTGTACCACATTTTAAGAAATACTGTTCTGGATGAATTACGTTTGTCGCGGTTTTACTACCACCTGCCCTAAGAAAAGGATTCCTGTGAGAGGTACAATATAACAGATACTACTTCAGTAGACTTGTAGAAAGGATCTAGCTTGCTTGTTGTATCTTATACTTTTATTTTTACTTAAATTTTATAAACAATATTTTTATTACATATGCTTTATTCATTAAACACGAATCTCAGCCAACTGAACATTCAAAAATGCATTACAAACACCAGTGACTGGTGCTAATGGTTGATACAGTGTGCTGCCAGCATCCTAGGTATCAACCAAGTGCCTTCTTAAAATATAAGATGTTCCGAGTAGCGCAGTTTTTTGCAGTTCTGCTGGTGTTATTGTAGGAAGCTGCAATTTGTTGATGTATCTTGTAAAATTCTTGGACATGGTGCCAAATGCCCCGATGACAGTGGGTATCACTGTTACATGCTTCATCCATAGCCGTGTAGTTTCGATGGCCAGGTCACGATATTTCATTACTTTTTAGTTCTTTTTCTTCGACTCTGGCATTTCCAGGAACAACAATATCAATAAACTGTACACTTTGGCCCTCTACAACCGTGATATCTGGCGTGTTGTGCTCCAAATGACAATCCGTTTGTATTTGAAAGTCCCACAAGATCTTCACCTTCTCATTTTCGATAACTTCTTCCACTTTATGTTCCCATGACTTTCTGGATACAGGTAAATCATATTTTTTACATAATGACCAGTGGATTAATTTAGCAACTCGGTCATGTCTAGCTTTGTAATCAGTTTGTGCAATTTTGCTGCATTCACATATTAAATGTGAAACAGTTTTGACTTTGTTATTGCAAAGTCGGCAGTTTGGGTTGTCAGTGGATTTTTGTATCTTTGCTTTCATGGCATTAGTTTGTAGTGCTTGTTCTTGAGCATCCAGTATTAAACCTTCCGTTTTTTTCTTCATGGTTCCCATCTTAAGCCATGTCCATGTCAAGTTGTTTTCCAAGTGCTGTCCATGCAAAGCTTTGATTTTCCATCTATTTAATCCGTCATCCAGCTGTTTTTCCTTATATTCTGCCTTTGTTTCTGTTGTTTTTATGCTGTTCTCCATTATTATTGTTATTGTTATTATTATTAATTTTGTATACTTTGTTAGGTTGTATCTAACTATAAATGTAGCTTGACATGTAGATTGTTTATAATTTTAATAAATAAGAAATATATTAATTCTTATGTTGGCAAAATCTTACAAAATTATAAGTAAACCTGGAAAATAAATAAGAATCGTAATATTGGTAATGGTACCAAATTCTGTTACTAAGTTCTACATGGATTCCAGTGAAAATGTTTTTAAGTAATAGCATTTCAGAAAATTCATGAAAATTTTAACATGAGTTACAACTTTTTAATAAAATGTTTTAAAGTATAGATCAATATTATTTGTCTAATTAAACATTTTAGAGAACAATTATTCTGCACTTGGCAATGTGTAGAATGCTTATACGGAGTTATGCAAGAGTAGTTCTCTAATCCTCCTTTCAACATAGTTGAAATTTTTCTTAGCTATGAAGTTTGAATGGATTCCAAGGAACAATGCGGTATGTATTTGATCTGGAAAAACAGTGAGTAAGAGTATTATTTCAAAACTATGCTCTCTGGATGTCATTGCCAATACTGAAATGAAGGCATGCAAGGAAAATAAACAGAAGAGTCTTCTCTTTCCAGTGAAGGAGATTACTTAGCTTAGTAGTGGTTTTAGGAAGAAGGTATGATATTTAAATGTTTACTTTTTATTATGTCATAAGTTAATAATTCTTCAAAGTTACAAAACGTTAGCCTTTTACCAGTCATTTCTCAGCTTTACCTGATTAATTTTAGATATCCTGTGACCAAATAAAGAGCAAGAAGGGACAGACTTGGCTATTTTTTATCCAGCTGTGTAAACTTGTAAATAGATAATGGAGAAAGGTACATTTAGCTTCCACACCAAAGCTATTAGCTTGGCAAAGACATGGGTCATAATGCTAAAATAAATACAGTATAAATGGAAAAATGTGCTAACTTAGCAAACAAAGTATACTTTAGAAAAGTGATGAATGAACTTGCTAATTAATCCATACCTATCTGGGGATGGGCATAAAAATTCAGAGCAGATAGGGAAAAGATAAAGTCCATTCACTTTTGGAGCAAGTGGCAGGAAAGGATGTCAGTATAGGACCTAATTAAGAAAAATGTGTTGGAAACCAATTAATATAGAAGGAAAAGCTTGTCAGCTGAAAATTCAGATTTTTCCTTAATTTATACTTGTTGCAGACACTTTTAAAAAAAATTCTCACACTTAAAGCATTTTGATTTCAAAGGACTAGGCTTGCAGTCTCAAAATCTAGTCCCTAAATTAACTAATATTGTAATTGTATGAATACAATACATTACATATTTGTTTGTTATATAAAAATATCTTAATATGCAACAAGCTGAGTCCATAGGACAAAATTCATCCAGCTTGCTAAATAACTGGTTTCAGTGTCTAAAGTTTACAAGTTTAGAAACAATATCAACAACAAAGCAAACAATTATCTTTAGTCTCTGGTATAGCTTTTGGAAATGTGCAACAATGATCTTTTTTTTTGTTATTGTTTTGAAAAGTTGGTAAGCTGGTTCACACAGGGCACAGACTGTCATAGTTTTGCAAAATGAGAGATTAGATAGCAATGAAATAGAGTGAGATAATCAAGAAATAGAGTGAGATAATCAGTTAAGGAGATGTTTACTTAGGATATAATATTTCGTTGACCACTGGTGTTTTAGTTGTAAAGATCTTTCTGATTTGCACACAGACGTGTGAGTTACTTAATTATGGTATTTCCTCTGCTGTTCCCATTAATAAGAGTAGGGCTTTGTTGCTGTTTGTACTATGGTGCTGCCTTGGAAATCCACTGAATCTCCATGGGGAAAAAATCTGGACTGGAGCTTTGTAGATGCTCAGAATTTGAATGATGAAAATTTAGATGTATCTATTCTTTCTTGGATAAATAAAATAATGTTCCCAAGTGCCCAGCTTTGTGGTGTGTTCTAGGCCAAATTACTTCAGATTCAAAATGTTTATATTCTTGTAGATGCAGAAGATACCGTATTTTTCGGAGTATAAGACACACCAGAGTATAAGACACACCAAGATTTTGAAGAGGCAAATTTAAAAAAAAGGTTTTGCACTCTGCAGACCTCCCAAAAATGGCATGTTTTTCATGAAAACTCTGGAAGCCTCCTAAAGGTTATGCATGGCCATTTTTGCAAAGGGGTGGGGTTTTGGGAGGCAAAAAAATGCTATCTTCAGTGTATAAGACGCACCCAGATTTTCACCCTCTTTTTTAGGGGAAAAGGTGCGTCTTATACTCTGAAAAATACGGTACATTGCATTTTTCTGTTAATTTGCCTTTATACATTGTATAGACTTTCAAATGTTTGCCTAATGTTTACAGATTATTATAATTAATTTTTAAATTGCTTCATATCTTAAACAATTAGGTTTTAACAATTTCCATCCTTTCATTTGGAGGAGAGAAGGATAATTCCATGTGAAATCCCCAATTATTCTGCTTTTTTTCTTTGCACACTTTTTTCTTTTCAAACTTTATCACTATTGCTATAGTAGTCCTTGCTTAATGAAGGAAATTGAGACTGGAATTTCCATTGCTAAGCGAAACAGCTGCCAAGTGTGATGACATGTGGTGTGCTAGTTAGTGATAGCAGTCCCTGTTTACTGTTTTTAAGAAGTACCTTGTATGATTGCTGTTTCTAACTTCTTGCTAACTTTGCTTGCCAGCAGTGAAGATTGAAAATTATTACTGTGGGATCCTGCAGTAATCCGAAATCCAGGACAATTGCTGAGCACCCATATGACAATCATGTGATTGCAAGGATGCTGTGATGGCCAGAGCTTTGAGGATTGGTTATAATTACCAGTTGTTCAGCGCATTGCAAATTTGGTCATTAATTGAGGACCACCTGCAGTGAAAATAAAAGCAATCTAGGCTAAATATTTGTAAAATATAAATTTTTCTAGGTTGTACTACATGTTGAATGAACGTCAAAATATTTTTTTCTGTATAAACAAATTTCATATATTCTGGGGAAAAATTAGTTGGACACAAATATTTTTATATATTGTACAATTGCAGAATGTTCTTGATCTTATTTGAATTTGAGGTTTGGTTTAGGAAATCAATTCTAGTCAGACTTTTGAATTCTGAAAATCAGACCAAATTATTTGGATTTCAGTATTGTTTAAAAAAAAGGATTGGTTGCAAATGCAATATTTGATAACTGAGTGGCTGATATCTCTTCCGGTTTGCTTGCATGTGAATATGAGAATTATGTAAAGCATTTTAGTGAGGTACTTCACATCATGTGGGAATGTGAAAAAGGATTCTGTTTGAATTGTTAAAGTAGATATACCTTTTGAAAGACTCCCAGTGCGGCTTCTGCTTAGAAATGCATGCACCTCTACTTCCCTTTTCTGTGGCTGCACAACACACATATGTGGAGACAGAACCAGCTTTTGCAGCAGCTATCATGGAAATGGTACAGCCATTCCAACTATTTGAAGAGATACGTTTCATTTGCATTCCTCAGTTATGAAGAGTACAAGTTGATTGTTTGATTGAAGAGATGACTCAATGTAGCATTAGAATATCCTCATGTTATATTTATTTATTTATTCAAAATGAATCAGTTGGTCATTTGTAAGATAATTGTAGCTAAAGTAACTTTGTCTACCTCCCATATTATTACCACCTGTCAAAAATCTGTGATGGAGATAACATTCAAATTTAAGGGTAGACCCATAAGTTTTTGAGATTAGTATTCCCATTTCCTTCATATTCCCATCACTGAGTATTCTGAAGGACCACAGCCCTTGTGGTATGCAACATTGTCATTTCAGTTTGCTGATTTCTCCAACTGTACAGTCAAGATAAAGGTCTATAAAGATTTTTACATTTGAAATGGTTAAAGACAGTGTTCCCTTCAAAAATCATCCCAAGTAGCCTAATTCCAGATCAGGTTTAGGTTTTAAACAGCGTGCATCTCCAGTACTTCAGTTTCCTTTAAATTATATTAGTAATATTCCACAATGAATTTTGCACCAATTTGTTCATTGCAGTTTACAAAGTGATGGGGATTAAGAGTTTGGGCTAACCCATGTTTTTGTTTTTTTTTAAAGCATGTTTTTCAAGAAGCTACCTTGCTCTTAGAAATTAATATTTGATGTTGAAAGAACTAAATGCTGATGCACAATATGAAATTCATAGAGATCAATCACAAAAGGCATAATGGTTATTGTCATGAATAAAATTATGAAAGATTCAGGAGACGGTTGTTTCCAATTAAAAACTCTTAATTACTCCCCTCCCCCTTTTCCATGCAAAGTGCCATTTCAAAGTGAAGAAATATGTTTGGTAAACAGGAACTTCATGGAATTGCAAGGAAATGTATAATCTTTTCTCAGAGGATTAAGGGTTAGATTGCTGTATTCAAAGACTGAACAGCTAATTTAAGAGCAATTGTTCTTGAGACAATGTAACTGTCAATACTTTGGTGCTGCTAAATCATGGAAACAGAATCTGTGCTTAAATTTAAATCTTAAATGTTAAGAATTTTGTTGTCCTTAGTCAAATGCTTTAATACTATTGAACTGTTGCTGGTTGATCCTTAGGTCTGCTATCTTTGTTGATATATTTGGGTTTATTTATAATTTAGATTTCTAAGGTTACCGAATGAACAGTGAGTCTGAGTAGCCTTGCAAATTTCATTTGTAAATAGTGTTACTTACCTGAGTTTAATTTATAATGAATGATATTAGAAGTTGCTAAAATATAAGATTAATGCATTACTGTTATTTATATAGATATAGATTTGTGGCTCTTGCTTTCTTTGGGCATGTTGTGTGGGGAAATTCATTGGAGAAAGCAATTATGCTTAGAAGACACCATTAAAACTGACACCAACCAGAGCATAGAAAAACTCAAAGAAATAGTTGGAGAATCGAAGATGTGAAGAGATCTGGACTGTCAAAATCGCTAAGAGCTGAACTCAACTGAATGGATAGTATCATCATCATCATTATCATCATCAGATTTGTGGATAAATATAAATTCCTTAAAATATCCATTCCCGTTTTGAGAATGTAAATCTTTTTATAGCTAAAGAGATAACTCAGGAAGAACAGGTATAAATGTTGCCTGATGTACTTGAGCCTCTTTGATACATCATAAAGTATGATTACTGAGTTTTATACAAGGGGAAGAGGAAAATATTTAGCATTTTCTTTAGATCGATTGTGATAATAACAGAATCTTATTAGTGGGTGGTTTAGTTTTGGTAACTAGCTTTAGTTTAGTTTGTAATTTAGACCTAGTTAGAAATACTTTATTACAGGCTTATATAAACCCTATTAAAACTTGATGTAAAAATATGGCACCAGTGCAGTGTTAAATTTCTGAAAGTCATTTACTTTTAAACCATCAGTGAAATTTTAAGTTAAAGATTTCAGCTCTCTGCAGTTTTTGAGCTATGAGAGAATATAGAAGCTGCTTAAATCTGGAATCTTTCTTGTAAGACTGTAACATAATTTAAGCCACAGAGTAAATATTTTTTTTAAAAAAACACTTCATAAAGCCAAACTAATTAACTTGTTATTAACAGATTTGAAAGGTTTTTTTTTAGATTTCCTAGAGGAGGCTGAAAGGGGCATAATTTAAAATGTTTAATCAGAGTGGAGATGATGGTGCTGATGGGTGATGGACTGGGTCTTAGGAAAGCTGAGGGAGATTGTGAGATACTTATTATATGCAGCTAGAAAACAACTATTAGGGGATATATGATTCGATTTGTAGGAAAACCTACTGAACAACTGCAGAGAAACTCTGAACTGAGACCTATTACTTTGGAAAGTGAGATGCACCTATTTGAAAAGAACCCTGTTATAATTTCAAGGAAAAGTTTTATTATCAAGAATCAGTCAAGGATTATTTGATCCTGGACAGATCATAAATAATGATTGCAGTGAGTTTGTGATAGATTATTGTTTGAGGACTTTCTGCCAAGTAAACACAATAATAGACCTTTAATAGGGCTTTGAAGTTTAACTTGTTATCATTTGGGCTACTTGCTTTTTCCCCGGCAGATAGATAGGTATTGATAATAGATTTTCATATTTTTGATATTTTAATGTGATAGGTAATATAGGAAATAGAAATGTAGAAGGTCATAAATTGTAGACTGTTTTGTGGGGAGAACTATGTTGAAATATATTTATCAGTATTCAACCAGGAGGGACAATCTATGTGTATTTTTGTTATTTTATTTTTATGCACATTTTTGAATTGTTTTATTTTTGTCTTGTTTGGTTTTGTGTTTTATTTTGGAAATAAAATATTTGTTTTCTAAAAAAAGATCTTGTAAAGCACGGAATGAGTAAAGTACCTCTTTGCCATAGTTTCTGGATAGCTCACTATGGCCACGTAAGATTTCTTTGTTTCCTGATGCTTTTTCAGGAAAGTACACGCACACAGACACAAAGACACACGCGCGCGCACACACACAGAGAGAGAGAGAGAGAGAGAGAGAGAGAGAGAGAGAGAGAGAGAGAGTGTTAAGAAGAATTTTGAAGCATCCAGGCTGAATATCTTGAACTGTTTTAATGTTTCAGAAAAAGTGCTTCTCTTATAACAATGTACTTTGTAAAGTACTCTTTTCATGTTTGTTGCACAGAGCTAATGTTAATGAATTAACAATTAATCTTATTATTAAAGGTAATAATTAAGCTAGCTCATTTTTTGTAATAAAAAAAAGAAAGGTGCCATTCTTGCATTTGTTACAAAGCATTTTTCCATTTTTCCATTTTTTAAATGTGCATGCAGCCTCAGTGTTTATTTATGATCTACGGATATGAGATGCTCACTTGTTTGGTGAGAATATCTGCTATCAGGAACATGCAAATAAACAACTGCCTTTGTTTATGGGCTTGGTAAGAATTTTGTTCCCACAAACTTACTAGACCAGCGGTCCCCAAACCTTTTGGCAGCAGGGATTGGTTTCATGGAAGACAGTTTCTATGGACCCGGGGGGGGGGGATAGTTTCACATGCAACCTAGATCTCATGCATGCACAGATGTATCCTTATTATTTATATTTATGTTGATTGTTTCCTGTTTGCTTATTTGTATCCTATGACTATCATTAAGTGTTGTACCTTATGATTCTTGACGAATGTATCTTGTCTTTTTATGTATACCGAGAGCATATGCACCAAAGACAAATTCCTTGTGTGTCAAATCACACTGGGCCAATAAAGAATTCTATTCTATTCTATTATATTATATTCTAGGAAGCTTTGCTTGCTTGCCCACCTCTCACTTCTAGTTGTGTAGACCAGTTCCTAACTGGCCATGGACCAATACTAGATACTAGATGCTGCATTAGAAGACACAAATTGCACAAATTCTCAAGCATATACCCTTAGAGGCATACTCATTTGTTTTTTTAAATCCAGATTCAGAGCTGAGTCATTGGGAGGAGGGAAGCATCTTTCCCTCCCACTAATTTGTTAACAGTCATTAGAAGGAAGACAATGAGCCTTCCCTCTATCATTTATCTTGCTACAGAAGATAATTCTCCCTGTTAGCCTGTCAGATGCCTGAAAAAATTATATCAGTGGACTTATAATTATCCCACTCCTTTAGTCTACAAGTTGAACAAAACATTTTGTAACTTGAAAGCTTCTTGCTCCCACTGTAGGTTAGAAATTGTATTCAACTCTACTATATTTACTTTTTCAGTAAAACATAATGAGAATTTCAAATGTCTTCTAGATTCTAGAATCTGGATTGATAATCACAATCTATATCTAGTCCTATGCAGCCCTACATAAAACTTCTCTGTCCTAGTAGCTTTTTAATCAGGGTGCCCATCAGCCTATCAAACAGCGATCACTCGAATATGACTGGAATTTACTTCATATATGTCTGAACATAAGATACGTTATATTCTAATAAATATAACTGAAGAGTCTGGATCATATGTCATGTCTTCTAAATTCTGACATGGTTTTCTGTAAGTAACTATTAACCAACTTGGTAACATTTTGTAAAATTGTAGGTTTGGATGCTCAGCAACCATCTTGCAATAATGACATTGCTGTGTCCTACAGTCACGTGGTCACCATTGGTGACTGTCACTGCCAGCTTTTGACAAGCAAAGTAAATGGGAAAGCAAGCAGAAAATCACAAATGGCCCTAGATGAGATGATGGCAATTGGAATTGCTACCAGTGCTATAAGTGAGGGCAGCGCAGTCATATTATGTTGCATCTGTCACCTAGTGACAGAATTGCTGTTGCCAGTTTACTGTCTGTAGGTGAGGAATATCTATATACTGATATTTAATAAATGTACTAGTTCATGATTGTCATATTGGAGAGGAGTAAAATGTTTGTAAAACTTAATCATTTTAACTTTCTTATTGCTTTTATGTAAACACACATACATTTAAAGAATATAATAATAGTATCATGTATATCTACATTTAAAGAATTTCAGCAACTACATTATGAAATGCAAGCCATACTGATAAAATGTCGGAACCAACCTGCCTTCTACTGAGGATCTGTATATTGCCCGAACCAGAAAGAGCACTGAGACAATATTTACAGACCATTCACATCCGGACATAATCTATTTCAACTCCTCCCTTCAGAACGCTGCAATAGAGCATTGTATGCCAAAATAACTAGACATAAAGTTTTTCCCCTGTGCCATCACTCTGCTGAACACTTACTATAAGTAATTCCTACAGCGCTGTCTCATTTCTCCTGTGATCGCGAAGACAGCAGCCAGACTGGGTTTGCTCCGTCCAGTAACCAATTGGACTGAGTCTACACTTATGATGTCATCGGGCCTTTGTGGCTCCTCCCCAGTTCAGACTCCGTCCAACCAGGACTAGCTGTGAGAATTGATCTCTCCTCCAAATTTTAACCTTATAACTTTAATTGGCGATTTTTTACAATCCCCCCCCTTTGAATTGGCTTTTTAAATTGAATTTCTGACCAAATTGGAGGGAAATTCAAAACTGCTTTCTGGCTGCCTCTATTCAGCCATCTGACTGACTGTGACCATGAGTTCGCTCAGGTGCCTGCCTTGCAGTCGGATCGGCCAGCTCACAAGCTATGGCTCCGCAGCTGTTTACCCACGGCACTCCTTGACTCTGGGCACTCGGAGGAACGCGTGACCAGCCCTTTTGCATGCAGCAGTTCCAGCAAAGTCGGTGGCCATTTTGCGGATCGCTCAGCCACATTGAGCATTGGTGGCCATTTTGCGAGTTGGAAAAGCCCGCAGATAGTGGTAGCCATTTTGAGGCTCAGAAAAGCCTCAGAGAAAAAAGGTCCATCATTTTGGACACTTTAAAAAAGGCACGAACTCTGCAGCAGTCGTTAGAAGTGCTAGTGACCCAAGATCATCCCAGGTTACCGGATCAGGAGCGCCTGGCCATCAAACGGGTGAGACCGTTGCCTACCTTTACTGTGGCGTTGATTTATGTCGGGTGAGATGGCTGACCAAGCTGCGGCTGCAGATAAAGGATTAGAGGAGGAAGGGCCATCGGGGGCAAAGAGCAATAGGAAGAGGCAAGCCAAAGAGGCTCCTTCCTCAGGGATAAACCCCAAGGTCTCTAAAGCAACTACCAGGACAGAAGAGCGCAGGCAGAAGGCTCTTGAGAAATAATTTCAGAGGGCCCAAAAACAGCAACAAATTCTAACTGCCCAGCCCTCTACCCCTCCTCCCGAGGATCTCCAAGTTGCCTCCCCAGCTCCACTTGTCTTGCTGCCCATGGGCCCTTGCCCTTCACTGGCTGATTCAGTTGAGGAATTGTCTTCTTCAGAGTCCTCCTCTTCTATAAATCCTAACAACAGAGGCAATTTCTTTAATGTCCCTCTCAATAGGGAACACACCTTTGAACAGGCTTCCCTCCCTGTTGCACATGGTTCTGGGATTCCCCAAGCCATCTACATCTCTCCTGCAGATCTGGTAACCATCATTGCTGAAACCATTAAACAGGTCATGGCTGCTGGCCTACAACAGTGCCCCCAACCTGCTCCATCACATAGCCACAAGCATAAATCTTCTGCAACTGCTCAACAACCTGATCCCTCTGCTTCTATTTCTCAGGCTTCAGTTAGTGGGGAGCAAGATAACTTGCGGTATTCAGACCTGTCTGACGATGAAATGGTCACCCCGGATGCCTCGGCCTTTGCCAGATTATTCAAAACTGATTTAAGTCCTTTAAGTCCTTTCTACTTAAGGCCATTAAAGCTGCTAACTTACCATCTTCTGCTTCAGCTTCTACTTCACAGGAGAAACCAACAGAACCGGCTACAACTGAGGGTCCCAGTACACCCAACCTACTGTCTTAAAGGAGGTGATCCCTGTTCCCAAGATCTTCCTGAACGTGATCCAGAAGCAGTGGGAGTCCCTGGGCACGGGTCCACAGCCAACCAACCTCGACAAATGCCTCTATAACATTGCATTGGAACTCACCAAATTCTTTGAGACTCCCCCAGTGGATGCACTGGTTGCAGCTCTGTCATCCCCTATTGTGGTCTCTGGAGCTCCCGAAGAAGTCCTCAAGCCTGAGGGGAAAAGGTCAGACCAAACCTTAGTCAAAAACTATCAGGCTGGGGCCTGGGCTGTTAGAGCCTCCACTGCGACTTCCTTTTTCTCTAGAGCGGCTCTAGTCTGGATTGAACAATTTCAGGAGTGCATTGCTCCTACTGACACTAGATCACATAGGGACCTCAACAAGATTAGGGCAGCCGTTGAATTTGCGGCTGATTCTTCTCTCAATGCTGCCAGGTTCACTTCTAAAGCCATGGCCGTTTCGGTCACAGCCAGGCGTCTGCTTTGGCTCAAGCCATGGTAGGCGGACGTCCGTACAAAGTGGCACCTGACGGTCTCCTCCTTCAGTGGCACCCAATTATTTGATACCTCTTCGGATCAGTACCTTACATAATCTAAAGACAAGTGCAAGGTCCTTTCATCCATCTATAAGAAACAGGACAGTCGTCCTGCTCCGTACTATAGGAAGTCACCCTTTCGGCTGATGGACGGGGGAACTTCCTTCTCCCGTCCGCAACGTCAATCCTACACTCCCAGACAGAGATCTCACCAGGACAGATCTAACAGAAATGCACAGCGTTCCCCCCTCAAGAAGTCTTACCATGGAGGAAGCAACTGCCAATTTTCATGTTGAAAATGACTATCTGGACTCTCTTCCAATCGGAGGCCGCCTGGCGTTCTTTGCCCACCGCTGGGAAGAGACCACAGCAACAATTGGGTACGCAAAACTGTCGAATTCAGCCTGAAGCTGGAATTCCTTTCCATCCCCCAGGAACACTTCATGCCATGCCCGGTCTCTCAGTGTCCTCACAAGAGGTCACTGATGGAACAGGCCATTTAGCACCGGTTGGAGATCCGGGCCATCCAACCGGTTCTTCCCCATCAGGAAGGACAGGGCTTTTATTCCCACCTGTTTGTGGTACGGAAGAATTCTGGGGGATGGAGAGGAATTTTGGATCTAAAATTGTTGAACCGCCATATTGTCTACCGGCGGTTCAAAATGCATTCTCTGCACACCATCCTGCAGGGTGTCAGAAAAGGCGACTTCCTTGTGTCGGTGGACTTGACTGAAGCTTACCTTCAAATTCCCATCTTCATAGACCACCGAAAATATCTCAGTTTCTCTTATGGGGGGGAGGCACTTCCAGTACCGAGATCTTCCGTTTGGACTGTCCTCGGCCCCCCAGGATATGCACAAAGGTACTGGCAGCCCTAGCCGCCAAATTAGTCTACTAAATACAAATGTCTACCTCATTTGTATCTGCAAATAAAGTTATTTCATGATATTTTAAAAAATTAAATGAATCAATTGGAACATTTACTAAAGTATTGTACTGTAATAATGCATGTTGATATTAAGCATGCATAATTATCAATAAAACATTATATAATTAGCATATTCAGCCAGTTTTATGGTCAGCATATTAAAGTGCTTTTAAAGCTCACTTTTCTTCAAAGCTGCTGGCTGTCTCCTGATCTTTTTGGCTGCTTTACTATTTAATTGGTAAGCAGAAAATTCCTCTTGTCTGTCTTTGTTATATTACTGTGCTGTTTCTTACTTGATTAATTCTGACTGTGAAATTGAGAAGATAGACAAAGCGGGATTCATTCTCTCAGGAATAATTTCTTGAGTGAGTTGAAGAAAATCCAGAGCCATTTTCACTACCAGAAAATGAGAATTCTATGGTTTCACTTATACTTTTAAAAACAGTTTTCCAAAGCTTACACAGTTTTAAAACGACTACTTACAGACTTTTAAAACGACTATTTTTTAAAACAAAACAATGTATATGATGTGAAAGATAACTTTTTGTATTAGGTACTAAATCAGTAACAAGAAATCAGAAAATGACAAAGTTAAATAACTTATGACTGATTCACCAAGGTTCACTCAGCTTGAAACTTGTGATAAAAATGAAATAGTGTTGAAATTAAATAACAATTTTCAGGTTGAATTGTGCCTATTGCAGGTTATATGTCACATAGTGTCTGTAGGTAGGAATTAATAGTTGAGATTTCCTATAAAGGTGGTCTGTGTTTAATGACCACAATTGGGACCAGCAAAGCAGTTGCTTAGTGAAAAAAATTGTATTCTGGCTCAAAATCAACAAAAAGTTTCACACCTTCTGCTTTTGTTTGCCTCCTACACAATGGTGAAATTCAAATGTTTTTACTACCGGTTCTGTGGGCATGAATTGGTGGGCTTGGCAGGGGAAAGATGCTGCAAAATCGCCATTCCCTCCCCACTACTGGTGGAAGAATATTGCAAAATTTCCATTCCCTCTGGGGACAGCCAGAGGTGGTATTTGCTGGTTCTTCAAACTACTCAAAATTTCCGCTACCGGTTCTCCAGAACCTGTCAGAACCTGCTGAATTTCACCCCTCCTCCTACGTACCCACCCTATTGCTGGATAATTAGCAAGAAGGGAATGTAATGTATATTTACATTCATTGTAAATATAAACGTTAACATTGGTGGGCATGGGAGATGCTCTATTGGATGACCATCAATTGTTCTTGGACAGCACTGGCAGAATGAAGCGCAGCTCTGCAGCCACTTGCCAGGTCCTGGCTCCTTCAAACTTTCCTGCATTCAATCAAACTTTTCCATGCAGCAAATTTGGCAAATGGTTATTGAGCCACCTTTTGCCTGGCTTTGGTGGGGTTTTGAGGATGCTCTGTTGGATGACCCTCAGTCTCCCCAAAGCAACCACCAATGAGAGGGTTCTGTCTTTTTTCCAAAGCCAGTTAACTTTCTCTGGTGGCTCCCATCCCACCCAAATAGAAGAAACAGTCTAAGCCAGCCAATCAGCTATGAGCTCTTTGCAAGTGCACTGGGATGGAGACTTACGCCAAATGCCACTTAGAACATCAAATGGGGCTGGGAAGGTGTCCCTTTCGATCTCGGGCTAGCTAGGAAGAGATGCTCAGGAGTTGACAGACATCTATCTGAGGCAGGCATCCAGTCTCCGCTGTGGCTATGGAGGAGTAAAGGTCTGGACAGGAGCAGTGGATATAGGAAGCCACATTGCAGTTTTGCTTCACAACAGGGCCCTTGAGAAACCTCATCCTTTAATGTTCTCTCTACTTCTCTCTCCCTGCTTTCTAGTCCTTCTATTGGGTGCGTTGCCCCCCTGCAATATGAATGACTGGAATCCCCTTTCATCCTAATGCATCACCCTTACTCGGTTCTGCAAAGCAAGAAAATATCGCACACCTCCCTCCCACAACCCTGCTGATGTTCATATTGCTCTCGCTCTGATGCTTGAAGATATTTACTGCTTGATTTCTATTTACAGTTAGCCCACAAACTCAGTCCTGTTGTGAGATTTTTGAGATGTCAGTAGGGTTCATAGCTTCACTGATATTACTGTGCAGGATCTTTGCAGTTGAAACTAAAGAAAATAAAGGTTTCTCCAACTCTGCCTTGATAAACATAAGGAGGAATTTATTCAGTAAAATTTGGCTGACAGCTAAATAAAATGAGATTAAAGTTTTCTTTCTACACCTAGGACTTATTCCAGAATTCTGAGATGAAGAAATTTTTTTAAAAATCCGGAACCTGTTGGTTTGTTGTTTTGAGAAAATCTAAAATAAAGAAGTAATATTTTTTTAATACAGATTTTATATTTTTAAGGATGAGATTGGTAACTTGTTTTAGGTTACAGTATTGAGGAAATGTCATTTGGAAGCCATAACAGTTGTTGATTTTTAAATTTTTAGTTTTACTGTATACATTTTCATTTTTTTTTTAGTAATTACTTATCTAAATTGTTCTGAATATTATTAGAAAATAAACTATACTAATTTCCATGTTGTGCTATTAATGAATGCCAATATCCTTTTAGAATCATCAACAGAATAAACAAACCTTTGCCCACATCCAAAAAGAGCTCTAGATGAAATGGAATAACCAGTCAGAATTTAACCTTCTTATCCTGAAAGACAGTTGTAAAAGTTTCTTCTTTATCTAAATATATTTGGAGAATCATCTGGAAAGTTCTCAATTATGTTATCTTTTTTAAAGTTTTAAGGGAATTTCAATTTCATTCTAATATTGCTTCTTAAGTCTAAAAATGGGTAGATTTCGTAGGTATTTCCTATACAAATTAAGCAGACAAAATGAGCAGACTATCATAGGTTTTTCCCAACTTGTCATGTTAATTTCTTATTGGAAATTAAAATTGTGGGTAATAAACTCCAGAGTGGAAAATATAATACATTTAACACACATATGGATTAAACGATTTACAATTCTGAGCTATTAAAATTTAGAAAATAAGATATGCATTTGAGATTTAAGATGCAACCAACGAGGTAGCCAGGAATTATTTGTAACAGTAGCTGGAACTCTTGTCTTGGAAAAAGAAATGGATTGTGTTTCAGATCTGAATTTTATTTTAGATGGAAAGATCAGATGCTTGTTTCATGTGTTTTGCATAAAATCTAACAATTTGAGATAAAACAAGAAGAAACCAAATCTCTGACAGCAGCATTTTATTGATGTCTTCCACCAAATTAAATCAACATGTAGGAAAGGAGGAACAAGCTGTATCATCAGACTGGCAACAAGTGCTTTAAATTAGTCAGTCCAGCATTGTTGGCATCTTTGCTCTGGGTCAGCAGTATTTTTCCAGAAACTCAGGCACAACTAATGTGTTCATGGAAGCTCCCTTTTCCTTCATTCTTATGCAGTAAGTATGATACACTTACCCTTGGCTGGCTTCCCCACCGTTATAAACTCTAAAAGTTCTTATTCTGTGGAAACTGATACTCCCTTAAAGTTATTTCCTCCCTTATGTTTACTCATATTCCTCTACTTATTTTCAGCTGTAGCTTTTTATTCATCAACTCTGCAGCTGTTAGGAATATGACAACTTCCTCCCTGAGGTATTGCTTTGAGCCTGGTGAATGGTTAATATAGAAGATCTCTGATTTCTTTCTCTGCTGCCATATTGGCTTAACAATGTATGATTGTTTTTTTTTAAAAAGTTAATTTGCAGAAGTAATTTGCAAAGAATCAGTTATGAATTTAACAGCATAAATACATAACAATCATGTATTGTCCATATACTTACCAAAATAACATCACCATCCTTAGTTGAACAAATCAATCTAAAACATTGTAAGACAAATAGAGATGTATTAATGGAATCCAATTTACTATCAGGATTGAAATATGTTTTGGCCATTGGCAACTTCATTACATATGAACTATTCGGGTAATTTCATTTAGTGACTTGCCTCTTGTAGTGATCGTTTGTAGCTACAAGTGTTATGAAAAAGTAACCACAAACAATCTTCGCATTTGTGATCTTCGCAGTTCTGTAAAGCAAAGGATAGTGATCTTCGCAGTACTGTAAAGCAAGAAGATCATAAGCATATTCTTGGTTTTCCTTAGTATTCGCTTTGCTTAATGACCCAGTTGCCAGTCCTAATTGTAGTTGCTAAAAATTACTTATACTCTATACTAACATTTGTTTTTGCTATGGTCAGTTATCCATAGATTTATCCACTTTTTAAATTGTCTATTTCAATTGTAACTATAATAAGAAAATAAATGTTCAGTCAATTTTTATTTCATACTCCAATCACCAACAAAGGTATGTTTGCTCTGAAATTGATTATATTGTTAATAATTATATTGCATTCTGAGAAGACTATATTCCCCCAAAATGTATAACTTAAAATAGATACCAGAAATGTACAAACTTTGTTTTGTGTGCAATATCATACCATCACTTCTTACTTGCTGCATCTAAAGTATGATGAAGCATTATAAGCATTACATCAGCATACAACCTCAAGTTATTTCCATCATTGGCTGAAATTGATTGTATGTTTATTGAATGTTTCTTTTGGGAAACCAGGCCTTTTTCCTCCAATTCTATTAAAACTGTGAATGCTCCCTCTATCGGTAAGTATATTTATCTATGCAGAGTAGTCATTCATTTATTGGCTAAATGGTATGTCTTTGTAAGTTGCTTCATTTCTGTCAAAAGACCTGTTCACTGTTGCTGCAACTTTCAGATTTCAGATGAAACAAATCATGTTATAATTTATAACCATTTAACTAAACAACTAAAAGTTCTCCTAGTAGGTTGTTATTTACAATAAGATCATTTAGTCTGTATAAGGTTACTGTTTCTCAGTCTTTAAATGAATTTAACTTTTTGAAAGTATAAAGGATGATGTATGAATGAAATCAGAAGGAAAATTTCAAGAGCTCATGAGATTGTGATTATGAGGAATATATGTCCCAGTATTCGTATGAATTGTATATGATACTTAATTAGAATGAGAGCTAGTTTAGAGACATATTTCTCTTTAACATAAGACAGTCATGGTCCACCTACCTCTTTTTTCTGGTGTATTGTTCTGACATCAGCTTATCTTTAACCCATATTGAGGCAATCTTAAATTATTTCTTCTCTGATTAATGATTAATATGTTTGCACCCTCAAGCAAGCAGCACCCCATTATAATTATTAGGTAGGTGCAGCCAGACATCCTGCTCTGATGTTTTGTACTTAATGTTCTTAATACCGGAGATGCCAATATCCTAGATTTTATATATACAATATGTTCTGACTTAAGAGACTGATCAGTGAACCAGCTTTGTTAAGCAACTGTAAAGAAACTTTTTATCTGTGTGAAATATTCTTTTAATCATAAAAGTGTTGCTTGGAATGCCAAATCTTTGAAAAATTTATTCTATAAAGCTTTCAAAGAAACAACATGAATTCTTTGTAATCTTTTGGAATTAGAAACATTGCCGTTTAATTTTGACAGGAAATAATTTGTCTTTTTGAAGAGTTGTTTCAGAGTTTTGCCTGGTAGCAATGTTTTGAGTGTCTAATCTGTAGTTGGCTCTTATTTTATTTTGAAGATAGGAACAGCATTTACTTTTATTCAATCTTCTTTAAGCTATACACAAGGTCTCAAAAATCACAAAAAGACACTAATTTGATATCCACAACTCCTTTAAGACACAGATGTAACTGATCTTGCCATAGAAATTTAAGCCTTCTTATTTAGGAAAGTTATGAGATTCCTAATTACAGGTAGTCCTTAATTTAGGACTAATCATTTATCAACACAACAGAAAGGATGCCTTATGGTCCATAAAGCACTTTTGGCTATCCTAAAATGACACATTTCCCCCCCCCCCAGGTCCTGTGATCATGATCAGGGTGCTTGGCAACCAGTTGTAAGTGTGAACAGGTTGCCAAGTTATTCAAATGAAATTATACTCTATAAGATAGCTTCTAATCAAAAATCTGTTAATATGTAAGAAATCATCTTGCAATAGTATGTACAATACAATAATTAGTTTATCTATTTAATTGCCCTGGAGCATTGTTAGTATGAGACAAAGCATTATTTGCCCACCCCTCTTTGAGACCATATGTTTTGTGCCAGAGGAATCATTATCTTGTTCTACAGTTAGTTACCCAAATATGGTATCATATATATTTTAATTAATTGAATTGAAGCTAAAGTAAGGTGCTTGGTAAGATAATAAGCTG
This sequence comes from Thamnophis elegans, assembly GCF_009769535.1. Taxonomy (NCBI): domain Eukaryota; kingdom Metazoa; phylum Chordata; class Lepidosauria; order Squamata; family Natricidae; genus Thamnophis; species Thamnophis elegans. Next base: position 59,660,218 of record NC_045549.1, read on the forward strand.
CCAGAATTTCTAGAATTAAAGCATTTTATCTTAATAATTTTAGTAGTATGTAGTATATAAGTGCAAAGTGCCTAGTGCGCATATTATAAAAGGAAGAGATTGTGGGAGAATATGTGTACAGTACATATTTATAAGAGGCAAGATAATAATAACGGTGTGGCTGTATTTACTGCCTGGATATTTATTTTAACTTGATTGTGACAATTTGCTTACTGCCAAGAATAATGGCTAAACACACTTAACTGTCTTGCTTTGCAATGGAAATTTTGGGCTCAATTGTGGGCATAATCAATGATTACCTGTACTCTCCCTGCTCTGTGACTATCCTGTCAGAGGAATACCTGTTAATAAGGAAATCTACATGTTGCTAAAGATTTACTGTATTTTTCGGAGTATAAGACGCACCTTTTTTCCTCAAAAAAGTGGCTCAAAATCTGGGTGCGTCTTATGCACTGAATACAGCATTTTTTGCCTCCTGAAGCCCCATTCCCTTCATTAAAACAGCCGTGCATACCCTTATGGAGCCTTTCAAAGAGCTCCTAGGGACTGGGGAGGGCAGAAATGAGCAAAAAACGTGCTTTTTTGCCCCCCCCAGCCCCAGCAGCACTCTATAAGCCTCCATAAGGCTATGCATGCATTTTTTTGACAAAAAACGGGCCCGTTTTTGTGAAAAAACAAGCTATTTTTTGCTTGTTTTTGCCCCCCCCCCAAGGAGCACTCTGCAACCCCCCCCCCCCACCAAGGCTATTCATGCCTTTTAAAAAAAAACAGACTCATTTTTGGGAGGTTTGCAGAGTGCAAAAACTTTTTTTTCCTTTTGGAAAGCTCTTTAACTGATGAGAATTACATAGATCAAGTGCTATGCCAGCAGAAACACCTACCTATCTACTGTATTTTTCTGTCTCTATTTTTCTCTCTCTATCCCTCTACCTACCTACTGTATTTCTCTCTCTATTTCTCTCTTTCTTTCTATCCCTTTATCTACCTACCTACCTACTTAACTACTCTCTCTCTCCCTACCTATCTATTGTATTTCTCTCTATCTATTTCTATTTCTCTCTCTCTATCCCTCTACCTACCTACCGACACACTCTCTATCTCTTTCCCTATCTACCTACTGTATTTCTCTCTCTTTCTCTCCCTCTCTCTCCTTCTATCTACCTACCTACTTTTTTTAAAAAAAAATCCTCTTCAAAACCTTGGTGCGTCTTATAATCTGGTGCGTCTTATACTCCGAAAAATACTGTATGTATATTGCAGCCCAGTTAAAAGGCCTATAAATAGTAGTTTTAATTTTTATTCATTATGTGTTGCATGGAACTAATTGAAGCAGCATTGATTGTGCTCATGGATGACTGGCGGGAACGAAATGGAGGTAGCATATCCATCCTGGCTCTTCTTGACCTCTCACTGGCATTCGATACCATCAATCTAGTTCCAGTCAGTATTTATAGAAGGAGAGAGAACTACTCCAGGGCCTCTATTTAGAAATGACATTCTTCAGATCCCATCAGCCAAAGAATGTTGGCTTCAAGGATCAGAAGGGGATGTCATTCTGCAATGGTCCCTGCTTTATGGAACATCCTTCCTTTGGAGATCAGAATGACCCCACCCCTATCAACCTTTTGTAAAACTGGTCTATGTTTCTGAACCTGGGACACTCAATGAGCCAAGGGACCATTTCCTGGCTATATTGCTAATGGGCCAAATATCTTGCTCTTGTGTATCTTGAATTGGATGTTTTAATGGTTTTCATTGGTTTTACTGGTTTCATTATTTTATAAAAGCTTTAAAAAAATAAATTATAATCTATTTTATGACTTGTAAGCCACCCAGAGTCATTGACCTTAAATTCAATAACCAAATAATTACTGCTGTTTTTGTTTTCCGTAAATTAAAAAAAAAGTTCTCAAAACCGTCAGATGTGTTTAGATTCAATTTACTTACCTCAAGTAATTGTATCTGTTACTTCAAATAAATTTGAATGCATATGATCAAGTTAATAGTAATTAATAGATTATATGCTTTGACAGAATAACTCAAACTATGTATATAGTATATTGTTTTTTATTTCTCTAGTATCTAAATGTATTAGTATGTGAATATATAACATAATTTTTATAAGAATTTCTTTAATTCAGACTACAAAAATCTGGGTTGTTTTATTATATAATGTGGGAAAGGATTTATTACTACAGTTCTTCAATCCTGTTTGTTAAATCTTTAATTGTATGTCTTACAACAGTGTTGTAAAAAGAGGCACAGAGAAGAACCCTGCAATTTTCTGCTTTTTTTTTTTTTTAGTGACTGAAAGAGCTGACAGGCTTTAATTTTTCATCTAGTGTCTTTCACACTTATCTTCTCATTATGGCATTGTTATAATCATGGATGACTTATTTTCTTCTTTTTATTCTGATAAAAGCTTTTAACAACAGCATACATTGCGTAAATTGTGCTTATTTGGACCCATGCACTTAAACTTGCTTGTATGAGTGAATCTTTGCACCATTAATTTAATAGTTCCAGAACATATTAGATAAAATTACTTCTAACACAATAAATAATGTAAAGCAAAAAAATTCAAGAAAAATATATTTGTATTTCATTTTCCATGCACAGGAAAACAACTGGAAGCATACTTTAATAATTAATTGGTTTAATCAAAATTTCCAGGATATTAGGCTTACTTTTATATAATGTAATAAACAGCAGAATTTGGGCGTGCAGAATTCTGATCAATTGGTTTGTAAAATATGGATTCCAATGCACACCTTTATATTACTTGCATACTTTTTAATTCTGTTGTGGAAATAATTATCATCTATATCATCTTATTTAATTATCAAATAAAGTATTTATTTTTAATGATTTATTGCACCTTCATTATTTTTATGAATAATTTAAGGAGATAATTACACCTAATACTCTTTCCTCCTCCTATTTTCCCCAGAACTGCCTTGTGAGGTGAGTTGAGCTAAGAGGAGATCACTGGCTCAAAGTCACCCACATTGTCTATTCTTTCAATATTCTTGATGATAGCTACATATAACTTAGTTCAAGACTTCCAATATAAATGGCTCCATAATTGGTTAAGTAGACTTGATAAAAATATACTCTTTTGTGTTCTATGTTATGGTAGTTCTGAATGACTATAAAATAATTCTTAATTCCTATAATTCTATTTTAAAACAGATTCAGGGAGCCTCAAGGGATCGTCCTGTTACTGTCTGTTCCTCTGCAAACCATATTCTACCATTCTTTGTGAATTGTTAAGTCAAATAGAATAAAGCTATTTAAATTTGAAAGACAGATAGAAACTTCATACATGAGTTTTTTATGAATCTACTTCCATCAAAATGTGTTGGCAAAACACATTTATGGTTTAATTTTGATTACTCTGGTACTTTTTTCTTTTTGTTATATTTCATTCTTAGATTTCAGTTTGTGATCTTTTCAAGATGCAGATATAAGTCTAGATGCTTTTTCTTTATAAATTACATTTAGAGTGCTTTGTAGAATTTTGATTGTTTTAGCATGCATTGCGTTTATAGCTGTCAAGGGAAAAAAAGTGGGTCACAGAAATTGGTTTTAATGATGTTTGGAAGGGGTTATGAGTAGTCTTTGCTTAATGATGGTAATTGGACTTGAATTTCTAAGTGATGTGGTTGTAAGGTGTACATTATGTGACTGTATTCCTTAGTGACATCAGTCCTGGCAGACCCATTGCCTTGGTTAAACAAAGACTACCTGCAAATAATATATGACATTATTTATATAAAAGAATATATTGGTTGTTGCATCTTAAAGTTGGATAATCACTGAAGTAGAATGTATGCAGAAAAAAAAGTTTTAGGGCTAATTTCATAGCTAGTATAAGAGTTGGTTATAATAGATGTACCATCAGTTTAAATTCAAATCATTAGTTTATATAGTTAATACAATTTGAATTAATTCATAAAGTTAATCACCTTGTTTTTGATTGAATCGATCTGTCTTAAATAATTTTATTTATCTTATAGGAGATTTTTAGTTTTATAAATCCTTCAAAAGCTAATTGAGACTGCCATCTTGTGGAATTGAAATGTTTTTTTTTTACATTTTTATAAATATTCAGATATATTACTTCTAAGTAATAAAAATAAATCTTTAGTTTCTAAATCTTACTAAATCAAGAACACAAACATGAACGTATATACTGCTATTAATTATTATTATCATCTGTTATTCATGAAACACATGAAACACAATAGCAGTAATACTTTCATGTTGTTGTTGTTATTATTATTATTATTGTTATCTTAGCTATAAAGTCCTTCATGACATACGGCTTGGTTATCTAAAGTGCCATCTGTTTTTCTTGCTTTCTGCCTGGATTGTACAATTAGGCAATGCCCTAGATCTGGGATGGTGAACCTATGGCACGCGTGCCACAGGTGGCACGCAGAGCCATTTGTCAGGGCACGCAAGGCATTGCCCTGTCAGCTGGCCAGCGCGCATGCGCACCCTGGCCAGCTGAGTTCAGCCTTTTTTAAAGCCATTTTCCGCCCTCCCCAGGCTCCAGAGGCTTTATAAGAACCTGGGGAGGGCGAAAACAGCCTCCCTCGCCCCCTCCGGAGGCTTCAGGAGCTTCCCTGAAGCCTCCGGAGCACAAAAACCCAGCCCTATGGGCAAACCGGAACTTCGGGAACAGAGTTCTGGTTTGCTCATAGGGCCGGTTTAAGCCCTCCGCAGCCTTCAGAGGCCTGACCCAACAGACAAACCGGAAGTCCCGGTTTGCTCATAGGGCTGTTTTTAGTCCCTGAAAGCCCCTGAAGGCTCTGGAGGGCTTAAAGCGGCCCAACGAACAAACCAGAATTCCATTCCCGAACTTACGGTTTGCCCGTAGAGCTGGTTTTTTATGCTCTGGAGGCTTCAGGGAGCTTACCTGAAGCCTCCGGAGGGCCTATGAGGGGGGGAGGCTGTTTTTGCCCTCCCCAGGCAAAGCTTCTGGAGCTTGGGGAGCGCGAAAAAAGCATGCAAAAAATGGGGGGGAGCGCCTGTCATGCGTGCGTGCACGTTGGGGGGGGTCACGCATTGTATTATGGGTGCGGCATGCCTGCACACAACCCCCCCTGCGCTCCCCCTATTTATGGCACGTGAGCCAAAAAAGGTTCACCATCACTGCCCTAGGTCCTATCCATTAAATAGTATGACCTGATAGCATCTAGGAATTGTTCTTAGTTACTGTACTTGCCCTCTGGGCAAGAGATATATCTGGTCCCTGCTCAGACCATGTTTAAGAGAGTTTTGAAAACCTAGCTCTGTCCCCAGGCTGTGAGTTAGGGTGGGTGCCATATTTGAGGGTTTTTTTTTTAGTGTTAGATTTCTTCTGCTGTTTTTTTGTTGTTGTTGATGTTTTTGCTTTAATTATTTGATTGTTTTTGGTGTAGGTTACTTAGAGTTGTTATAGAGTTGGGCAGCTTTATAAATTTCTGGATTTTTAAAAAGTTAACCTAATAATCTGATCTAGAAATCAAGATTTCTTTGTCGCATTTCCAAGTGAATATTTCTCCATCTTGGTGGAGATATCTAGGAATGGGTTGACCTCGTCTATTTGAGCTGTTAGGGCACTCCTCTGTTGCTAGGGCTTTCCATCTTGTATATCTGCGGTTCAAAATTCAGTCATTTCACACAATTTTGGGGGGCATTCGGCAGGATACTTCCTCTCAACCATTGATCTCACTGAGGCCTATCTACGTATCCTTATTCGGCAACTGCACTGGCAATACCTCCGGTTTCAGTATGCGGGGCACCATTATCAATATAGGGCCATGCCATTCGGCCTTTCATCAGTACCTAGGTTGTTTACAAAAATTCTGGCGGCTCATCTGCAGGCTCTGCCCGTGCATTTCCAGTGCTATCTGAATGACTTCCTGATCCAGTCTTCCTCGGCCCTTCAGGCTACAGAGGATCTGTGGGTCACTGTCCAGGCACCACAACACCACTAGTTTTCTATCAATGTGCATAAGAGAATTTTGTCTCAGAAAGAATCCTGTTATGGAATGTTCACTTACAGTAGGTCTAATAAGAAAATCAGATCATTTGGTTTGAGTTCCTTTTATTATACAAATAGGAACTATTTTACCCCTCATACTTTCTCATACTATTTTAAATGTTTGTTCTCTTCTTTTTCCAGGATCTGGAGATAGTATATTCTTATTTACATGGAATGGAAGCTTTGTCTAATTTAAGAGAACATCAGCTCAGGTAAGCTGAATTGATTGTATTTTATTCTGTTTTAGGCCTATACAGTTTTGTTACAAAGTATTGTATTAATTGACTATTGCCTTGCTATTTTTTATATAATTATTTTTATTATAGATAAAATTAACATTAAAAAAATAACACAAATCAGAAGTAAATAATGGTTTAGGCGAAACAATATACACATCTCATTTTTTAATTAAAGTTTATTTTTTTATTTTCATAACATATAATCACATGTATGCTATTACATAACCAACATCATATTGTATTATTAAATGTTTACATCAATTAATCTTACCAACAACTTCTAAAAACCAATTATTGGCTCGTCTACTCTCCATACACCATATTTGTACCTTATCCATCACTTTCTTCTCCCTTTCTCCTCCCCCTCCCTTTCTTCCCTCTGTCATCCTTCCCTTCTCAATTTCCCCTTCCTCTTTCCTTCTCCTCCCTCCCCTTACCACTCCTCATTTCTCTCCTCCTCTCTCCCCGCCCTCTCTCCTATCCCTCTCTTCTTCCCTTACTTTTTTCCTCTACTTCCCACTCTTCATCTCATTTACTTGGTGTATTTCAGCTTCTGAGTGAACTCCATTTTATATTGATGGTAGTTACAATTCCTTTTCAATATACATATTTAATTTTTCTCCTCCTTTTTAGTAAAAAAACCAATATAACAGAAAAGTATACATATGTAATCATTGTGATTTTAAACTCCCCCATCCCCCACCTAATTTTGGTTGAGATGTAGACCTGGTTACAATTCCCAGCTATTCCTTTTTTTAAAAAACAAACAAACATAAACAAACACAGAACATAAAAACCATTCTCCAGTCACATACAGTATGTCGATTGGTCACAAAACTCCTGTGCCTCCTCCCCATAGTCCTCACTTACAATTTATATAGAATCTCATATTATAAATCTAGTATATATATATATATATATATATATATATATATATATATATATATATATATATATATATATATATATATATGCATTATTATCATTGTTAATCATTTATATGACTAACTATTATTACTTCATTTTATGTGTAATATTCTAAGTTTAACTACATTTAAATCAGTTTTTATGATAGCATTTCATTACATCATCCTGTATCCTTCCAATAGTAGTGCAATCTTATATCTCTTGCCATTTGTAGTATTTGTGTTCTACTTGCTCCCCCTCTCTGCTTCCCTTCTGGAGCTGTCCCAACTTTCAGCAGTTTAAATGGCTGCTTGTCTGTGGCTGGAAAAAAGGGCTTCTCCTGGATCTGCCGGGGACTTTGCGATGTCCCTGGGATCGGCAGGATGTACCCTTCTCTATCACCGTCTCTATGGGATGGTTTGGGTCCAGAAGGACCGTCCAGCGGCAGTTCATCATCTTAAAAGTTCTACATATGTCCATGTTTCATATAATTTGCCCCAGGCTTAGTTATCCTTCTATTGTCATATTCCATCAATTCGCAACTCAATTTAATTATAATATTAAAAAGGTGGATCACAAACCTCTGCTTTACAAGCTCCTCATATCAGTTTCATATTTATCCATATTCCATATATATTAACTTTTATTTAGCTATCTTTCCATTATCATATTCAACCAGTTAGCAACTCCATTTTATTATCATATTTAGGGATAAAACCCTTATCTTAACTTTATATTTCCCCATATGATAGTTTCTAGTTATCTGGTTTTTCCCTAGTAAGTCTTTTGTCCCACTTCTCTGTTCCTGTCTTCTCCCTTTTCTTTATTTTGACACATCCATGCCCTTCAATTTTCCCCAGGTCACCCATCAAAAGAATATTTTATATTTTTCTTTGTTGGGGCATAATCTCCTACTTCAATTTTCCTTATGCCACTACCAACCTCCAAAACCATTTTTGTCTGCTTCCCCCCCCCCCTTTTGTTGGGACACTTCTCCTTTTCACAATTTTTCCTACACCACTGCCGGGACCAAAGGAGTTTTTTGTCTGCTTCTTATTTCCCTCTGTTTCTACTCCTTCAATGTCTCGCCCCCCTTCTTCTTTGAGTTCTTCTTTAGCTATCTGCTTCTCTGGATTCAGAATTCTAATTAGGCTTGATATTAATGATTTATGCATATTTTTTTATAATTTTACATAGTTCTTTAAATTCCCAGTTTTCCATGATGTCCATTCCAAAGTTACAGTTAATTATACAGTTATGCAGCTCTTAATTCAGTGTTCTGTTCCACCTTAAATTTATCTGCTTCAGTTGCTGTGGGGAAAAACAATGGGAGCCATCTTAGTCTTTTGTTCTTCCTTAATGTCCAGTTCCAAAATTGCAGTTAGTTATACAAATCTTATTTCAAGTTTCTGGTCCACCTTAAATTCAAACCAGAAGAGAAGCTGGGGCCATCTTAATCTTTTGCCGAGCAAAAAACAAGAAGAAAAAAAAGCAACAAAACCAAACCAAAAAACCCTTCATATTTCCCAGTTTTTGATTCTGTTATTATTCTGTTATTATTCTTTGCCTTACTGGGTCCGGTCGCTTGTAGCTCTCACAATATATCACTTGAAACAAACTTGCGATCAGCCAGATTCGGGTATTTTTGTTTGCCTCCTACTTTTCCAAATTCTGATTTATGGCAGTTGATTAATTAAAACTTCCCGCACAATCAAAGTTAGGTTGTCAGTTATCAATAAGAAGTGCTCTTTTTTTGGGGGGGGGGGAGTTAAGATATATTAGTTAGAAAGACTTCAAACAGAATAAATCCTTCAGAATAAATCCTTCAAAGTATTTGGTTTCTATTTCAAATCCAAAGCCAAGTTTAGAGTATATATTTCTCTGCTTTCTTCTTTCTGTCTGAAACTGTTTCAAATAAATAACTTTTTTGGGAGGGCTGGGGTTTTAACCCTCCATTTTCTTCCTTCCTTCCTTCCTTCCTTCCTTCCTTCCTTCCTTCCTTCCTTCCTTCCTTTCTTTCTTTTTGAAAAAGTCCTGATCTGACCATCAATATTATTTATGTTCTCAAGATTTCTTTGCCTTTTCCAGATTTGATTTATGGCTGTGGGTTAGATACATTTTCTTACCGGTCTTTCATCTCTTCTGCACTCCCCTGTTCCTTTTGCTTTGATAAGAAGTCAGTGTCTTGTCAGCCATATTGCAGACTGTCGCCCCGACTCTGATTCAAAAAGCAAATCTCCGACCTGCGAGGGGCCTGTTGCGTCCCTCTGAGTCTGATGAGATGCTGCCCTCTCGCCCCCTCCGGGGTGTGTGTGTTCTGATCCAAAAGTATCTCGGAATTTGTCAGACACGGTTCATGTGAGGCTCTTGAGAGCCCCCCCCCATCTGTGCAGCTGAAGAACTTCCTGTTGACTCCCCTACTCATCTCATTTTTCAAATAAAACTGACCGTATTATTCTGCATAACTATCATGAATTATTAGACAGTTTTCAGTGAATGGAGAAAAATGTGGCCATCATTATTTTTATTTATATAAATGTGTTCTAGAATCTTAATAAAGTTAACAGTTAATGTAAAAGTGTTTATCTTATTTGTCCTTGTTCAGGGATTAAAAAAAAATACTACAAAATTTCCAATTTCCATTTGAAATATTTGCCAGAATATGAAATTTCAAAATTTCAAATTAAAATATAAGATGTGGATTTTTGGTGTGTGCACATATGTATGACGTGTGTAGGTTGCTCCAGTAAAAGTAAATTAATAAAATAAAAGAATGCTAAGCCCAAGTTCCTGGATGAGTTTTAAAATTTTCTGATCTGTCAGTAGATGAAAGTAACATTAGTGCCTGCCAAAATCCTCATGGCAGTGGTCCCCAACCTTTTTGGGTCCATTGATCGGCAGTGGTGAAGCAGTGGTCATGGGGAAGGGATGGTTTCTCATGTACAACCTAGATTCTGTGCATGCGCAAATGACGCTTTGCATGCTCAACTGCTGCTTCTGCCAACAGGCTGCGGACCAGTACCAAGGCTGGGGATTCCTGTCTCATGGAAAACATTTAATTATCAAAGTTCTGCAACCAAATAAGCCTACTTATTAGTTGCCACATACTTTAAATTATAACAGCAGTCCACATGTGGTCTGCCATCTGAAATCATCTGACCCATAGTCTTGAAAAATAGTCAATTAACCAACACATGAGAGTGGAAGAGTGGCCTTCTGTTTGGCTGCTCTTGTGGGTAGCTTGCTGTATTAAGATAATAACATATTACTTAAATAAATATGTAGTATTATACTTAATTAGGTTTAATTATCCTATATAATCCTGACTGGCTCAAGGTTGACTCAGTCATTCATTCTTCTGAATTTGTTAAAATGAGGACTCAGTTTATTGGAAGCAATATGCTGACTCTACAAACCACTTAGAGAGGGCTGTAAAGCATCATGAAACAGTATATAAGTCTTAAGCGCTATTGCTATTAATTATTATTATCTTCATTTATTAGTTACAAACATGCCTTTGGTACTTATTTGGAAAAACGTTGACCTCTTAGAGACTTAGAGAAAGGGGTCAATGGATGATTTTTCAGGTATGTTGAAGTAAAGCAATTCTTATACTGCAAGCAGTATAAGCTTTAAAAAATGGTATTGGACCTGGGTACTTGAGAGACCGCCTGCTGCCAATTACCTCCAACAGACCTATTAGATCCCACAGACTAGGCCTCCTCCGAATCCCATCTGCTGGCCAATGCCGATTGTCTACCACCCGGAGGAGGGCCTTCTCTGTGGCTGCTCCGGCCCTCTGGAACGAGCTCCCGGTGGAGATTCGGACCCTCACCACCCTTCAGGCTTTCCGCAAAGCCTTTAAAACCTGGCTGTTCCGACAGGCCTGGGGCTGACGAGTTCCCATCCCCGCTCGAATTGGGGGCTGTTGATTGTTTTTAAATTCTTTTTGTAGTTGCTTGTCTTTTTTTCCCCCCCTTGTCTGTATTCCCTCCCCTTGATTTGTTAGCCGCCCTGAGTCCCTCTGGGAATAGGGCGGCATATAAGTGCAATCAAATCAAATCAAATCAAATAACCTGGCACTTTAACCTGACCTTTCTTGGGACAAGCTTCAGGAACAAGGTTTTATTAAATATGTTCAGTTATGATTTGCATCAAATTCAGCCTCTGAATTATCTGTAAATGCAGTCTCACAAACTAATAAGGTTGTAGGATAACAAGAACGCAAATGATTGTGGCCAGATTTTTTCTATTCAGAAGATGTTACAGCTGGTAAACTAGTGTTGCTTAATCAAAATTAGCTCCCAATGATATCTAAATTTCAAGTGGCAGAACTGGATTAGGGAAGATGTGAATCTGTAGGGTGTAACTTCATCTAAAAACCCTCAAACCTACCTCTCTTATTTGATAAGATATTGTTCTCCGTTAGACAATTGTGAGTAAGCTACGTGGGAGAGGAATTTGTATTCCATCAGATTTCTCACAGCATTGTTTCATGAAGAATTAGAATGTACTAATTATCATTATGAAATGCCAAAGGTGACTTCTGGAAGTTAGAAATGACTGTATTTAACCATGACAATTGCATTAGGAAAGCTGAGCAAAAATCAAGTATCTGCAACCAAATGGAAGTGATGGTTCCTTTGTTTTTTCAACTTGGCAATTTTCATTTAGGAATGCCACGAGTTTTACTTTTAATTGAAATTAATATACCTGAGAAGTTATATTTCATCTAAATGTAGATTTATTAAGAAAAATATATATTCTGGACACACCGTTAAATACAAATAATTATTTCAAATATCGACATTAAAGGATAGACACAGTTTACTGCTATTTTAAAAAAGTAATCATAGTTTCAGTTTCTGGTATATTTTACTATTATAATTAATTCAGTTGAAGATATGTACAATTATGGCAATTATTCTACTTAGCTTACTATTTAGTGATAATGTTTTTATGAAAAAAAATGTCTCCACATATAATTCTTCATTAGCAAATCATTAGGAATTATTTCCATTGTGTATATAGGCTGTCTCTGAGAAGCCGGCTTCTGTATATGTCTCTTGAACGAGCTTCAGCTACATTAGTAGCAAGTAATAGTCTGATCGTTCACAATCAGGTGTGTCGTGTAGACAACTGCACATAAACACTCTTTTCTGGAGTATCTTTTCTGATAATATTAATAAAGGATTCCTTAATACTTTTGCCCTGATTCTCTCATATGCTTCTTAATACATTTCTGCACAATGTTGTCAAGGTCTTTCTAAATAGCATAATTTTGTTCTCACTATTTTGTGAATTATTTTAAATGTGTTCATAAAGCTCAGAGTTCATTGTGTTTTCTCTCAGTTGACCATTTCTTAATACTCAATAAGTTATTTAATTTACAGTAAAATAGCATTTTCTATTGAGTTGGCAATTATGCAAAATGAAATATCACAGAACAGAATAAACACAAGATCTACATTCTGTTCATCTGTTTTGATACATATGTGGAAACCAATTACAATTTAATACTATTGATAGTAATTGATCTGTTTGTGGATGGTATATGCCATTATTTTATGGAATTGAAGAAAGCTAGGTATAAGCAAGGACCAAAATGGATATGGTCTTACCAAATGGTCTTTTTTTCTGATGCATACTTTTCTCATTGTTTTCTCTTGACTTTTTTCCCCACCTAATATTGTAGGAAAATAATTCAGATATCTAATAGTCTTTGAAATTAGGTAAATGATCACATAATATTGTATAGGTCCATGATGGTGAACATATGGCATGTGTGCCACAGGTGGCACGCAGAGCCCTCTCTGCAAACACGCCACACGACACCCCAGCCCAGCTCCACCAAGCATGCTCATGTGCCTCTCACTGGCCAGATGGTCTTTGCACTGGCCTAGAGCACCGATGGAGGTCCGATAAGTCCGAATCGAACCGAGCAATGGTAACCACCAGCACCAAGGAATACACCAGGGCACTTAGGGCAGTGAAAAGATCTTATATAGCCACCTTGGTTGCGTCCGCTGAGTCCCGCCCAGCCGCCCTGTTTAGGATAACCCGCTCCCTACTAAATAAGAGGGAAGCGGGGGAACCCTTGCAGGGCAGAGCTGAGGATTATGCCCAATTCTTAGCGGACAAAATTGCTCGGTTTCGGTCGGACTTGGACTCTACCTCTGCAGTTCCAGCCGAGGCACAAGAAGATGAAGTAGACCACCTCTGGGTTGAGTTTCAGGATGTTGCCCCCGGGGATGTGGACAAGGCCATGAGGGCTGTAAGTGCCTCCACCTGTGTACTGGACCCGTGTCCCTCATGGCTGGTTACTAACAGCAGTGAGGTGACACGAGGCTGGATCCAGGCGGTTGTTACCGCCTCTCTTCGGGAGGGGAACTTCCCCGCCGCGTTAAAAGTGGCGGTGGTGAGACCCCTCCTGAAGAAGCCATCTCTGGATCCAGCTGTTCTTAATAACTATCGCCCAGTCTCTAACCTTCCCTTTCTTGGGAAGGTTGTTGAGAAGGTGGTGGCCTTCCAGCTCCAGCGGTCCTTGGAGGAAGCAAGCTATCTTGACCCCTTCCAGTCAGGCTTCAGACCCGGTTACAGCACAGAAACTGCTTTGGTCGCATTGACCGATGATCTTTGGAGAGCCAGAGATGGAGGACATCCCTCCATCCTGGTTCTCCTTGACCTCTCAGCGGCTTTCGATACCATCGACCATGGTATCCTTCTGCGACGACTGCGGGAGGTGGGAGTGGGAGGCACCGTGTTGCGGTGGTTCTCCTCCTACCTCTCGGACAGGTCGCAGTCGGTGTTAGTGGGGGGGCAGAGATCGACCCCTAGGCCCCTAACATATGGGGTGCCTCAGGGTTCGGTCTTATCCCCCCTACTATTCAACATCTACATGAAACCGCTGGGAGAGATCATCCGCAGGCACGGGATAAGATACCATCAATATGCGGACGATACCCAGTTGTATCTGTCCGCCCCGTGCCAACTCAATGAAGCGGCAGACGTGATGAACCGAGGCCTTGAGGCTGTTATGGACTGGATGAGGGCTAACAAGCTTGTACTCAACCCAGAAAAGACCGAGTGGCTGTTGTGCTTCCCTCCCAAAGATTCGACCAATATTCCATCACTCAGGCTGGGGGGTCAAATTTTACACCCCTCAGACAGGGTTCGCAACTTGGGAGTCCTCCTGGATCCACAGCTATCCTTTGACCACCACCTGACGGCTGTGACCAGGGGGGCATTTGCCCAGGTTCGCCTGGTGCGCCAGTTGCGACCCTACCTGAATCGGGAGGCTCTCACAACAGTCACTCGGGCCCTTGTGACCTCTAGGCTGGAATACTGCAATGTGCTCTACATGGGGCTGCCCTTGAAGAGCATCCGGCGACTTCAGCTAGTCCAGAACGCGGCCGCGCGAGTGATTGTGGGTGCACCTCGGTTCACCCACATAACACCTATCCTCCGCGAGCTGCGCTGGCTACCTGTCGATCTCCGGGTGCGCTTCAAGGTACTATTAGTCACCCATAAAGCCCTTCATGGTAGTGGATCTGCGTACTTGAGAGACCGCCTTCTGCCAATTACCTCCCTGCGACCAATTAGATCTCATAGATTGGGCCTCCTCCGAATTCCATCTGCCAGCCAGTGCCGGCTGGCAACTACAAGGAGGAGGGCCTTTTCAGTAGTAGCTCCGACCCTTTGGAACGAGCTCCCCGTAGAGATTCGTACTCTCACCACCGTCCAGGCCTTCCGCATAGCCCTTAAGACCTGGCTAGCCCGTCAGGCCTGGGGACAAAGATAGCCGCCCCTCCCGAATGATGAATGAATGTTGCCTATTATTTTTACTTATGTGTGTCTATGTTATTGTTTGTATTCCCCTTCCTGATTTTATGTGAGCCGCCCTGAGTCCCCTCAGGGAAAAGGGCGGCCTATAAATGTTAATAAACTCTAAACTCTAAACTCTAAACTCTTTGGGTCTCTGCCATGCATGTGTGGGGTGCATGCGGGGAGTGCTCGCATTGCATTTTCGGGGTTTGTAGTGTGCACCCCCGTTTTGGTCCTGGAGGTCCTCCTGCACCAATCTGAAAGTCAAAATGGGGCATGGAGGTGCAGCCTGAGCCCCCCCCCCCAGCATCTGTTCTGGGCCTGGAAAGCCACCTGCACCAACCTGGAAGCCAAAAATGGGTGAGTGGGGGTGGGGTGGATGCACGGGAGATGTGCGTGCATGCAAGGGGATGCTTGTGCATGTGTGGGAGGCAGACCTCATGCATGGTGTGTGTGTGGACACACGCACAGGATGCTCGCATTGCATTTTGGGGTTTTGCACACGTGCACGTGCGCTTTAGGCACTCAGCACCAAAAAGGTTAGCCATCATTGATTCAGGCTATAGGTTTAGCCCCTCCTGAACAGGTACATATGACCTTAATAATACAAGTAGAGAGGACAAGAAACTTAATGTTTAAAGCAGTCATGAAAATTAATAGAAATAATTAAATAGAAATAATTAGTTATATTTTATATCACATTATAATTTTTTAAAAATTGTTTTACAGAATCATGTGTGAAACCGTGAGATATGAGCGGCATGAAGCCAATGAAGTTTTATACTAGTGAGTCTTTTAATTTTATATTATTGCTTTTGGGGAACCTTGCATATTTATCTTTGGTTATTTTTTCAAATAGAATTGTGTTGGCTTACTGAGAATAGATGGAAGCATTATCCAAATGACTTAAACAAAAAATTATGCCAGATTGTCGCATCTAAATTAACTTAAAAGTTTCCTCCCTATTTGTATTCTATAGTCACCGAACCATAAATTTTGGAAAGAAAAATGTATTTCTTAACTATCTTCTTAATTAAAACAAATAGTTTAAAGCAGTTGTTATATTGTTTGTTGCAATTTGTTTTAGAAGCGTTTTATACTTTTATGCTATCAGATATTCTGAAAATATTCTCCTTTTAATATGTGTGATCATTCAAATTTTTTGGGCGAAGGGAGGGGAATTATGTTGGATTGTTTCTTACACATAACTGGGTTGTTTTGCATGTGACTACAATTTCCCCAAAGTTTCATGACATTAGAGTTAGCCCTTGTCTTATTTATTCATTTAATGACTGTTCAAAGTTACAACGGCAGTAAAAAATGCCACTTTCCATACTCAAACCTGTTGTAACTTCCCCATGGTCAAAATTTGGATGCATGGCAGCTGGCATGCATTTATGACAGTTGCACTGTCTCAGGGTCATGTCATCACCTTTTGTAACTTGACAAGCCAAATCAATGGAGAAGCCATATTCACTTAACAACTGTGTTGCTAAACAACTGCAGTGATTCACTTAAAAATGATGGCTTGAAATGTCATAAAACACACTTAACAATTATCTTGCTGAAATGGAAATGTTGAGCTCCATGGTGGGGTTAAGCCGAGGACTACCTGTAGTTAAAGACTTAGAAATAAAAACATTTTTTTATTTATCTAAACTATTTCAAAACACGGGTTCTGGTTTAATTTCATTCTCTGAAATGCCAGTTGAATTATTTTGTGGTTCATTCTACAGATTATTATGCAAAGCAGCAGCATAAACTTGACATTTGCAATCCTATGTACAGTATTTCAAGCATAAACATTTAAAAAAATTGTTGTCTTCATTAATTCTAAGGCTCACTTGTCAAAAAGTACTATGGTACTTAAAAGTTTGTGAATCTGTTTGAATTTTCAATATTTTTCATATATCTGACTTAAAATGTGATATGTTTTCTACCCCAGCCCTAAAATTAGATAGAAGATAGCCTAAATAAAGAAATGTGTAAAAACCATTAGTCTTGCTCATTTATTTGTTGACGAAAATAATCTAAGGTACATATTCGTGTGTGGCAAAAGTATGTGGACCTCTAATAATATTAGTTCATTTGAAGAGGACATTAGAGTCAGATTTTCAATCAATGGAATAATAATCAGGTGTGAGTGTGTCTGTGGGGGTCCTACCTTATTTTTTAAAAATGGAATGCTAGGTATTCCCTATTAAAGTTCTATCATCATAACATAAGTGTGTGGAAGTGTGTCATGGCTTCAACACAAGAGATTTCTGAAGTTCTCCATTGTGGTGGAGATAGCATCCAGGAATGGGTTGACCTTGTCTGCTTAGCGATTGGACTGAGTTTGTCAGAGCTGTGAGGACACGTATCTGTTGCTAGGGCTCCTCAGTTTTTGACTCAGTCCCTCAGCTAGGACAGGCATGTCAATAATTACTCCATTTCTGATAGAAGCATTTCTCAACTCCTCAATAGCAGGGATATTCCTGGACCTCAACTTCTGAGTCTTTCTAACCAGCTGACTCCTGAACTATCTGGTAGAGTTGCTGGATTTATTTTAGCGGAGAGCTAAAGCCACGAGCGGCTGACTGACACTGTGAACAATCAGGGTGTTTGTCCCCAGACTGCTGTTGGACTATGACAGTTGAACTGGCCAAGGAGCCTCATGCTCCACAGTCTGTCACAGGAGCTATTGCGCTCCTCTATAGCTGTCGTCCGGCAGGCAGGCCACTTGTGATAGGAGCTTCGCGCTCTTTTTTGCACTCTATCGCACGGTGGTTGTGACCACAGGAGTTTTCATGTTCCGATTGAAAGCTACCCACCAACTGACTTGGCTATTCCAGGAGCTTCGCAGTCTATTGACTGAGGGGAGAAGAGCTGTCACAGGAGCTGTCGTGCTCCTCAGTTAACAGAGCCCAGCACAGGCTGCTCATTACAGGAGTTTCATGCTCCCCCGTCATACTTTCAAGCGCAGAATTGGCCACAGGAGCTTTCGTGCTCCGATTTGACAGTTAACCGCCAACAAGCTTGAATATTACAAAAGTTTCATGCTGATCCCTCTGAACTATCTGTTCACAGTTTGGACTGAGCTTCACGCTCCATATCTTATTGCAGGGTAGGAGTGTAAACGAAATCCGCTCTTCACCATTACCCCAGGAGCCCAGATTGCTCAAGAGCAAGCAGCCAGCGCTGATTGGGGTCTCCCACTCCACATATATTACATAGTAGCATTGCAGGCAGTGGTCCAGGAGGCTCAATAAACAGTGGGAGATTTTCGCTCCATTTTAAGCAGCCTGATACCGCCTTAGGCAGGAAACCGCCAATGCCACCCAGACCCTCAAAAAGGGCATCAAGAGCAAGCAGGGAGTCTTTCAAAATGGCATAGAATTCAGCCATTCCCTGTAGGGTGGGCTTAAAAGCTGGGGAAGCCAGCGGCCTCTATAACTCCCGAGGCAGCATAGTTGCATCTAAACGTAGCTCAAAGACTGTAGAAAAGTCCAGTAAGGCCTTCAAGTGCTCCAAGGCAGGTGAAAAAGTTGAGTGCAGGAGAGACAGGGCTCTGTGCTAAATCTGACAGGAGAAGTTCCCATATGTCAGATAAGTGAAGAGAAGCAGGCAATTCCTTTTTCTAAAATCAAATTTTTATTTTTTTATATTCTTTATACACATCACTGCGTGAATGGTATGGTAACTGTGTAACATACATTTCAGTGCACATAAACACAGTCTTATTATTCCTAAATATTATATTTCATTTCCATTGTTTCATGTTGTTTATACATATCTTTTATTATCACCCTTCCTTTCTGAACCATCTTTCTGTCCTTTTGTATATCTTAACATATTAATATATAAGTATTATTTCCCCCTATTTTCTATCCCTATTTTAATTCTTTTCATATCACTATAATATTCAAAGACGTGTTTTCCACCTACTTTGTTGTTCATATTTCCTTAGTTAAATCAAAGTTTCATCCTACATTCTTCCATTTTTCAATATCTCCTTATATAGTTTTATATCAATCACGATCATTTATACATTTAGGTTTTTTCTATTCATATTCTTTCCAGTTCTTCAATCCATATAATAATTCTACTGTTAACACACATGTTTAGATTAATATATATTTCCCTAATCACCCATTATTAAGTTCTAATCTTCCACTGTTATTCATATTTTATTCATAAGTATATTTTTATATATACTTAGTAGTACAGTCATTCAAAATCTATTTTTTCATTCTTCCTATCTATTTATATTACAATATTATCTTGATATCTATCACACTGCTAAAATAATAATCCAACCTGTATAGTTCTGATATTAATACACATTATTGAAATATATTCATTAAAATATTCTTTTACTCTATTTTCCCTTATCCTTCATCTCTTACCCGCTTCCGAACTTTTAATCTTATTTTCTTTTTAGTTTTCCTCCCATATTTGTCCCTTAGGTCTTTTATTCCCTCTATTTGACTATGCAGTCTAACTTTTCCTCCTAACTCTACCCTTTCCCACTGTCTAATTCCAGAACTATCCATTCCGCCTCCTATCTCTTTTCCCCGGTTCTCTTCCGGTTTCTCCCATTCCCTTTTCATATCTTTTACATTATTTCCCTCCTTTTTTAGTTCCTTAATCACTATTAGTTTTGGAAACATCTGCTCCTTGTTATCTTCTTCTTGCTGATTTCTCTCCACTTTCCCCTTTGTTTCTTCTGGTAGCTCCATTCTTTCTTCCTTGTCCTGATCATTGTCCATTATTCTTTGTATTAAATTTCCCAATTTTTCATCTATACGATCAAATATTTTCTCAACGCTTTGAAAAAGCTCCATTCTGTTTAGGTTCTCCTCACTTCCGTCTTACATAGCGTCTGTGTTTAATCTCTTTTTTTAGTCCACTGTCCAGAGTTCATTAATTCAAAAAGCCAAATATCGAAGTCACAATTTTAAATGTCTCATCAGTAGTCTGTCCAAACAATCTGAATTCACCAGGAGGTGAATTCAGATTATGCCTCTTCAAATTATCTTATATGTTCAATAATATTTAATGATGTTCAGGGGCTCTTAACTGAAGTCCTTAGTTGATAATCAAATCTCTCGTCGTCTTAGAATAGGTCTGTATTTAACAGATATTTCCAGTCTTTTTGAATAGTTATTTCCAAGTTTGCATATTTCACTTTTCGTCAGAAGATGATGCTCTCGTTATTGTGTGCTTCAATCTCTCTGCGATATTGTTAAAAGTTCCGATTTCAATTATTTTTTCAATTATTCAAATAATTTTAAAATTATACATCCGATAATTGAGCAATGTTTGTAAGGAGAAATTTGGGACTTTAATTCCAGCATTTAAAAATGCTCTCAGTACCACGTCTTTTAGCTTTGAGGAATCAAGTTTCTATTTATTATTTAAAAATCATTTTTTTTCCTTTTTCAATTCACCGTTTTTTTCTTGTGTGCTCATTTGCAGCTTCAGCAAATAGCTTTAAAGATGCTTCCCCCTTGGATTTCTGCAGTCAACTTCCAATAAAAATTATTTTCTCACCCAAATCACATTCCATTCACTTTCTCCTCTCTAGCACAGTCTAGGGTTTTTGGGCTGTTCCCGGCTTCATGGCAGCCATTTTGGCTGCCGCTGCTCCTCGTCTTCAGATAAGGGGGCTTTCCCGGTCTCTCCTTGACCTGCCAGGCGGTCCCACCTTACTTCACCACCCCTTTGGGGTGGCTATGGTCTGAATTTGGACCCTCTGACAGAGAGAAGTCAGAGCTGACAGCAGAGCTCACTGGAAGTACAACCAGAAGTGTCCTAGAGGCAGACAATTCCAATAGGCTGCAATCGATGAGTCTCTTTCCAGGGGGAGCTGGAGAGCACCTCTCTCCACAGGCTTCCTTACTGCCCATTAGTAATGCAGGTATCTGGGGCTTAATGTCAGACCTTCAGAATTCAGCAGGGATTTGTGAACAGCCCTGTGAGAAATTCAGGGCTGTGCCTGAGGCTACTTTTACTCCAACAGCAACTGGCCTCAAACTAGAGATAGGAGCAGAGTCAGTAGCCCTGACTACATGCAAGATATCATTGCTGATGCCATCAAGCAAGGCATAGCTGCTGGGTTACAGCAGTCCAGGCAGGCATCCTCAATGGCCTCTAGTTCCCTTATGGATCCCGGTCAACGCCTGGCACCCCTGGAGCTCATGCAACGGAACCTGAAACAGAGGACCTGCCCTATCTGACTGACCCGCTTTTTTCTGAGCCAACCACAGAGGCAGAGTCATCCCCTCGCCTAAATTTTTCATGGATGTGGTCCAGAGGCAGTGGACTGCTCCTCCGGCAGTTCCCAATCCATCTTCAGCTGACAGGAGGTTTTGCAATGTAGACCTGGATCTAGCACGGGTCCTACAGACACCAACTGTGGATGCTCCAGTGGTGGCCTTGCAACTTTCATCTCCCATGTCAGGTGAACCAGAGGAGAACCTAAAGCCGGAAGATAGAACAGAGCAGACACTGCAGAAGGCTCATCAGGCAGCTGTGTGGGTGGTCCGGGCATCCTTGCTCTGGCTTTGCCAGTTGCAAGAGAGGATCCTGCAGATGGACATGAGACACACCAGGACATTAGCAAACTCGTGGCAGCGAACCAGTTCTCTGTGGACGCCAAGCTGAACGCAGCCAGGTGTGCCTCAAAGGCCATTGTGTCTCCTGTAGTGGCCTGCTGTATGCTCTGGCTATGCCACTGGCAGGCAGACACCCGCCACAAGTGGCGACTTGCCTCAGCCCTCTTCAAAGGGGAACATCTTTTTAGAGACACCATGGACACAGTATTGGTGGAGTCCAGGGATAAGAGAAAAGTCTTGCTGTCTTTCTCTAAGAAAGGCAATTTTTGGGTGTCCCCATATTATTCTCCTTTTGGGCTATGGAGACAGGTGCAGGATTCCCCCAGGACCAGGGGAATTACATCCCGAAACAGAGGCAACACACAGACACAGACACAGACACACACACACACACACACACACACACAGAGTAGACTTCCTCTTTTAGGAGGTCAGAGTCCCTCTTTCTGTCTTTTCAGCTGTCAACCATGTGCAGGAAGGTGACCTCATCAACAGTGGGTCAGTGGATAAGGGCATGCATTGCCAAGGCATACGAACTTCAGGCCCTACTGTTTCCTCAGCGGATAACCTCCCACTTCACCAGGCGCGCAGCCACAACTGTGGCATGGGCAACACAGGCCTCATTAGAAGAGGTCTGTCGAGCAGCCATGTGGTCCTCTCCCTCCCCCTTTATCAAACATTATAAACTGAACATCTTTGCCTCGCTGAGGCAGCCTTTGGCAGGTGAGTGCTGCAGAGTGTTCACACAAAGCGCGTGACTTCGGACCAGACTGTTTCCCACCTGTAAGGACAAGCCAGCTTTGTTATGTCCCATTCCGGGATGCTATCTCCACCACAAAGGAGAAGGGGTGTTGGTCTTACCTGATACACTCCTTCTCATGGAGTGGAGATAGCATCCAGCCCGACCCTAAAGACCATTTGGTCCTCAGTCCATAAAGGGAGAATCTTACAACAAGACATGTCAAGTCTATCACTTTGTCTTCTCCAAAAGCTGGGGAATCCTAGTAACAAAGGCGTGTCCTCACAGCTCTGACAGACTCAGTCCAATCAGCTAAGCAGACGAGGTCAACCCATTCCTCGATGTTATCTCCACCCCATGAGAAGGAACATATCAGGTAAGAACAATGCTCCATCTCTGAAAAACAGTTGTTGATGCGCACCAGAAGGTGACAAAACTATAAAACTGGAATCCAAAGAGTTTGGACTCCATCAATAAACTGTTGAGTAGATTGTGTACAAATGAAAGCAATTCAACATTCTCCCCATGAATGATTGATCAACCAAGAGAAAACCAAGAACATAGCATTAATGCTTTATAATGTCTCAACCCTGGGTAGTGCCTAAATAATTAAAAGCTTCTCTTGCATTTGCAAATGCCAATGTTATGAGACCACCATTGGGAGAACATGGAACAATGGTGTGTATGACAGAATTGCAAAGAAAAAGCCATTACTTTAAAAAAGGAACACTGCTTCTTGCCTACAGTTTATAGAAAACTACATGGATGAGACAGAAGGCTATTGGAAGAATAATCTGTGAATATAGGAGTTGCAAATCAAAATGTTAGGGTTGAATGAAGTGTTATACAGTATTTGGCGAAAGACAAACACTGAATTATGGCATATAAGAACCTCATCCCATTTGTGAAAAGTCATGGTGTCATTAACTAGATTTGGGCACACTTTGCTGCCTCTGGATCAGGACAATTTACTGTTACTGGTGGAAATATGAATTCTGAATTACAGCAGCAAGAAGATGTCAGGATGATGTCTGTGAATTAAAGTTGAAGAGGAAGTCTATCATGAAGCAAGGCAGCAATCCAACAACCACAAGTTGTATGACCAAAGAATGGTTAAAGCAGAAGAAGAACGTTTTGACTTTCATCCTGTAGAAATGTTGTGGACGTCCCTGACTTGGCGGGAAGGATGGTGTTGCATTCCATTCCATGACCTTGGAATGGTCAGCGGCTCTCACAGGATGATAAGAAGAGTAGTTTTGATTCCCTTTATCCCAGCTGTCCTTCCTCCTCCCTGAGCTCCCCTCCCCTTGTCAGTTATGGCAGACTGGCATCTGGCAAAGAATAGCTGGTGCAGCAGGATGGCAATCCTGACACCTAAATTGAAGTTGTTTTAAAAGAAGGTTAGGCTAAAATTACTCCAAGCCAATGTACAGGATTGATCAATAGTTATTGTAAATGTTTAGTTGTAATTAATTGCTGACAATTATCAAGCTAGTTACTGAAAATAAACATTCATATTTTTTTGCCATATAGAAATATGTAACTTTGGGTCACACTCCTCAATGAATAAATGAACAAAGATAATGCATTCTTGTTATGCAGTTGACTAATTACTTGATTCTGTTTCTTTTTATGTAGAGCATATTTATGCAAAAATATTGAACATTTAAAAGGGTTCACAAACTTTTAAGGATTTCTGCAATCGATCAATATTTTTGATCCTAAATAACTTGCCTTATTTACTGGTTTTGTGGGCACTGGATTGGCTGGCAATGGACTTTTAAGTACAAGTCAAAGTATTAATTTTTACCCATAAAGCCTTTTATGGCTCAGCACCCAGGTAACTAAGGACTGCCTACTTCTGGAAGAACTAGTCCATCTGGTATGTTTGCACTGAATATGGATGCTGAATACTGAGTACTGAATAGAGCAAGCTTGATTTCCATTTGTGTGAAGCAGTTTACTATTGGAGATGTAAAATGCCACCCTTCTGGATGGCATTTTAGAAAACATTCAAAATACGGCTTTTGCACAGAGAGTTTAATTAACAATGTTTTTAACATTTATGGTTGCTAATAATGGATGCTAGGTTAGAGTATAAAGATGTTTTATTCATTTTGTTGCTGTAAGGATTTTGTCTTTGGTTTTATTGATAAATTGCTATAAGTGCTTGATTTGTCAGAATAGAAATAGTATAAATAAACAAGATAAGTACATTGTTTATCCTATATAAATATATGTGATAAGACATAGTGAAAAAAATATCATCCTTAGAAAATTTTCATCCGTTGAAACTAGCTTATCACTAGTACTTATGTGAATTGCAGCACTGTTGTATACATTTTATTTCATGACATACCTACTTTTTCTTCTTTTAAAACCATACATCCTAAAGTTTTCTTTTTCTTTTTAACAGTCCTGATGATATTGGAACCTGTTGGTATATTCTTCTGTCTGGTTCAGTATTTATCAAAGAATCAATGTTTCTTCCAAGGAGCAGGTATGATCGGAATTCATTTTAGTTTAAATACTTAAAGAGAAATTGGTTGCATCTGCATATTTAAAGATATATCAATTACCAGTACTGCATATTTGAATAGAATATTTATATCTGTGTTTCCAGTTGATAGGAACATACAGTATATCTAAAAGTGTATCACACTGAAAATACAATAGAAAGCTTTATACATGTAGGCAACCTCTGGTACAGAGCATAACAGTCTAGTCTGGATGTTAGCATGTAGACACAATCTGTTCTTTTTCAAAACTTTATCTGAAACTCTACCTAAACTATGATTTATACTTGATATTAGTTCATATTAATTTTATAATAAAATATATATTTTACTATTGGGAATATAAGATACCAACACATTAACCCCAAACCTGCAATATAATCACTATTGTCTAAAATATATAACATGTAGATTGTGTATCTTCTGGACCATGTCTATTGACTTCAGAATACTGCAACATGAAATTCAGCAAAGAGCCTCCTGGCCATGGCTGCTACCTGTTGTTTGTGAAGGAATTGAAATCTAGGAGGCACGCCAAATTGGGTACAGAATTGCCTGAGATAGTGCATAACAAGAAATGGCCCAGAATCAGAAGATCCTAAAATCCAAAGTTATTCAATCTTTCTATGGTTGAGTTGAAGCCTGTTGTTTTGTATCCATATCTCCTCCCCTGCCTCCATTTGATCAGATAGGACATCCATGGCATTGTTTGGAGAGTCCATAATTGAAATATATAGCTTACCCTAAACCAGTGGAAGACCTAACCCAGTGGCTTCATGTAGGTTTTAAATAGGAGAGAGCACTGAAGCCTACAGCATCACATATAACAAGGGCCATGGGTTGAACATCTCTGTTATCACTTTGCTTGGAACTAGCCACAAAAGAAAGAGGAGAATCAGCAAAATATTGTGCCACCTACTCCAGCTTCCAAAACTGGTCCAGAAGGGTACCATGATCAAGGACAGATGGACAATTTATGGCCCTCTATTGCCAGGTGTTTATTCATTTCAGAAGCATCAAATTAAAATGAAGCATAATATATGACATAAAATTTAAAATACAAAATTAAAATATGTACAAAGTAAACAGATCTTGCGCCAAAACTAGCAATCTTCATTACATCCTGTCATGCTGCCTCAAGTGTACACTGATTGGGACACAAAGAACAGGTATACATATTGTCTTCATGCCACCAGAATCGCAAAGAACATAAGCCTTTGGACAGCCTCACTTGTTCAGAGTGTCTCTGAATCTTGTACCTATGTGCAGCTTATTCAACGATTTCTATATTTCCCAGATTTTGTCAGACCTAGTTGCTAGTTCCTTTGTTGGTTCCATCCATTGTTGATTCTTAGTATCTTTCCATAGGTACATTCTGCTTTCAAATTCTTCAATGTCTTCCGTCAGCCTAAGGAAGCTTTATCTCTGATAAGAACTGGTTTTAGGCAATAGAGAGGATGTTGTCTAAATATTGATGATTTGAGCCTCTGTCTGTATGCTTCTTCTTCTCTATAAACAGCAGGTAGGGCAATGCTGGCTAGATGGTAGATCTTATCTAGAGGGGTGGGTTTAAGGCATTTGGAATAATTTTACTAGTTTTGTTCAGAACAACTTCTACGTTTCCAGCATGTGCTGATTTATACAGACTGGGCAGGCATATTCCACTGCTTAATAGCAAAGAGCTTTTGTGCTGGATGGGGTGGAAGTCTGCCAAATAGATCCTATATGCAACTTGGGGATCCTTCTGAACTAGCAATAAGCAGGTGATTGTCATAGCTAACAGAACCTTTGGATTTGGATTTATTTATTTATAGGCCGCCCTTTTCCCTGAGGGGACTCAGGGCGGCTTACAATCAAAAAGGAAGGGGAGTGTAGGACAATACGAAAAAAGAAATGTGCACAAAATAAATTAGACAATAAAACTCAACATTCACTCAGCATTCGGGAGGGGCGAAATAAGATTGTCCCCAGGCCTGACGGGTTAGCCAGTTCTTGAGGGCTGTGCGGAAGGCCTGGACGGTGGTGAGGGTACGATTGTTCAATTTCAATTTTGAGTTGTGTGTCAATTGTGTCCTTGATTGGAAGGCTCTACTTTTAGCTACTCATGGCCTGCCTCCAGAATGGATTACTTTCTACATGAGTTGTCTTTGAAGAGCACCTGGATCTACAACTGGCACAAAATATGGCAGCATGGGCAGTTATGTGTGTTCCCCAAATAGCACATATTACACCTCTGCTCTGTGAGCAACATTGTTGGCCATTTTGCTCTCAGGTTCAATTCAAGTTGCTACTAACAGCAATAGCACTTAGACTTACATGCAGCTTCACAGTGCTTTACTAAGCGGTTTACAGAGTCAACATATTGCCAACAATCTGGGTCCTCATATTACCGACCTCAGAAAGATAGAAACTGAGTTAACCTTGAGCCAGTAAGAATCGGACTGCAAAGTCCTGGCAGCTGGCAGTCAGCAGAAGTAGCCTGCAGTACTACATTCTAATCACTGCACCACAATGGCTCAATGGTGACTTATAAGTCATTGTAGAGCCGTGGTTGTGGTTAGAATGTGATGGTGCTACATAGCATGGCACCAGATTATTTGAGGGACTTCTACTACAACTACCCATTCCATCAGGTCTACCAGAGAGGAATATTATGGATTCAGTCTATTAAGGAATGTCATCTAATGGGATCCAGGAGCATTATTGCTTTGGAACATTATTCCCCGTGATGTTAGATTGGTCCCAAACCTGTTAGCCTTTCAGAAGGCTCTGAATACATGGCTTTGGCATCATCTCTTGAGATTACTGGAGCATGGAGCCTGCAAGTTAGTATCCTTATAATGTAGAATATGTTTAATAGTTTTAATGGTTTTTATTTTAGTTGCTTATTTGTAATAAAGTATTGCTTTTGTTACACAGTTTTGTGAGGCTTCCAGAGTCACAGATGTAAGACAGGAAACTATATAAGATTAATTAATTTTCTGGAAAGTTTGGAATGATATTATTTGCTGTTGCATTGCTTTTAAAAGGACTGTTAAAAATGGAGCATAATTTTGAATGACATTTTGACTTGCAACCCTTTAGTTCTCTTTGTGACATTGTCTCTGTAGATTATAATTGAGTTATGAGATGAACTATTAATCTATATTAGCAGAAAATGATGCATAGCCTTTAATAACTTCAATTTGCTCAGAGTATGAGTAGGGATGACTACAGTCTGTGGTCCTGACTTAGTCTTCAAGCAGTTTTAACTGGATGTTAGTAGCTTTATGAAGTATTCAAGAGTCAAAATTATAGTACTCGTTATTATGAAGTGGAAGACTGCAATCTTGAGAAATTCCTTGTCCTGCCCAGTATGCTTTAATCACTAGCTGTTGCCATCCACATAAGGGGAGATGAAATGTTTTAACTTCCTGCTGCAGAATTAGGTGATGGCATTTCTTTCTTCCGCATTTTCATTGTATATAGTTAAAGTTTATTTCTAATCTGATTGACTGGAGCAATCACAATATAAATATATAAATATCTGAGCTCATCTTTTTACACTTAATAGGTAGGACTTTATATATGAAGAATACAGAGATATAATTCACATCTGTAAAGTTGACTGAACGTATGATCACTTCTTTTAGGAAAATATTCAGTTCCCTCAATAATGAATGTTTATTCACATTGGTTTCAGCAACTTTACCTCAAATAGTTGACTTTGTGTACTGAGAATGAAGTGAAATATCCCATGAGGTTGTTTTGGAAAAATGGCTCACTGGCTCCAGGTACAGTGGGGCAAAAAAGTATTTAGCCAGTCACCAATTGTGCAAGTTCTCCCACTTAAAAAGATGAGAGAGGCCTGTAATTGACATCATAGGTAGACCTCAACTACGAGAGACAAAATGAGAAATCACATTGTCTGATTTGGAAAGAATTTTTTTGCAAATTATGGTGGAAAATAAATATTTGGTCACCTACAAACAAGCAAGATTTCTG
The DNA here is from genome assembly GCF_009769535.1 of Thamnophis elegans. Classification (NCBI taxonomy): domain Eukaryota; kingdom Metazoa; phylum Chordata; class Lepidosauria; order Squamata; family Natricidae; genus Thamnophis; species Thamnophis elegans. Next base: position 59,689,059 of record NC_045549.1, read on the forward strand.
ACTCTCACAGACCTGTAACTTCTTCTTTAAGAGGTTCCTCTGTTCTCCACTCATTACCTATATTAATGGCACCTGTTTGAACTTGTTAGTAGTATAAAAGACACCTGTCCACAACCTCAAACTGTCACACTCCAAACTCCACTATGGTGAAGACCAAAGAGCTGTCGAAGGACACCAGAAACAAAATTGTAGACCTGCATCAATCTGGGAAGACTGAATCTGCAATAGGCAAGCAGCTTGGTGTGAAGAAATCAACTGTGGGAGCAATAATTAGACAATGGAAGACATACAAGACCACTGATAATCTCCCTCGATCTGGGGCTCCACGCAAGATCTCACCCCGTGGGTTCAAAATGATCACAAGAACGGTGAGCAAAAATCCCAGAACCACAAGGGGGACCTAGTAAATGGCCTGCAGACAGCTGGGACCAACATAACAAAGGCTACCATCAGTAACACACTACGCCACCAGGGACTCAGATTCTGCAGTGCCAGATGTGTCCCCCTGCTTAAGCCAGTACATGTCCGGGCCCATCTGAAGTTTGCTAGAGAGCATTTGGATGATCCAGAGGAGGATTGGGAGAATGTCATATGGTCAGATGAAACCCAAGTAGAACTGTTTGGTAGAAACACAACTCCTCGTGTTTGGAGGAGAGAGAATGCTGAGTTGCATCCAAAGAACACCATACCTACTGTGAAGCACGGGGGTGGCAACATCATGCTTTGGGGCTGTTTCTCTGCAAAGGGACCAGGACGACTGATCCGTGTACAGGAAAGAATGAATGGGGCTATGTATCATGAGATTTTGAGTGCAAACCACCTTCCATCAGCAAGGGCATTGAAGATGAAATGTGGCTGGGTCTTTCAGCATGACAATGATCCCAAACACACCACCCAGGCAACGAAGGAGTGGCTTCGTAAGAAGCATTTCAAGGTCCTGGAGTGGCCTAGCCAGTCTCCAGATCTCAACCCCATAGAAAACCTTCGGAGGGAGTTGAAAGTCCATGTTGCCCAGCGACAGCCCCAAAACATCACTGCTCTAGAGGAGATCTGCATGGAGGAATGGGTCAACATACCAGCAACAGTGTGTGCCAACCTTGTGAAGACTTACAGAAAATGTTTGACCTCTGTCATTGCCAACAAAGGATATATAACAAAGTATTGAGATGAACTTTTGATATTGACCAAATACTTATTTTCCACCATAATTTGCTAAAAATTTCTTTCCAAATCAGACAGTGTGGTTGTCTGGATTTGTTTTCTCATTTTGTCTTTCATAGTTGAGGTCTACCTATGATATCAATTACAGGCCTCTCTCATCTTTTTAAGTGGGAGAACTTGCACAATTGGTGGCTGACGAAATACTTTTTTGCCCCACTGTATTTGTTTGAAAACCGTCAAGTCTTTCTGAAGATCAGTATCTCAGACCTGGTGCCTTTATGAAACTCCATAAATACTTTACAGTAAACTCTGGATCACATTGTTAGGCTAGAAACTTCCTCTCCCAGGGTTTCCTTTAAGAAAATGAAAATTATCCTGTAGAATCTATTAATTCTGCTGAGAAGAATGTTAATGCCTTAGTTGATTGAATTCAGTAAATGGGATTACAGGCAAATTAAATTGCATCTTCTCCAATGAACTGAAGCTTTTACAAATTTATAATTCATTTTTGCTGGAATAGTCTACTTTGCTGACAGTAAACAGCTGTGAAATGTTTTAGAGAACTCAGGATTATGGTGTTTTCTGAGAGCAGTCTGAGCAGAATGTCAGATTCAATTTTTGTCTAGTAATTTGGTTGTGTTAGTTATACTTATTAAAATAATGCATTTGTAATTTTGATTTTATGATAATTTCTATGGGCATTTTAATTGGTTATATCCTTTTACTGGATTGCTTTAAATGGATATGAGTATTGATTTGATGATGTGTAAATAGAATGGATGAATGGATGGATGAATGAATACAATTAACAAATTTTTGAAATTATTACTAAGCCCTCCAAAGCTACTTATAACCTGGTTCAGATGCTACTTCCCCAATCATATGACTGTATTTTGGATGCTCAGCAACTGGCCCACATGTGCAGCCTTTTGCTGCAGCCTACTGTCATATTTATGACTTTTGCTAGAAACTAGAATTTATTTCCAATCCCTAGCAAAAACTGACCTCCAACAAGTGCAGCATTTGCTTTATAACTGTGATATTTGCTTAGGGATCACCAGAAAAAGGTCACAAAACTGAGTTGGTCAAATCAGGATCTGCTTTGCAACCGTCATGACGTACAACCGTAATTGCAAGGCTCAATTATGGTCTTAAGTAAAGGAATACTTGTAATGATAAGCTTTTCAGCATAGCAGTAGAAGGTAAAAGACCAAAGTCCTCTATTAAATCATCTGGTATGAGCAAAGAATTGCTGTATTATCTATACATAATAGCAAAGGTAAATACATCTGCCAAGTTTAGTCAGAGATCTAGCTATCTACCATTAAAGAGGAGTTGGATGAGAAGTGGAAGACACATTTTTGGGGAGATATCTACTGCCAAGTGTCCTTTATAATACTTTTATTTGTATTATTTTATTAAAATAATAAAGCTACTTTATTGTCCAATGCATGAACAGATCAAATGAATTTTTAGTTACTAATTGCCATGTCCAGTTGTTAAGCATAAATAGCAAAGAGAAAGAGTTGCTAGAACTGGAGCCCATAGTTAGGTATTTATACTTATATCAATATTTCTGTTATGCTTATTTTTTCCCTTAACTTTATAATTACTATTTGATATTCCTATTAAATAGTAATTCCTGTTTATTTCACTATTTTAATAAATGAAAATTTAAAAATTAAAAGATAATCTGATGGCCTGACTGATTTAAAATATGATGTTTTCTAATAATTTGCTAGGTTATGACAATTCAGTCTTTTTCCTTGTCAGAAATCCACAATGAAGAAAACCTTGACCATATCTTTGTTTATTGAACCTTTAATAAGAGATTTCCCAGTGTCCCCTGAGCAACATTCCCTGTTTTATTTTTTTGTCCAGATGAGATCATTATGATGATGTATTCTAAGGGACAAATTTATCTGGAATATTTGGGGTATTATAGATCTTGTACAGTGTATAATTAGGAACAAATTGTTATTTTAACTGTCACACATTATTCCATATAAAATACCTTTGGAGTTAGATGTCAAATTCAAGTGTTCTTGCCAGCTGGTAACTGTAAAGGAAGAGTGGAGTCTAAAGAGAGACTCTGCTCCAGAAAGCCTGCAAATCAGTCCACCTTGATTATGTAGTCCTAAGAAAAACTTGATTAGTTTAAATTAACTGCTCACAAATCATCTTCTAAATATATGGTTGGTATTGTGATTATTTAGGAACAGGATTAATAGAAGGTAGTTGCTATCTCTTCTTAGCAATAGCAATAGCAGTTCGACTTATATACCGCTTCATAGGGCTTTCAGCCCTCTCTAAGCGGTTTACAGAGTCGGCATATTGCCCCCACAATCTGGGTCCTCATTTTACCCACCTCGGAAGGATGGAAGGCTGAGTCAACCCTGAGCCGGTGAGATTTGAACCGCCGAGCTGCAGAACTAGCAGTTAGCTGAATTGGCTGCAGTACTGCACCCTAACCACTGCGCCACCTCGGTTCTTCAGTCAACCTTCATCTCAACCAGAGAATAAAAAGGTCTAGGTAGCATCATACTAATCAGTCGTAACACAATCAGTTTAGAATAGTTGAACTCATTATTTAAATGCGGGGTATTAATGGTAAATTCTACGCGCACACACACTTTAGCAATGGTATCAGCTAACAGTTATATAGCATTAATTTGCTTAGAAGTTTCTTTGATTTTTCAGATTTTTTTTTCTTCTAAATGTTTTTTCTCTTCTTTAGTTTTGGGAAACGCTCTGCAGGAAGCTTCAGGCGTGGCTGTGAATGCATTGTTCTAGAACCATCTGAAATGATTGTGGTAGGTATAACTAGATTAATGCCGGTAAAAAGTCACTTTGCCATATTGTAGCTATTATTTGCCAAAATACATCTGCTAACAGTAGAGAGACTGTCTATAATCTTAATCATTTCAGTGACTTGGAACATGTGATAAGGAAAGAAAGTTTTTGTCTGTAGGAAAACAAAAACCCTTAACTGTTTGCTTTGTAGGTTTTAACCCCAGCTCCAATAAAGAATTATTTCAAAAGTGTTGGGAAAAATAAATTGGAGAAGTACTTTTTGTTGTTTTAATTTCTTTTATAATTTCCTTCATTTTAATAGATTCCATCTTGTTTTGCATAAATTTAAGCTCCTTCATCTTTCCCTATTCCACACAGTTTAGACGTGACAACAAATTTCAGTCCCGAGTTTGGCTTAGTTTGTGACCAATATATCTCCTTCAAACTGTAGGAGGAATGAGGGCTACAAAATAGGTCAGGCCATTTCACAAATGCCAACAATGTGGGGTTTAATTTCCATATTTTGAACAGTGTTTGGGTAAACAAATTTGAGTTTAGTATTTGGGTGGGAATATCATGAAATCCCAGGCTGAATTGGGATGTTGAAGAAACCCATTAGAGAAAGTAAATAAGCAAGGGCAGCAACGGAAAGGAGAGGGGATAAGGAGGGAAAATAAGAAAGGGTAAAGCAGAGAAAGTAAAGGTGGGATATTAAGAGTAGGAGAGAGGGTAAGAGGAGAAGGGAGGAGGAGAGAGGAAGAAGAAAGAAGGAAGGAGAGGAGGAAGGAAGAAGGCAGAGAAGGGAAGACGGAAGGAGAAAGGTGTTGCAAAACAAGATGGAAACAAGGGGTGGCAAGAAAGTGACCCAAACTGTTCTATATATATATGTGTGTGTAGAAATGAATATAGAGATTATGATGAATTGACAAATGTTAAATATCAATTATAAGAATGTATATCTAAGAATGAATTTGAAAGGGAAAAATAAAAAAAAAACTTTTTACATGGGATGGTGAAGAAAAAAACAACCTTGAAGAAGGTAATGACCACTTCTGTAATGTTGTCAAGAAAACTATAGAGAAGTATCAATGAAGAACATGGTAACAGCATAGATTTAAAGGAAACTATTTTACATGAATATTTTATTACTGTTTGATGCCTATTTCAAAAGGGCAGCAAGTGCATAGCAGCACTAATACATCTGGTTTTTCTGTCAGAGCAATGCCAGAGTGCTCTGGAATTGGAGGAGATTTTGATTCCTCTCGTTCCAAGGACAGACCAATCATTGTTGACTCTCAATTTCTCAAAGAGGCTGAACCTATTGGATCAGACTATCCCAGGTGACTAATGGACCCAACTGGATCCCAGATGGAACTTGGGGTTAGTTCGGAAAGCCTGCTACCCAGTCTGATTGAAGTTTTGATGGCTGTGTGGAATAACAGTGGTAGTGGCTTTAGATCAGATTGTGCCTTAGTGGCCTCTCCACACCCAGGATTCCTGATGTTCCCCATGGTACACGATGGAGTTAAGGGATAACTTAAGTGGATTAAGAGACATCTAGACCATCACTGGAGAAACACAAAGAGCGAAGAGGATTGGACAAGAGCTACAGCAACTATTAATACCTAACTCACAGCAATAAGGGTGGTGAATACTACTAGAAACTAGTTCTCTTCCCTTATTGTGTTTGCTGGTAGCTGCCCAGCCATCCTCTTCCAGGTGACTTGGTCCCTCCTTGGGGGGAGAAATTCTGAAGTATACCTAAAGGGTTACTGTGAAGAATATGCTGCATATCTGCCAGATAAAATTGGTGCATTCACTCTACATTGGATCCTTAGAGCAGAGTCTATGGAGGTGATGAGGTCTACGTCTTGCAAGGTGATCTGGCAAGTGTGACCCTTTAGAACTTGAGGACGTGGATAGGGCTGCCTCTGCCACTTGTGTGTTAGATCTGTGCCCCTCTTGGCTAATGAAGGCCTCTTGGGAGGTGATGGATTAGTGGATCTGACCAATAGTTAACTCTTCCTTAAGAGAGAAAATGGTTCCATCAATTCTTAAAGAGGTCATAGTGAGCCCCTGCCTCAAAGGACCATTGCTCAACCCAGCTAGCCTGGACAGTTTTTGTCCAAAGAGAGTGTTGCATGGCAGCTTCAGAGAAGTCTGGACAAAGCAAATTATCTAGAGCCCTTTCAGTCAGGGTTAGAACAGGGTTTGGTATTGAGATGGCATTGATCATGGTTGGGGATGATTTCTGGTGGGAGCAGGATGGAAGTAACGTACTGGCCAAAGACTAGTTCAGATAATAAACCCAATAAAATTTAAGACAGAGTTAAAATACATTTGTAAAACAACCTATATAACAACTATAGGTGAGATCCAGGATACATATGATAATATCTAAAGTTCTCTTTTAAAGCATAGCCTCAGTTGGATTCACTATTTAAAATATTATACTTTTTGTAGGTAGTAAACTGTGATTTCATATCCTCAGAATAAAACAAATCTTTGCAAATGCATTGGAGACCATCTGTTAATGTTGCTTAAAATACATTTAAAGTACATTATTACATTTGCTTATTTATTAGGTGGATTACATGGATGAAAATGAAGAGTATTTCCAGCGACAAGCTTCACATAGACAATCAAGAAGGAGATTTAGGAAAATCAACCAAAAAGGAGAAAGACAAACAATTATTGATACTGTTGATGCTTATCCTGTAGGGAAGCCACCCTTACCTAGAGGTTATCATACGGTAAGCTGTTAATATTTTTATAGTATATGTTGCAGTGTAAGTATGAGAATTAGAGCATGAAATTGCTAATCATTAACTTTTTTTTTACTGTGAAAACTGATATGATCAAATTATTCCCTGTGTAGAAGTTGCCTTGCTTTTATAATAAGTAGTTATGTGCAGAATGCATGTTAATGTGATAGATATTTAAAGTACAATTTACATTAAATCTTATGTCTGAAGATTCATATCAGTGAATTATTGTTACCCCTTTCCAAAGAATAAATTTGTGGTGTGTTATCTATGTAAGCTTAATTTTACTTCGTCTCTTCTCAACATATTAAACTAGACTATGTATCTTCCACTTGTATGCTGACATAATATTACATCATTTAATAAATCTGAACCAAATCTTTATCATCTGAGAGAGCATTATGTTGCATAATTAGTTTGCAAATGGTTTGGATACTCTAGTTGAAGAAGACATATTTTTACTTTAAAGTTATAATATTTGACTAATGTTTAAAAAGTGTTTGTATTTTGAAATACCGGAGTCTTCGTGTCAGCTAAACTTTGCAGGAGTTCTGTAGTGCAAGAATTATATGATAGCTTATACTGCCATTTTTCATTATAAAAGTAGGTTTCTGGAGCAAATTATATGAGGAAATAAATAAATATACATTGAGTGTGACATTAGAAATATCTTTGGTCACAACATTAATGCTAAGTAGAGTATTTTTTGTGGGGGTGTGTGTTATTTTTAAATATGCTGCTTTTTTTGAAAGCTTGAAATGGTACACTACTAACAAAAATATAATTTTTGTTCAAAAGTGTAATTTTATTTAAGAGTTCTACATAAATAATTAGAGAATAAAATTTCCTTTTGCTAAAAAGAGGCTCTGGCTTGTGGCTCTTGCTTCTGAAAGCCTAACTTTTTCCTGACAAATAGATGGGCTCAAATAGCAGAACTATTTTAACTGATTTGCAAATGGGTTCCTGAGGAGAGAATTACTGTTGAAGAGATTAAGATTTTCATAGAACTTATAATAAGAACACAGAATAATAGTGCTGTACATTCACTATGTGTACATTAATTTTAAGACTAACACTTCGAGTTAGTCCATGGGTAAATTATATAACATAAATTGCATACAGTATGTATTAACTTCTTTTTATCCCCAATTACAATGTTAGGCATTTCATTCTGTACCAATAGATAATTTGATAACTATTTTCATTATATAAAAGCATGAAGAATCAGACTTTTAAGTTACATAAAGAATTCACTTGGGAAGACATGACATTTTATGAGAGAAAAAAGTATTTTAATTTTGTAATTTTGATACAGTGAATTAATCTTTATATAATGCAGAAAAGAGAATCTTTTGAATTGTTTGGTATCCTTCAAGTGCTCTCTCTGATTCTAAAGTATTGGGGAACAACTTTTTCGACAATGTTTGTTCCTTTATGCAGCCAATTTCTGTTTACAATTATTGTTGGCCTGTAAATGTTTGCCAGTATCAAAAAGCTTTCCTTTATATTTTGTGAATATGTTGAATAATCCTGATTATTTATTTTGTTTATCTAATAGAATAGTTCTCAGGGAAAGGATTGACTTGGTAACTTTCTGTATGATTTTATGAATTCTTATATTTGAACTCCATACCCTAAAAATACGATGCTTTTTGATATGTTTTAAAAAGTATAAAGCAGAAACATTGATACATTCCATACATTTGTCCAAATACACGTTAGGAGCAGGCAGCACTTTGGCTATGGTCCTCATATGTACTCATTGTAAATATAATGCTTCATTACACAAGTTTCCCTTTTTTTGTCCCTCATTGTAAAGGCAGCAAGTCAGGCTATAAAATAAAATACGATTTACATGTTTGGTTTCTCAACACAATTTCCTTTACTTGATTTATAAAACAAAGATTTGCTGAGGTTGCACATGCTCATTGAATTATGTTTTACAGGCTGAAATAAATAACATATAGAAAGGAAATATACATAGATGAAATCTATTAAAGAAAATTGACAAATTTTAGCAATACTAGTTTATATTAAATTACTAATATATAACACTATATTAAATGACTAAGTTGCCTAGGGAAAAAACTTCCTTACCTGAAAACTTCCTTACCTAATAGCAATAGTTCATAATAGTATATGTTTTGTTATATCTGATTATGTTCATCTTTTCCTTTCCTCCTACATGGCATTCATTTCATTTTGGCTCACAGGAATGCACTAAACAGCAGGTATTGTAACCTATCTGTATGGTCCTTTAATGTTTATTTTCCCCAAGTTTCGTATGTGACTAATGTCTTCATTCCGGCTTGTTGCAAATGTGTGTCATATCCCTATTGTTCTACTACATAGTATATATTTTAGTTTGAATTTAAGTCACAAATGTTAACCCTTGTGGCATCATCATTGTTAGCATTTCATTTGTTGTTGCTGTTGTTCTTTTTGATTGCCCGTGTGGCATCTTTCGTTGTTAGAAGTTTCATAATTTAAATATACAATGCTTAGCTATATAAAATAGTGGAACATACCCTTTAAGTATTCTATTTATAAATTTTTCAGTTTTCATTCTCAAGCAGCAGCTATATGTTACAGCTGAGCAACTGAGCTCTGTAACAAATATTACTTTTTTATATAAGCAACTGTACAGATAGTCCTCGACTTATGACCACAGTTGAGTCCCACGTTTTCTTGCTAAGCAAGACAATTGTTAAATGGGTTGGGCCTCATTTTATAACGTTTATGCCACAATTGTTAAGCAAATCACTGCAGCTGTTAAGTGAATCATGCAGTCATTAAGCAAACCTGGCTTCCCCCATTGAATCTGCTTGTCGGAAGCTGGCTAGGACAGTTACAAAGAGCAATCACATGACCCAAGGACAGTCATAAATACATGCCAATTGCCAAGCACCTGAATTTTGATTACATGACCATGGGGACGCTGCAACAGTTGCATGTATGAAAACCGATCTTCAGTAGGTGCTTTTTTAACTTTGAATAATCACTAAACAAATGATTGTAAGTCAAGGCTTACTTCTATATTCAGATTGTAATGAAATGAGATGAAGTACCCATTGCATATTTAAAATAAGATCTGTATCATTTTCATTAGCTGAAAATTGAAATGGTGTAAGATTTTATACTAAAGTAACTAAAATCTATAGCAAGGATAAAGTTAGAGCTATTGCAGCACCTTTGCCCAAGGTTACAGTTGTTCATGTGATCACAATTTGGGCGCTTGGTAGCCCACCTGCACTTATGGCTGCAAAGGTCCTGCAATTCCCTCAGTCTGGCTATCTCCCCCCATTTATGCCATGTTGGCTCCCTGCTGCCCTGCACTCCACCACCCCAGCTCACCTTTGCTGCAATCTTCTTGCTCCTTCTGCTGTCATGTGATGAATCAGCATCTACTTATTCCTGGGTTCTTCTACATCAGGGGTGTCAAACTCCATTTCATTAAGGGCCGCATCAAGGTTGTGTTTGAGTTTGGGGGGCTGGGGCAAGGGTGGGCAGGGTGGGCATGGCCAGCTCAATGTCACTCGAGTCAGGGGAGCCTGTGGTGGCCTGAACTCTCTGCCAGAGAAAACAGGCTCCTGAGCTCTGTTTCTGGCTGTGATGGCCTCCTGCAATTCTCTGAACACCCCTGTTCTACATAGATTTTTGATTGATTTTACATTTACTGTGCTGTGAATGAAAGGAAAGAAGCATTAAAAAATACTTTTAGCAAATATCTGACACATTACAATTACCTATTTTTAAGAGACATTAGTTTGCAATATTATATATACACGAAGTAGCAATGTAATGATAGATGGATGGATGGATGGATGGATGGATGGATGGATGGATGGATGGATGATAGACAGAATGTGACTTTGAATCATTGTTGACTCCTGGAAACTGCCTGGCCTACTCCCTGCAGTTTTCTTGGTAAAAATTTGGAAACAGTTTGCTAATTACTTTCTTCCTAGTGGTGAGTGGCTCAAGGTAATCCGGCTAGGTTTGTACCTTAGGCTAGACTAGAACTGTCTTACCAATGTCAGAAAGATGTTTGTTGTGTTCTCCCTTACCTTTCAGTAAGAGGAGACAAAATGGATCCTCAAAATGGCCTGCCTATTTTGATGGTGAAAGGATGTCTACAGATTCTAATGGATCTCATCAGCACTGTGGATTAAAATCAATGGTGGGATATGACTGGTATGCAGTGTATCAGTGCCTGCTGGGAACACCAGGTACTGTTCTGGTACGGTGTTTTGGAGGCCCCACCTGCCCGCCCTCCTTACCTGTATTTGAGCTTCCGTGCACGAAGCATACGGTGCTTGTGTGATGCTCCGCCGATCAGTTGGAGCGTCGCAGGCAGTAAGTATGCATGCGTGTGTTGCACGCATGCTGTGCGCGTGCATGTGGTGGACGCCAGGCCCCGTTGCACCGTACCGGTTGCACCGGAATCTGGAACCCACCACTGATTAAAATGAGGGTAGTTGTTCGTCTTTTCTCTTAGTATTGAAGTAGCCAATGGAGCAAAAGGGGATGTTGAAATGGGTTAAGAAGATAAAAGGAATTGAACTCAGCAGGGGGAAAATAGCCAACAAGATGTAATGAAATTAGAAAGTCTTGGGCTTCTGAAGAAATGTAGATTCTGTGAAAATTCAAATTTATTTTAAGAACAGTCAGGAGGAGAATGACAGCAGCATGGGGACACTCTAGACCTGACTTAGATGTTCAGAGAGGGAAGAGATTCTGGGAAAAGAAGATCAAGGTAGACAAAATAGGTTGTCAGTTAAGTTTAATTAAAGCCCTTGATAAAAGTCTCTGGGGAATTGAATAATACTTGTACACCTAGTTATAGCTTAACTAGGGATAGGTCTTAATAACAGAAGTATTCTTGCTGACAGAAGGATACCTAATGTCACAATACTAGAGCAATTAACTACATAAATTTACTACATTCAATCATTCTTTAAAGGAAGACGTCAGAAATATATACGGGAGGATAATATGTGTGTGGCACAGTGATGGGTTTAAGTTTATTTTACTACCGGTTCGCTTGTGTGCGCACGCTCACACACAATGCTTCTGTGCATGCGCAGAAGCGCCTGGGTATGTGGGAAGAGCCTCCTGCCGCCGCCAATATTGGTTCGCCTGATCTGGGGCGAACCAGCAGAAACCCACTTTTGTTGTGGCGGAGATTGGAATTCTGTTTATATGCATAAGCTAAATGCCACTTCCCCAATATATTATAAATAGAAAAAGTAATTTAATTTGATTCATAACAAGGACACTAGCTAGTGTATCTTTTTTTTTAATGAATTCTAACAACTCACAACAAGTGGTGGTAGCATGGTGGGAATGAACAGATAAACAGCAGATTATTTTGAAAAATTGTACCAGGAAAAAGAAATAGTTACAGTCAAAGATTTGTGCGGGTATCCAGTGTTTCTTGAACCCTGGAAGTTCAAGGTCACACAAACACTATTTTTTTGCAAAAAGGTTAACTGATGGGCTAATTAAAAAAGTGGGCATGTCAGATTCAAAGGGGGCAGGTATATATGTAGATGTGTGTATATATATATATGTGTAGAGTGAGAGAGAGTTGGGGGTGGGGAGGGGGGGATGGTTACAGAGCCCAGTAGTAAGCTGAAGGCTTATCAAATCATTTCATAATTGATGATGAAGGAGAGAAACTCAAAGCTAATATAACCTTTCATTTTAACAAGTAAGATAAAAGAAGTAGTGGGATGGGGATGATAGGTTCTAGTACTAAGTCCAAAGTTGTAAAAAACAAAAACAACCTCACAGCATTTGAGGGATAAAAGCAATACAACTACTGTATAAACCCAGGTATACTAAAAGAGTGTATGGGAATATTAATTCCATATTTGCACCATATCCATTAAACATTTACTTATGTATATACCAAAGGATATGTCAATTAATAACGTGGTATAAATAAAATATGTATATATAGTGGTTTATTCAGATATCAAAAGGTGGGAGACCTTAAACCTTACCCTTTGGGAAAGGTAAATGCTGTCAAAATGAATATCATTTGAGATTAATTCATATACTGAGTTTCAGTTCATACACCAGGGTAATATTTTCTTAAAAAAATCTTTGTTTAGAAAATTTATATGGGGTTCTTTGATTCTGAGAATATCTTTACAGAAATTATTATTACCAATTAATGAGAGAGGATTTGGTTTCCTAAATCTCAAGCCATACCTTCATACTTACGTAGTGTCAAGTATTGAATGGAAGCCAACAATTGATATTAATTTTCTAATATGGTCATCTTTGGAATTTACATATATGGTACCTTTGATTGGATAGTCTAAACAAACTAAAACTTTTGTTATCCCTGTAAACAATGATGGCACTTAGGTAACTATGGAATATAATGTCTAACAAAAAGTTTGACTTTGTTTACAACGCCAAATTGATTTTATGTGTAAAGCCAACTTTAAAAATGGTGATATGGAAAAAGTTGGTGGAAGCAGTCATGTTGACTTTGGACCAATTGACAGGTGATGAAAATGAATTTTGAATAACTCAGTGGCAACATTTACAGTTACAACATTTATTAACAACATTATTTGGACCAGCAACCTTTTCAGCTTCTGAGGCACTAGAACAACTTATTAAATTATTTAAAAAATGCAATTAATGGCGAAGTCTTCTGAAGTTGGTGTGCTGAGCAACAGGGTGATTTTTCTCCCCTGCTGGCAAACAAATGACTTCACTACCAAAGCTGGCTCTTTAGTGGGACACACCCCAGATTCGAATGGGAGTTACTAGGAATAATCAAAAATGACCTTTGGATGATCATGGACCTACCTGAGAAGAGAAATCTTGAAGATTTCAATTTTCAGTATAGAAGAGGCTGGAGGGTTGGGTCTCCATCTTTTCTTTTCATTTGGTTGTTTTAAGCACACCTTGATTTTGACGTCATGTTTGATTCATTTTTAATTTCAATTTTTACTTTTAAATGTTAATGAAAAGTTGAATGCTGTTTTACTCTAACCCTTTGTTGGATTTTAGCACTCAGTAAAAAGAAAGCACAAAGCACTGCTTCCTTTTTCTGCTTTATTAGCTGTTGTAAATCATTTTTGTTTTTTTCCATATGGAAGTTGATAGCTATTTCCTGGGTAGTGAAAGTGATCTGATTTGATTTATTTGTATTGGATGTTCATTACAGGAATTTTGCATTTTATTAATTTTTAAAAGCTTGGGTATATATTATTATCAAGACTCTGAGGTTACTTTATTATATTGCTTCCCCTGTCCTTGAAAGAAATTGTTTATGATTGGCTGTGAAAGCTCAGTTACAGAAAAATGTTCAGTTATATTAAAGATGCAAGCAATGCATCAACTTAAGACAAAGCCCTTTGGGAAGCCCTTGGGAAAATGCTTTTCAACTTACAAGTTCAAATTGAAAATTTAGATAAAAAGTTTGATAAAATAACAATGGTTTCAAATCAACCCAAAGATGATATTCAGATGCAAGTAACAGCAGTTAAATCAGATTTACAATTGGATGGAGTGGAATTTAATTTGCTGCTGGCAGACTTGAAGAAGAAAGAGTCTGGTTTGAAAACTGCAGTTTGGTTGGAGAAATCTGAAAGGAGCATGAATTTTAAAGATTCCAAGCTAACAGAGAAGATTGATGGAGATTGGGGAACAGACTTAATATACCTATCTGGAAAACAAATGTTAAGAGATGTTGTGTTTCAACCTAGATTAGTTTTTTTTAAAATACTGTTGAAATATCCACAATAGAGATTTATGATTTTAGTAAATGAGATCCAGTTGTTGGGAAAGATCTCAGTTAAAAGTTTAAGGAAAACTCTTATTATTAAAAAAATCAATCAGGGATATTTGATCCTGGATAGACCAGAGGCAACAGTTGTAATGGCTTGTGGTAGATTAAAAGCCATTGGGTATATTCTTCGAGTGAAATATACAACAGACGGTTAACAGAGGGCTTTGAACTTTAACTTTGCTGTTGGTTTTATTTGTTAACTATGCTTTTTTCCCTATAGAGTAAATATAGTAGATATATAACAGAGTGTCAGGTCAATTGTATTGGGTAAATAAAGTCATAGAAGTTCATAAATTGTGTGCCTATTTTACAAGAGTGGGAATTATTATTCTTGAAATATATTTATTAATATTCAATTTATGTATATGCTTGTTTTCTTTTCATGAGAATTTTTTTCTTTTTCTTCTCTAGTCTTGCTTTGCTTTTGTATTTTCTTTCTTCTCCTTTCTTGGATGTTTGTATTTTAATGTTTTGAATAAAAAAGAAAAGTGTTTTGCAAACAAACCTTCAATTAGTTTTTATAATTTATTAATAAATCAATTTGATATATAGATGTTAAGAAATTAATATAATAAAAATTAGTCCCTTTATTACCTAGACAATGGGAAAATCTCTTAACTTAGATATCAAAAGTGTTATTGGACCTCAAATTATTGATAAAAACTAACAAAATAATGTTTAGAATTTATTATAGAAAAGGACTGTCAAAATAGCATTTTGTTGGAGATGTAACAAGTATTATGCTGCTTTAAAACATACTTTTCTATAGTGTTCTATACTTAGCAAGTTTTGGGAGAAATAAGTGGATTATATAAATAGCAATAACACTTACACTTATATACCACTCTGTAGTGCTTTACAACGCTCTCTGAACGGCTTACAAATGTCAGTATATTGCCCCCATCTGGTCCTCAGGGTTTTACTGACCTTGGAAGGCTGGAAGGCTGGCTGTACTTTTTCCTGGCGGGTGTTCTGCAACTGGTGTATAGGAACACACATCAACCCTCCTTTGGATACCATCCCAAAAGTTTTGGACTTCTTAAGCATGGACTATTTAAGGGGCTGGCACTAGCACTCAAAGGAGGCAAGTGGCTTCTGTTTCTACTGTCCTTTCCATCAAAGGCTCCAGTTCTCTGTCACATCATCCGGAGTTTTCTCAGGGGGGCTATCAACCTATGCCCACCTGCAGTACCCCTCCTGGGACTTTTCTCTTGTTCTTCAAGCTCTTATGGGTCCTCCCTTCAAACCGTTAAAATCCGTGACTCTCAGGCTCCTTACCATCAAGGTGGCTTTTCTCGTGGCCATAACAGCGGCAAAGGAGAATTTCGGAGCTGGCAGCTCAGTCTGCCCAGACCTTTGTCTCATCTGACCAGACAGAATCATTCTAAGACTCGACCCGTCCTTTCTACCAAAAGTGAATACAGCTGTCTTCCGACACACTGAGAGCTTCTTCATGTCTTTCCAGCCTGCACAATGGGCGGGAAAGTGTCACCAGCAATGATCGGTAGATGGTTGAGGGCTGGCATAGCCCTAGCCTACAAGCAGCAATCCAGAGCCATACCACACCGCATCACGGCTCCCTCAACCCATAGTGCTGCCACTGCCGCCACTTGGGTGACTCAGGCGTCAGTAGAAGACATCTGCAGAACTGTAACCTGGGCCTCACCATCACCGTTTATCAGACATTACCGGCTAGACTCCTTTGCTTCGGTGGAGGCGGCGTTTGCATGACACGTGCTGCAAAGGGTTCTCTCTACGGAAGAGACCCTGGACCAGACTGTTGATCGCCCTTGATCATCTATGCTTGGGTATATCCCATGCATGGAATCTCCAAGCAGTGCACAGAGAAAGATGGTTGATCTTACCTGAATGGTAGTTCTCTGTGCACTGTGAGAGACTCCATTCCCTCCCTGAGGAGCTGATCCAGCTCTGCATTTCTAATCATGACTCTCTCTTATCTACGCCTTCGTTAACAACCGAGCTACAGCAAGCATCCTCATGGTCACGTGATCAAAATTTTGTTTGGCAACAGATTCGTATTTATGATGGTTTCAGTGTCCTGGGGTGACCTTTTGACAAAATATAAAATATTTAATCAACCCCCCGCCCCCGTCAATGGTGTCCCTCTTTACCAATCTGAAAATCTGGTCACCTTAGGCTAATGACTTGTGCTAGGAAACTATGAACCAAAACTGATAGCACAATGATTGGTAGATATCTTTTTTTTGCTTAGGTGAAATTACAAATGGAATATTATATATGATATGATATTAATATATAACATAATATCCTCTATTCCTAAGTATCCTCCTCTATCAACACATAATCTAGGTAGTTTTTTTTATTTTAAAATAGCACACAGTAATCAGTTCATGATTATGGCCCCCATTTGTTTACTTAAATTTCATCTTCTGTCTGAAAGTCTTCTGCATTACATCATATGTGTGGCAGATTTTTGTGAGTGATTCCTTGGATTTTTTTTCTTTTTTGTTCCTTGGACAGAACTGCTTGATTGATGTAATAAATGGGCCTACATTTTGGTTGCTTTAGAAACTAAGTATAATAAGGGTGTTGTAGATAAAATTAGATTTCTAAATAATGTGGCTGCAAGTGTAGATTTTTTTTCCAATTTATGAAAATTATGAAAATTAACAATGCTGAGTTGCTATGGGGAAATAATATGTATTGGGATAATATTCACAGTTTATGTAAGGATTTTACCTTTTGAATTATTTTCACTTTTGCAGTGGAACTAGAGTCAAGATTTCTTCTGATGTTTCCCCAAATGTTACAAATGACCAGTTTACAGAAAACAATAGAATGTTCTTTTTTATACACATAGAAATATGTAAATTAAAGTAAGCATGCAGATGAGGTTTGTCAGTTTTAAAGTCTCATAGATCAAATATAGTAATGAACTAAAATAAGTAGGCATACTGATAAAAAATAACAGAAAAAAATTGATACAAAAATAGACTTAGATTTCAATATGCCAATTTTGGAAAACCTTAAAGTATTATTTTCTAATTCTTTTGACTTCACTACTTCATTAAGTAATTTTCCTGTTTCACATTTTTATTCCAAATATTACCAATTATTGTTTGCTTCTCTTTTTGATAAATGCTAGCTGGAATATTATGGTATCTATTATTGCTGCAAAGGGATAAGACCAGAGATACCATGGTGGTTAATATAACATTAGAAGGATACCAAAACTAGATTGGGAGATTATGAATTCAAGACATTCTTTGTACACAGCTTGGAGACTCCATGCATGGGTGTTATAACTTGTACCTATTAGCCTCGAGACTGAGTTTGAATATTTGGACACGCCTCCTTAGGCTTGCTGTAGGCCAGTTCTTAACTCAGTCTAAGTCTTAACGATATGCATTCCAAGTCACAGATTCTACGTGAATATAGAGAAGAGTCATCTAATTTCCTGCACCCGACTACTTTCCCTAGGAGTGGTAATAGATACCCAATCGTCCATGTTCTCCCTCTCCCAGAAATGGTGCACCAGCATCCGAGCTCTAGTGGACTCTGTCACCTCTCGGCGCAAGGTACCTCTTTTATTGCTATCCCATCTCTTAGGGAAGCTAATCTCTTGTATAGACATAGTGCCGTGGGCTTGCTCCCTGCAATGGCTCCTTCTCCTGCATCAACGAGCGGGAGCTTCCACATCGCCAATGACTATACGGGTGCCCCCCAGGGTTCTGCGGTCCCTTCAGTGGTGGAGATCCCAGGAGATCCAGAAGGGGATGCTGTTCAGGGAGCCCGAATGGGTGACAGTCACATCAGATGCCAGCCTTTTTGGCTGGGGGACCCACCTTCAATCCCAATTGGCCCAGTGCCATTGGTCTCAGGACGAGCTGGAGAACAACATCAATTGGCTGGAACCTTGAGCTGCTCACTTAGCTCTTTTTCATTTCCACCACCACTTCACCAGCCATCATGTCCTCTTGATGATGGACAACATTGCAACCAAGGTGCATGTGAACCGCCAGGGCGGGACCCACTCAAGGGCACTGATGCGTGAGGCAAACACCTATGTCTCTGGGTGGAGACAAATCTCCTGTTTCTGTGGGTGGAACACATAGCCATTGCCAATGTTCAAGCGGACTGGCTGAGCAAGGCCATGCGACCATGCGAAGTGCCGCCTGCACCTGGACCTCTTCCACATCATCACAGAGGTTTGTCCAGCTAGTAATAAATCTATGTGCAATGCCACAAAACACACAGCTGCCGTGCTTCTTTTTGTGGTTCCGGACCCGTGGGACAGAGGGCACAGATGGTCTCCACTGCTGCTGGCCTCACGAACTGCTATACACCTTTCCTCCCCTTCCCCTTCTGTCCAGGGTCGTCAGAAAGGCAATTATGGAAAACACAGACCTTATTCTCATCGCACCATATTGGCCTCGTCAACCATGGTTTGCAGACTTGGTCAGTCTCTCCAGCCTTCCTCCATGGCGGATACCGGACCACAAGATCTCTCTCAGCCAGGGGGGCCTGGAGCACCCAGACCCACTGTGACTCCAGTTAACCGCCTGACACTTGAGAGGGAACTTTTAACGAGATGCCATTTCTCTGACAGTGTCATTTCTACCATACATGCCTTGAGATGTGCTTACACCACCTGTATCTATGAGACCTCCTGGTGGGCATTTTGCAACTGGTGCATAGGGGCACATATCAACACTCCTTTGGCTACCGTCCGCAGGTGTTGGACTTATTACAACATGGACTCTGGCTCCTAACACTCTCAGGAGGCAAGTGGTTGCTATTGCTATGGTTCTTCCCATCAAGGGCTCTAGTTCCCTGTCACATCATTGTAAGGTATGGAATTTTCTGAGGGGGGCTATCAACCTATGCCCACCTGTAGTACACAGGTATCCATCCTGGGACCTTTCTCTGATTCTTCAGGCCCTTACAGGTCCCCCTATGAACCTCTCAAATCCGTTACACTCTGGCTCATTACCATCAAGGTGGCCTTTCTCGTCGCCATAACATTGGCCAGGAGAATTTTGGAGTTGTCAGCTCTTTCAGTCCGTCCAGACCTATGTCTCATCTGACCAGAGAAAATCATTCTACGGCTCGACCCGTCCTTTCTGCCAAAAGTGAATACAGAGCACAAGAGGTTGTCCTGCTTTTGTCTTCACCCTGTCCACCCATCTGAGAAACGGTGGCATAAGCTGGATGCGCGATGAGCAGTGTGTTGTTATATTAAACGTATAACTGAATTCCGACACACTGAGAGCTTCTTCGTGTCTTTCCAGCTTGCCACAATGGGCGGAAAAGTGTCACCAGCAACAATCGGTAGGTGGTTGAGAGCTGGCATAGCCCTTGCCTACAAACAGCAATCCAAAGCCATACCTAACTGCATCACCAAGTATTCAACCCATAGTGCTGCCACTACCGCCGCTTGACTGACTCAGGCATCAGTAGAAGACATCTGCAGAGCTGTGACCTGGGCCTCACTATCACCATTTATCAGACATTATTGGCTGGATTTATTTGCTTTGGCGGAGGCGGGGTTTGGATGGTGCGTGCTGCAAAGTGTTTTCTCTACGGAAGGGGCCCTGGACCAGACTGTTGCCTGCTCTTGATCATCTATTCTTAGATATATGCTTCCAAGCAGTGCACAGAGAAAGATGGTTGGTCTTACCTGAACGGTAGTTCTCTGTGCACTGCGGGAGACTCCATTCCCTCCCCGAGGAGTCGGTCCAAGTCCCATATCAAATTCTGCATTTCTAACCATGACTCTTTTATGACTTTCTTTAATCTAAGCCTTCGTTAAGAACTGACCTACAGCAAGCCTAAGGAGGCATGTCCAAATATTCAAACTCAGTCTCGAGGCTAATAGGCACAAGTTTTAACACCCCTGCATGGAGTCTCCTGCGCAGTGCACAGAGAATTATCGTTCAGGTAAGACCAACCATCTTTTTATCCCTTCACTGGTCAAGTTTGTTGGCCAGAGTTATCATCACCCTAGTCAAATATCTTTGTACTTTCTCCTTTATAAAAGTAGAGCCTTAATCTGGATTTTTAAAAGAATGTTCTTCAAAGCCCTCAAAGTACTCAGCTGTTATTCTTAGTGTTCTCAAACTACATTTTACTGGCAGGAATTTTGCTGTCAAGCTTTATTCAAGTGGATTAGAATTCACCAGAACTGTTTGGTAAGATTGTCTTTCAGGGATATATACATATAGCTTATCAGTCAGGAAAGATTTGCCATATTTCTAGGGAATTTTTATTTAGTGTTTACATCTATATCAGTTTGATTAATTATGTGCCATCAAGTTATGGTTGATTTATAATGATTTATAATGATCCAGTAAGTCCGAGTCAGACCGAGTGCTTTTAACATCCAGCATCAGAGCCTATCTTCGGGCAATTAGGACGACTAAAAGAAGACACATTGCCTCTCTGATTGCTTCCGCTGAGTCGCACCCAGCCGCCCTGTTCAGGATAACCCGTTCCCTCCTAAACAGGAGGGATACGAGCGATCCTTTGCAGGGCAGAGCTGAGGATTACGTCCAATTCCTCGCGGATAAAGTAGCTCGGCTTCGGATGGACCTGGACTCCAATTGCGCAGAACCAGCCGAGGCACCAGGGGAGAATCTGGAAGGACATCACTGGATTGATTTCCAAGCTGTTACCCCTGAGGACGTGGACAAGGCCATGGGAGCTGTAAGTGCCTCCACATGTGTACTGGACCCGTGCCCCTCCTGGCTGGTTGCAAACAGCAGGGAGGTGACACGGGGCTGGATCCAGGTGGTTGTTACCGCCTCCCTTCGGGAGGGGTTCTTCCCCCCCGCTTTAAAGGTGGCGGTGGTGAGACCCCTTCTGAAGAAGCCATCTTTGGATCCAGCCGTCTTAAACAACTATCGTCCAGTCTCCAACCTCCCCTTTGTGGGGAAGGTTGTTGAGAAAGTGGTAGCCTTTCAACTCCGGCGGTCCTTGGAGGAAACCGATTATCTAGATCCCTTCCAGTCGGGATTTAGGCCTGGCTACAGCACGGAAACAGCTTTGGTCGCATTGATCGATGATCTCTGGAGAGCCAGGGACGGAGGTCATGCCTCCGTCCTAGTGCTCCTTGACCTCTCAGCGGCCTTCGATACCATCGACCATGGTATCCTTCTGCGACGACTGCGGGAGGTGGGGGTGGGAGGCACTGTCCTACGGTGGTTCTCCTCTTACCTCTCGGACAGGCCGCAGTCGGTGTTAGTCGGAGGGCAGAGATAGACCCCTAGGCCCCTGAATTATGGGGTGCCGCAGGGTTCGGTCCTGTCCCCCCTCCTGTTTAATATCTACATGAAGCCGCTGGGTGAGATCATTCGACGGCACGGGATAAAATACCATCAGTATGTGGACGATACGCAGCTGTATCTGTCCGCCCCGTGCCAACTCAATGAAGCGGTTGACGTGATGTGCCAGTGCCTCGAGGCTGTTAGGGACTGGATGGGGCTTAACAAGCTTGTACTCAATCCAGATAAGACCGAGTGGCTGCTGTGCTTCCCTCCTACTAATTGGCCAAGTGTTCCATCTCTCAGGCTGGGGGGTCAAACAGTACGCCCCTCAGACAGGGTTCGCAATTTGGGAGTCCTCCTGGACCCACAGCTGACTCTTGAACACCACTTGTCGTCTGTGACCAGGGGGGCATTTGCCCAGGTTCGTCTGGTGCACCAGTTGCGTCCCTACCTGAACCGGGAGGCCCTCACAACAGTCACTCGTGCCCTTGTGACCTCTAGACTGGACTACTGCAACGTGCTCTACATGGGGCAGCCCTTGAAGAGTATTCGGAGACTTCAGCTTGTCCAGAATGCAGCCGCGCGAGCGATTGTGGGTGTACCTCGGTTCACCCACGTAACACCTATCCTCCGCGAGCTGCACTGGTTGCCTATTGGTCTCCGGATACGCTTCAAGGCGCTAGTCGTTACTTATAAAGCCCTTGATGGTATTGGACCTGGGTACTTGAGAGACCGCCTGCTGCCAATTACCTCCACTAGACCGATTAGATCCCACAGATTAGGCCTCCTCCGAATCCCATCCGCCGGCCAGTGTCGACTGGCGACTACCTGGAGGAGAGCCTTCTCTGTGGCTGCTCCGACCCTCTGGAACGAACTCCCCGTGGAGATTCGAACCCTCACCACCCTCCAGGCCTTCCGCAAAGCCCTCAAAATCTGGTTGTTCCGACAGGCCTGGGGCTAAAGAGCTGTTGCCCCCGTCTCGAATGGTATGACTGTTGTGAGTTTTTAAATTATATATTGTTATGTTGTTGCTTTTAAATCTTTTGTCTGTATTCCCCTCCCCGGTTCGAGTTGTGAGCCGCCCTGAGTCTCCTTCGGGGGAAAAGGGCGGCATATAAATTTAATAAATTGAATTGAATTGAATTGAATTTTAAAGATTTTTTTCCCCATGATGATCTGTCTCTAACCTGGTCTTTCAGATCTTCTAATGGTGCACTCATCACCACTGATGTAGCTGTAACTATCCACTTGGCTTCTAGTTGACCTCTTTGTCTTTCTTTCCACTTTTCCCAGTCCTACAGCTTTCTGTATCAAATAATCTGATAAATTATATAAAGACCTAATAAAAGTTCGACTAAGTTCATAAGAAACTAGGCAGTATGATTTCATATGCGAATTAATAGTATGCGATTAATTTGAAAAGCTTCTTTCCAATCGGATGTTATGGCTGTACAATTCTACTCTGATTTTTAACCATGATTGATTGATTTTTCTTGTACCTTTGTTTTTACAATACAAACATGGATGGTATTCGAAAGGGAAGCGTCTCCAATTATTTTATAAAATAATACCCATCACTGTATCTTCATATTTATAGTACTAAGCTATGTATTTCCTTATTGCTAATCTATAAACACCTATTCCTTTTCCAAAGAAAAGAAAAGTTTTGTCTGTAACTTTTCAAATAAAAGTTAAATAGCATGGATCATATTCAAATAATACTTTCAGCAAGAGTCAGTTAACCTTCTATTTTAAAATAGTCCCATCTAACAAAGTTTAAACAACATAGATCATTCCGCATTCTTTTAACCACTATCAAATTTATGCTAACGTTACTTTAGAATCTAGCTCAAAGTAGTTTCACCCAGCTTTCCCTTCTGATAAAAATTAGTCCACTTTTTCTACCGGAGAGAGGTCTCAAACCCCCATTCAGTCCTCAACTTTAGGAAGTCTTTTGAAGTATCTAAATTCTCGATCTGCGTTCTTCTGCTTCTCCGAGGGAGGAGGGGCTGCCCCCTCCATCTTGCAGCCGCATGGCCAGCCGTTTGCTTTCTCCTTCCGCTTGTCTCTCCTCTCTTCCAAGCGCGTCAGGAAGTCCCGCCTTCAGAATCCTAGAATAGAAATCTTGAGCCTCCGAAACAGAGTTAAGACGAAATCTTTGATTCTCAAATGTAACCGTGATGCCGGCAGGGGCCTCCCATCTGTATCGAATCTGTTGACTCCTAAGCTCTTTAGTTAAAAAAGTATATTCCCTTCTTGCTTTCAACATGTGGAAAGGTATATCTTTGAAGACAATCACGTCTTGGTCATCAACTCGGAGACTGTTATTATAAAACTTTTGCACAATCGCGTTTCTAGATTCTTTTGTAGAGAAATGTATAATTATGTCCCTCGGGAGCTGTCGCTGTTCCGCTATCAATGAGTTCTGGCGATAGATTTTCCGAATCTGCCAATCAAAGTTAAGTCCCGGGCTTCCCAGCGCATGGCTGAAGGCTTCAGCAAAGGTCTGTTTCAAATTCTCTTGTTCCTTTTCACGGAATCCTCTGACTCTTATTGAAAATGCCTTCCTATCAAAATTTAGCATCATAAGCTGTTCTTCGTTATTTCTAATTTTTTCTTGTAAAATTTGAATATTGGTAGTCAAATTAAAATTAGCCTTCTCCAGACTTTCCAATTTGTTCTCTATTTCAGCAGAGTAATCTGACAGGGCAGACACGGCTGCAAACGTATTCGCCTTCATTTGATTAACTTTAGATTTTAGATCATCATAAAGTTGCAATACAAATTCCTTAAGTTCTTGCTTAAAGGCATTAAAGATTTTAAAGAGATATTCCTGTGTTAAAACTTCTCCAGTAGAGGGCGTAGGAGACAAAGGCTGTGTTTCCAATAAAAATTCTTTACATTCTTTAGACACATTTGTAGCAAGACGCTTCTTTGACTTGGGTGGCATAATAGATAAGCAAGTAAGCAGAGCTTCGCTCCCCTCTATTTCCAAAGAAGAAGAGTTTATTTTGTTAAGGAGCGGTCTGCAAGAAGATAACACCGGCTGAGTACATCAATCATCCACGGAGAGAAATCGCCATTTTAAGGTCTGTTTAGACAAAGAAGTCTCTAAGACGAATGGTGCTGGTATTTACGATAGTAATGAAAGCATAAATCTCACAGGGGTGGGACCCGCCCGTATCAATTCTAGCTTGAGAAAACTTTATTTTGTCCTGGGGGGGGCTAGCCTGTCTGGGGCTGCCAAAAAAAAAAAGGCAGCTGAGAAGAAATGGCTGGAGATAAACGCTCCGCTTCGGCTGGATCTAATCTCTTTCCACAGCCAAAAAAGAAAAAAGGCTGTGGCTTACGATTAGACCCTAGCCTACGGAGCTATCCTCCCTGCCCCTTTCTTAGCCAAAAAGGGGTGCTATCTATGATCTTAATTAGATATACAGACCAGATCTCTGAGGAGCTCGGTGGAGCCCTCCTCGGCAACAGGCCACGCCCCCAGGAAGTCCCCCTTGTCTGTAACTTTTGAGTTTTTTTCTTTTCTTTTCTTGTCTGCTCTGTCCAAGCCCTTACTTTTTCTCTCAGCAACCAGCAGGTGGGGCTCTTGCATTTTTCTGTTTGTTTGTTTACTTTTTCTTCTTGGGAATATTGTCTCCAGCCAAAGTTTTTTCTTTCCAGCCTCTTGCCTTATCTCAAGTCTAAGACTAACTTGGGCAGGGGGGAGGGGCAAAGGATGGGACATACATTCCAGGTTCCAAGTTGCTGCTATCTTTCCTTTGATCTGCAGGACTTTGATTTTGCTGCTGTTCTTTTGCTGCACTCCCACTCTGGGTTCAGAAATATTATCCAATAGCAGATCTTTTCTCATTTGTTTCATTTGTAAATATGTTTTATTTTCATTTTCATTTCATACAGTCACATATATACTGTGCATAACCGGGGCCATATAACATTGAACAATAAACACAGCCATCCCTCTTGTCAACAATACCCCCCAAAATACAAACCCAATATACCACTTCAACCCTCCATACACCCTTTCTTTCACCCCCCTCCAACTTTCCTTTCTCCCCTCCAACATTCCCCTCTACCCTACTTCCCCTCCCCCTCTATCACTCCTCTCTCCCAATACACTCCCTCCCTTCCATCTCACCCTCCCTCCGATCCTCTCTCCCACCCTCTCTACCCCTCTTTCTTCTTTCCCTCTGCTCCTCCCTTCGGTGTATTTCTACTATCTATCAATATATTCAGCTTCCTATTTTTACACTAGAATTAAAAAAGCAACAGTATACAAGTGCAATCATGTTACTTTAAAATCTAGCACATACTATATTTCCCCCATCCCCCCCTAGGACCCCACCTCCCTTCCCCCCCCCCGACTTCCCAGATCTTTTCTCCTGGTGATGTAATAGTATGTGGTAATGATCTTGGGAAACCTGGTGAAGAACTACTATAGTACATAGGGACTGGTCAGATAAGAGGGAGCATAGCTCACAGAGGCATAGTGGATGAAGCAGGAGGCTCAAGGGAGACCATGCCTAAGTTATCAGGCTTTAAAGGTGACAGTGGGAGAATTGTATTTTCAGACTTGCAAGACTGTTAATGAAGACTCTATTAATGTAGCCTTACAATAAAGTAGGCTCAAGGTTTATTTATTTATTTATTTATTTGTAAAATTTATATGCCGCCCAATCCTGAAGGACTCAACCTTCCATCCTTCCGAGGTGGATGAAATGAGGACCCAGACTGTGGGGGCAATGTGCCGAAAGCCCTATGAAGCGGTATATAAGTCTAACTGCTAATTAGCTTATGTGACTGTGTTTCCTCTCTGGTCTACCTAACAAGGCCAACAGGTGTCCTGCTGGTCCATATATGCTTCTTGCAGTTCTTCTAGCTGTATAGCTTTAAAGTGCTTTTCTTTTCCCCTCTACCCAAAATTTGAAAATGCTACTTGTTTCATCAACAGCCATGTGATCCTAATACTGAAAAAAGGGAGGAAAATAAAGGAAGAATGGTTACAAATTGTGTAACAGAATGTGTGGATGACCTTGGGGAATGAGGAGATGAGATGCTGCCTAGGAAACAATCAGAAAAGGAAGGGAGGAGCTCCCGATGGATTAATGGTCAGAGGAAGAAACTTGGGAAGATTCTGCTGTAGTTTTTCAGGCAGCTTTAAGTGGAGACAAGTTTGTACATTAAGAGTTGATTCCTAATGTATAGTAGATTGCATTAGTGTAGTCTTGGAATAAAGTAGAATTAGCTTGTCTAGTTGTGTTGCTTTTATGGCTTGCCTGGGCAGGCTAACATTTGCCCGTCATGTTGTCCTTCAATATATCTCCCTCCAATTGACTGGATTGAAAGGTAAACTGGCTTTCTTGAGTTACCAATCCCAAGTGTTGGAGTTGCCTTCCCATGATTTATTATAGATGATCATATTAAGATTTGGGGCATTCTATTCATCTTAATCAAGTAAGATTTTATAAGTGATATTTTGGAATGTGGTAGCTGCTCCACAGTCATCATGAATCAAAAGAGGGATGGCAAAAGCCACTCTTTTTTTTTTAGTTGACTTCTGCTGGAATCTCCCCATATCATTTTGTTATATTCAAGAACAAATTTTTAGCCCTGATTAAAGTCATCTTAGATGTCATTCACTGAGGCCATTGACTTCCCCATTTGATTTTGGTACCAGCAGAACCAGTCACTTTTGGATGCATCTGTTATGTCCATTTACAGCATTTTATTGAGTTCCTCCTTTAACACCTTTTCTTTGGGGGTTCTGTAATATTGCTATTGTAGAGAGCTTTCCTTGTATCTATATGATATTCTACATTGCTTAAATCTATTTGATTGGTAAATATTTTTGAAATGCATCCATAATCTTTAATAATTTATTCTGCTGTGATTTGAACATTTGAGATTCAGAAGCTCTTCTAGTGAGGACAGGTTCATTCCATACTTGGTCCAATACTTTTTTCTTCTTCTACTCTCTTCTCCCTTCTGTCATGGCTCAGGACTCAGCCTCTGATGAAGCTGCTTCCAAATTATATAGGGATCTTGCCACTCAGTCTGTAATTTATATTATGTGCTAGGTAGCCACAAAAGTTCTTGTTCCCTGTTCTATTTTTCCCTGGTTATGACAAGGAATTCTTGGTGAATTAATTTAATACAGTGTTCCCCAACCTTTCCGAGGGGGCAGGAGAGGGGATGGTTTTGTGCAAAGGGCATGTATGCACAGCTTCATTTGTGTGAGCAGGGGATGGGGCTGCGAACACCGCTGCCCGCTGGTAATGAGAATGGGGCATGCCCTGGCCCACCACTCTAACAACCTGGTTGCAAATAGGCCATTGTCCGGTAGTTCACAGGTTGGGGAACCCTGTTTTAATATCTTTTGTTTATATTGCTGGGTAAATAAAATAATCACTGAAAGCAGAGAATATAAACCAGATGATCATTGATATTATTTTGATCTATAATATGTTTGTATTTTTATTAATTATGTAAATCAAATAGAAAAAAGAAAAAAGGACAGGTGTGTGTGTGTGTAATATAGACATATAATTTTATAATGGGGATAAAGGCTGGTATGAAAATAAAGTGTATTTTTCAAAAAGACATTAAAAATAAAAAGTTTAGATAATAAAAATTCTTTGTTTCCAAGAATTTTTTTTCTTTCAAAAAATTGATGAAAGTATTGAAAGAATAAAAAATAACCTTAAGTATTTCTTCTAGAATAAAGATTGTAATGATAAGTTGCTCATATACTGCTGCCTTTAATTTCCCATCCTCCCTTTTATTAATAATAAGCAATAGAAAGATTAACATTAGCACATTATAGTTATTAAAACATAGATTAGCATGTAAAAATGTATAAACATTCATTTCAATCTAAGCAATCTTCAGTTGTAAGAAGTCTTATAGAATAAAATAAAGTCTTAGTCTCAAAAAAAGCAAAAACATTGAATAATAGTAACTGAGAAAAGCTAATAATTTTATAGATAAATCACATATTCAATGAATCTCATTTCCCAGCTTGTATAAAAATGGAATATGTAGAGAAGTCTAAAGCAATTACTTTTATATTTTACTGTTACATTGATATTTCATTGGGTTTCTTTTTTTAGACAGCTTATCAAATGGACAAAATTAATTTATCATTTGGATTATGAGTTACTGGTCTGCCCTATCATTACTTATGTAGTCCTCTAAATTTAATTAAATTAAAAACTTTTTTTTACTGCTAGCAACTGTCTTACTATTCATTAAAAGCAACCATCTGAATTTATTGAAGAGCAGGAAGTGCTGGAGGATGGAGTTAAATGCACCATCAATTTAGAGTGCTTGAGTTGCCACAAGAGATCCAAGTCCAGCTCCCCTTGAATTCTGTGGGCCCTTATCTATAGCCAATGTAGTGCTGAACATTAGTTGACCGAATTCTTGGGTATAGGTTGGAGCAATAAATCTTTCTGAACTACAACTTAGCTATGATCCTGATTCTTTGTGCTTGACAGACTGTAAATTCTTTTGCACATTATAATTAGCCTGAGAGTCACATGGAACTGCTGTTCCATTGCCTATGTTAGAATCAAAGGCTGTGTCAGTTTCTTTTTTGAATGGGAGAAGGATGCAGCAAATTGCCTTTATTAAAATGTCTTTCAGTGATTGGGCATTTTTTCTCTCTTTTGGGGGGAGTATTTTTGCTATTGTAAAGCGTTTAATGGGTTCAGTCATTTCTAGGATACGGTTAATCAGACCTAGATATGTGATAGTATGGGTCAGAAATCAAGAAAGCGTTATTTTTCTTGCATCTCAATTTAAAAAAGGTAAAACTTTTATCATTCCTTTTTAGTTCTTGAGGCAGTAAACAGATTATTGTCTTCAGGAGACCCTCCTTTCCTTGAGAATAAATTTGCTCATTTTTCCAGAGAATAATGTATCTGTTCTTGTCTTCCTGTAAATCTGATGAGATCTTAGAAGATAGGAATACAGGGACTAATATTTGGGCACTGTCCCAAATATTTCTGTGGAGAATAGAGAAAAAACTAATAACTCTTCCTTACTGGCTCAGAGAATAAACCAAATATAAACTTTTGAAATGGGAAAGAATCTCCTCCCATGGCCCTGATTTCATTTTTTTGAGATCTATAAAAGAAACAATCTCTACAAAAGCAAGCAGTAGCACTGTATACTTCTTTATTGAAAGATAAAGATAATCCAGAGAGATTTAACCAAATTTCCTAAACCACAATGGTATGCTAATTACATATTTTAAAAATAAAATAATTAAGAGATTAAATTGAGTAAAATAAATTGAAAGTGTTGTTTCCTATTACAGTGTTGTGTAATCTATGAATACTTTAAATGGGAACTTCTTCAATCTATGACAAAGGGTAGCTGTCATTGTCATAGCAAATTTTCCACTGAGGAATTTACATCCCTGACTAAGATTCACTATTATCTAAAGCTTTCTGTACAGTAATTCTCAACTTAAGACCACAATTGAGCCGAAAATTTCTGTTGCTAAGCAAGATAGTTGTTAAGTTAATTTAGCCCCATTTTATGACCTTCTTATCGTAGTTGTTAAGTGAATCACTGCAGTTATTAGTTATTAACATGCTTGTTAAGTTAACCTGGCTTCCCTATTGACTTTGCTTGTCAGATGGTAGCAAAAGGACCCATACCTCAGGACACCGCAACAGTCATAAATACATGCCAGTTGCTAAGTGTTCAGATTTCAATCACATGTTCACGGGGATGCTGCAACAATTGTTAAGTGTGAAAAATAGTCATAAATCATTTTTTTCAGTGCTTTTGTGACTTTGAACAATCACTAAATGAATGGTAGCTGTACCTGTGAATTTGAAATCTTGTGAAGTGCTCCATTAATGATTAGATATTTACAGCTTTGGTGCAATATTATTTTTGGATGAAGTATGGAATGAGGAGGTATCAACCAATGCTATGCATTATATTCACCTTGGTGAACATTTATATTTAGTTTGGAGACAGTTAAGTAAGAAAAATCTCCTTATTCCTATCCTGCCTTGGTAAGGCACTGGAGCCAGCAGTCAATGGATTTCTTTCCCTCTGGGATTTGCTTGACCTACAGAAGCCGATATAATACAGGCAAGCGCTTGTTACTCTATTTGAATTGTCCATCTGTACTTTAATGAGTGAAATAGTTAAGCAGCTGGGGGAGCGAACGGCAAGGAATCTGTCTTTCCATTTGAGTTGAATTTTTCGATGTATGGGGGGGGAAAGGGAGGGAGGCAGTGAGAGATCGACTTACATCATTAGAACTGCATTGAGTGTGCCTGTGTGCAGGTTAAGAGACAGACTACAGTGTCTTTGCTTTCTGCAGGAAGCAGCAATGCCGTTTGTATCCTAAGAGGAATTTTTTATTTAGAAAAGGAAGCGTTCTTTCTACCAAGGAAATGGCTTTCCTTGTGCGTTGCTATGCCAACTGCCTGCAGCCATGGTCTTCCAAAGTAAGCACAATAACGTAATTATATTGGCGTATTACATTCAGACTCATGATTCTCTAGGTTTGTTTTTCTCTGTGTATGTGCCTTTGGTCCTCTCCCCCCCCCCCCCTTCGCTTGGTGACGTTCCTGGTGTTAGACATGATTTCCTTGAATGTGAGGGACAGACATTATTAAATTAAATGTCTGTCAGTGTTATGCTGCTTAGATTAATTGTGCAAACTTGGCTAGTTGACGGGAACAGAGATCACTGGTCATCCTGTCAGCATCATTAGCAGCCATGGAGGAGGTCCCTATTCAGATGCTCTGCCCTAATTTTTTATTTTTGTTAAAAAGAAAAATGGGGCTGAGGAGCTCTCTTGTCACCGTGATTGCAAACTAAGCAGGAGAAATAACAATCTTGGCTGTGTACAGGAAGCTGGTCGCTGCATCCTGACTAATACTATATGGTTTTAAGCTTTTTTGAGGGAGTCTTGTGTGCAGTCAGCCATTTTAGCTCCCCCCTCCTTTTTTTCTCCTTTTTGGTCTCAGGGAATGCTCCTGCTTCTTGTAGAAGAATGCTGGATGTGTATGGTGTTGCTAGGCACTTTACCTCTGTGCATGCTTAAGATATAAAGTGTTACAAAAATGGAGGCAAATGCTGTTTGGATTATATTTCTGTACTGCCAGTGTGAGAGATTTTGTGAACGATACTTTGAGCTCTTGGCTTGCTCCCCCCCCTGTTTTTTTGTTATTTAATTTATTGCACTAGAGGTTGATTGCTATTCATGATAAATTAATAGATCATGTGCAAATTAAGTTCGGCATATGTTTGTTCATTATGAAACCTCTTGCAATCCCAGCTAACCATGGAGTTATGGGCCAGCAGGAGAAATATTCAGTAAGTATAGCAAATTCTGCTTCTTTTTAAAGGGTTTTTCTACATTTAATTTTAAATTGTAGCTGCCTATATTATGCTCACTTTACTTTTGTGAAAATAATTGTGAATCATTGCAGTAGGACCGGCTTGAATTTAATTTTTTATTTGTATTTAAAATATTTAAGTTGCATAATTCTAAATAAAGAAGTTTGTAATATTAACTTTATGTAGGCTATACTTAAGTTGAACTTCTGATCATATTTCTTTTGAAGTTAAAATTACTTCCGAATGCACAGTGAAGTAGAATAATTTTCTAATTCCTTGTATGCACATTATAAATCTGCTTTTCCTGTGTGTGGCAAATCTTGTTTGTTAAAAAAAAATGGAATTATTTAAAATTTACAAGCAATAAATGCTAGTTCTTTTAATTGATCCCATGAGTCAACTATACATATCATCTAGTAATCCCATAGGTAGATGCTGTTAGTTGTATGTAAAGATCACATTCATAAAAAGAACAGAAAATTTGTAACTGTTACTCTTGAATGCCAAAAATTTAAGGCCAAAATCCAGAAAGGTGTGCCCAACAGAGCTGTCTTTTTTTTCTTGAATGGCAGCCTCTTACGCAGCATTGATCAAATTGTCTCAGAAATTCCCCTGAGGTTTCAAAGCAGTTTGCCATGCTATGTAAGAGACTGGTGTTTGAAAAATAGAGGTCAAAAATTCCTTTGGGCAGAGCCAATTCATTTCATGGCTGCCTGAATAATGGCCTTTATTTGTCATTTAAACTTTATAGGACCCTGAAATGTGTGAAAATATATAGTAATTAGCATTATGAGAAATGCTAGTGATTATTCAATAAACTATTTTTTTTAAAAAATGCTTTGTGCAAGTATGACATTTATGAATATCCTACATCCTTAAAAGGTTGCCATATTCCTGCTGAAGTGATATAAGGCCTGTGGAGTAGTAGGAACTTTTCCTTGCAATGAAGTGTACTAATCTTAAATAACATATGGATAAAAGTGATACTTGATGTATGAAAGAGGGAAAAGAAATAGATGTTGAAACAATTTTAAAGCTAAAACTGAAACCAGAATGTATCAGATGGTTGTTAGTATTTTTAAACTTAATGATTTTAAAATTGCAAAATAATATTGTGTTCGTGAATTATAATTAAGATTCTTTAAATATCTTTAGTAATGCATTACATTCTAGCAGTCTTTATATATGCTTTTCCTTTCTGAATCACTGTGCTGATTGTAAATATTTTAAATAAGGTTGAAGCTCCCAAAAGAGAGTACTGCCTTCCCCTTCTTTATAGCTATATATTTTATATTGCAATATCTATATCTATATCTATATATTGATGTGGCAATAGTAATCATTTCCCTAGTGTGCATTCTCTTTCCAATTGGCATGCCTAAAACCCCAAATTTCTCATGCTAAGAAATGACTCAAAGAGGGGATGCTTAAGTGATATAGAAACAAGTTTTATATTGGAACAATATAAGATGTGGGAGGAAGGACCGGAGAACATATATATTGATTGTCATCTTAAAATAAGAAGACATTACTTAGACTTTTGGATAGCCAGGAATAGTAGAGGATTTCTAAACATGAGTTTGAAGATTACCAATCAGGTGGCTTCAGGAGATTTTCCTAGATTAGGCTTGCCTCTTCTCCATTGTTACTTGTCATCAGAGAAACTCACTTTAAAGAAGAAAAGGCTATGAAGTGCTTCAGATTCAGTTCCGACAAAGTAGGAGAAGCATGGAGAGCATGACTTGTGTCATTATTTCCAACCTCTTTATCAGCACTGGCCATTTCTTTCTATATGTGGATGAGGAAGCAAAGGATGGCTATATATGCTCTGCTTTATGTCACATGAACAGGAGGGAGGGGAGATTTGCCTAGAGCAGTCACAAGCATTCTGAGTCACTTCCCACCTGCCTCTCCCAAAAGGATGAGTTAGTGGATTTTTTTTTTGCAAGCTTTTTCTTCACAAGCCTTGATTTAATCCATTTTGGAAGGTGATCTTTCTTTTATTGACTTCTCCCCCTTATAGCAAATTTACTTTGCTTTGTTTCATATTTTATTTAATTATGCTAAAAGTGTCCTGATCCTCATTACATAATTACATTACATAGTGGAAAGAATTAAAAAAAATGCTCCAGATTACACAGAAGTAAAGTATTGTCTTCAATTCTTTAATGCAACTTCATCTTTACTGGAATTGCATGGCTGCCTGCTGGTTCATGTTAGAAAAAAAAAAATTGCTGGTTTAAAGAGTTGCAAACAAATACTACATTGGCTTCTCTGTGTATTACAAAATGCCTTTCTATCACTATCTCTGCACAGATAATAGTAAACTATTTTACACTATGAGACTTTTCCTGGTAATGTGAAAAACAAAGTAAAGTTGTATAGAGATGGACTTTGTTTAGCAACCACGATTGGAACTGCCAACTTGGTCGTTAAGCAAAGCAGATGGTAAGTGAAACTGTGATTGTGGTTATGATCTCGGTTCAGTTTTTGTTTGCTTCACAGACCTTTGAAAGTCATAAATGTAGAATTAGTCACAATGTTACTTTTTCATTACTATTGCAGCTGTGAACAGTCACTGAATAATGAGGCAGTCACTAAGTGGGGACTGCTTGTAGTGCTGATCATAGCTGAAGAGTACCAAGTAAAATATATAAGACCTGAAGAAGAAGGGTGTGTGTGACAGTGGTGGGTTCTGGATCTCGTTGTAACTGGTATGATTGCAGCGTGCGCATGCGTACTTTCCGCCTGTGATGCTCCGCTATGCCTCCATGACACTCACGTCGCCGTACGCTCCGTGCACGTGCACAGAACCCCCGAAAACCTCAAATACCGGTAAGGAGCACAGGTGGGCAAGTGGGTGGGGCCTCCGGAGCACCATACCAGAACAGTACCTGGTGTTCCCGGCAGACACCGGTATGCCCATACCGGGGCGTATCGGTCATAACCCACCACTGGTGTGTGTGACAGAGAGAGAGTGAGTGAGTGAATGAATGAATGCTCTCCTGAATGTCGCTTCATCTGTTTATGAAGTAAAATGTACCAATTATTTCTTCTCAGTGGTATCCTGATTTGGAAGCTCTATGGGAAAGAGATTCGGTGCTAGTCTTACAGTCTTTTAAAACATTATCACATTTTTTTATTGATATAAGCATCTACAGAATAGTTGCTAGGTTCCTTTCTAAACTGGTTTTTTTGGGGGGAGGGAGGAGTTCTATTTTGTATCTGTTGCCTTCTCCTTTGTTTGTTTTATGGCATAACCTACTATTGATGGTCATTTGTTTCTTTAAAAAGCAGAAGTTGATGCAAATCTTACACACAAACTGACTACACACATACTAATAATTTGAAGTTTCATTTCAACCTTTTTCTTTCCATCAGTTAATATTGTCTTCTATTTGATTTTCTCAGTGCCCGTTCTTATAGTTAAGATATTATTTTTGTTGGACTAGTTTGAGCATTTTATGGATTTATGAAGCTATAGTTTGCCAAATTTATTTATTATTAAGGTATTTGTTCTATAACAGTCAAACTTGTTTTAATCTCTTTGCATCATTTCAGTAGGGTTCTTGATGGTTGAGTTTCCAGAATCTTCTATATGAGTTGGCCATTGTTAGGTGGTTTTTCATCATTAATTGATAAGAATTATTAATTATTTATATCATGAGTTGAGGCACTAGGGATTATATAAAGAAAATGGTAAAATTTATTCTCATATTATTGAATTCAACTCATTCACAAGATTCAACTTAGTACTTGGATTTAAAAACAACAAAATACTGCTGTTGTAATTTGGGAAAGTACATAGATATCAAGCTGAAAAAAATGCGTATCAACTTTATTTTGTCATCTAAAACCTGAATGTCTCTTGGCTTTCTTATCAGTACGTTTGTACATAGAAAATACAATCCTAGTTTATGTCAGTAATTTTGAGTTGGGGAAGATATTTTGTTGATGAATGTTATAGTTTCATTTAAACAAATGCATATTTATCTATACATTAATATAGCAGTACCCAATCTTTTTTGCACCAGGGACTGGTTTTGTGGAAGACAATTTTTCTACAAACTGGGGAGGGGGGGGGAGGAGAGATGGTTTTGCGTGCTACTTAGATCCTGCACATGTGTAGATGAAGCTTTGCTTACCTTGTGCGGCCTGGTTCCTAACAGACCATGGATGGTACCAGCCTTCAGTCCAGAATTTGGGGACCCTGAATTGATACAAACATAGACACTTGCTTGAATGTAGAGAACAAATGAAAGGGAGAGAGAAAATGTGCTACTTTTCATCTCATAATCGCACAGACAGGAACACCCATCTCTAAGGGTATAAATCTCTTTCCTTATAAAAATGTGAAGATTCAGAATAAGCTTTCAAATAAAAGAACTATATTTTATATCACACTATGCCTGTTTATTTTAATACTATTTGTGAAGCTGAAGCGTTTCTGCAATTCACTTTGGAACATGTGGTTTCAAAAGGACCTAAGGAAAAAATCATTCTTTCATTCATTTTGAATATTGTGTTGTAAAATAAAGTGTTAAATATTATTTACATTTTATTTTTTAGGATTTTTGAAATTATTTTAGTGTGCTATAATTATTTGTACTTTAAAGCTCATGTAAGTCTTCTTCCCGAAAATCTTCATTTGTATTCTGTTGGGATTATAGTACATTATTGTTATTTAAATAATTGATATAATTATTAAAAAGCACAAGCTCTGAAAATATGGATTTGTTGGAAAGTTTGTTGTAGTATGATAAACCGGTAATCCTTTTGCCTTTTATTGTTTTCAAAAGGAGCAACTACTGAGTCATTTATACAGGTTCTACATGTTTACCTCTGTTCTTTTTTTTTGAATGGCAAGCTTTATGTTATGATGTTAGCAGGCTGAGTGCTACAGATGATGAAATTCCTGTTCATGAAAAGTATTTTACAGGTATAGATTGTAAAGCAATAACTTCTCCGAATAGGAGAAAACTACCTTGCCAACTAGAACTGTACTTAGCACCCCTAGATTCTGTTGAGTAAAGGTAGTGAAAGAAAATTTTCTGTTATGAATAGCCAGGGGTTTGCTCCTTCCAACAATATGTATAGTAGCACTGTCAGGCTGAGAGTAGCTCAGTTAATTCACCTCACATATGGATTTATATATTATTTACTTTAGTTCCCTCCAATATAAATATTTTCTGGACAGTAGACAATTTACTATGCCCAATTGTAAAAATCCTAATAATGCCTGGTGGCATTGCTACCCATTTGGGATTCTTCGGTATATCCTTTATGAAATTATTTTTGAAAACTATTCAGATATCTCAAAATCTAGAAAGAAGATAGTTGACTGAAATGAGCATCATATAGCATATGATTACCCTATTTCAGCAATTTAAGTGGCTATCTATTAATAAACTCAGTTTGAGGTCAGGTTGATTGATAAATTGTCTTCTACATTTTAACTTATTGAGAGAAGTATTTTTTCCAGACCCATTCTGTATAAATGTTTGACAATAGAAGTATTTCTCAGTGAGAATTCCATGATACGTGAACTTTCTATTCAGGAAGTGTAGGTGAGTGCTATTTCTGCTGGCATTCTCTTTGGTCAAGCCTCCCCCTCCCATATTTCTCTTCTTTCCCCTTTTCTTCCTTCTTTGAGCACCCACTCACTTATTCCTTGAAAGCTCTTTGAAGCCCTTCTTTCTTTTGAAAAACTGTCAATGTAAGTGTCAAGTTGGCATCTAGATGGAGCTTTTCAACTCGTCTTATTTTCTGAAGCCAGTTCTGATCTGAAGACAGGTTCTAATTGGTTGATTCTAAGATCTTATTTTCTTAGGATTATAAAAAGGATATAAACTAAATTAGCAGATGCCACACTGAGAAAAGGAACTATGAAAGTTTATAAGAGTTCCAAATGCATATTAGTTGAGAGTGGAAATCTGGTTCAGTTATTTAAGGAAGATTCCAGCCACTTGGTATCTCCCTGAACATTCCAGAAGGTGGAAAGCATTTAACCTCTTTTATGTATGGTAAGATAGATATCAGACATATTCCTTGTAGCACTGAAGATATTTGTAAGCAGAAAGACTAGTCATGTGAACTCTAATCCTCATCACCATCTTACAGATGGTTAGAAAATGTACAATTGCTAGAAAACAAGTTATTATCTGTGGCCTGGCTGAGCTGCAACAGACATCTTAGAGCCTCTGCCTGCTCAGATCACTGGAGCTGAGGGCTGTGCTACTTCTCTTTTCTTCCTATTTCTGTTTGTATGAAGCAGAGAAAATGGAAACATTCCTTGGCTGACGGAAGAATAAAAATATTGGATTTTGTGGATTTTATTAACTTCTGATTTTCTCTAAATTTAAACATTTCTCCCATAAGTCAACAAAACCAATCTGATAATATTCTGGGAATTTTGTAATTTTTGATATCACCTCTGTGGCCGCTAACTCTATCATAAATTAATAATTGGGGGGTGGGATTTAATATAATGTATGTGCAGTTTAGTGTGCTGTCTCTCCCCTCCCCCTTCCATAGCAACTTAAACACCTCAAGCATTTCTCGTGCATAAAATATTTTTCACACATAAAGGAAATGGATTACAGATTGTGTATGGCTGGCATTATACAGCTTTCTGTCACTAGATCTTCCTCCTTATATTATGATAGGCCCAAGCTAGAATTTCCTCACCATTGAGATCCAGTCTTCTTCTTTAATTGTGGGCTTCAGTTAAGATCTGGTTATTCCATCATGCACAGGAGGACAGATTGATGTAATTGAAAATAATGAGTTTAACATACAACCTCCCTCTTTCCTTCCTTCTTCCCCCCTGCCCTTATTTTTGATATTACAAAAATAACTTATGGATAACTTATAACTTTATTATTTGGGGGGGGGGGGCACATGGGTTGATTATGTTTCTTAGTATTAGCCAATCAGATTATTTAGGAATCAGTAACAGAATAATAAAATAAATAAATTCAAGGTGCTAGTGCCATATATGCCTTAAACTTTCGAATTTGTGGGATCCCCTCCAGGTAGAATCTGCCCACTTTGCAGTCTACCAGGATATAATGATTTGAATTATTGGACTCTTGGTGGCAACTCCTTCAGTTTAGAATAGTTTGCCCTCTAAAGTTAGGTCAGCACTTGTTCTTTTGTCATTTATGAAGCTGATTAAAAAGCAATCCTTTTCCATAGGAGATTCTATAAGGAAAATTTTATTGAGGACAGGAACAGATTTTGTTTTAAGGTTTTAATACTGAATTAATGCATGAATTTTTAAAATGTGTGGATATTGTAAACTGTCTAGAATCATCCAAATGAGTGACATACAAATATTTCCAGTAAGTAATCTATTTGGAAACTAAATTATTTTTATGATTTATATTTTATGGTTTTGAAGATTATTGCAATGGATAAAAGTAGTTATATGGCTATTATCTTTTATTAAAGATAGTTGTTATTAAAATTATTTAATAACAATTATTAAAAGTTTAGGAAATTATTTATATTAACATTGTGCTTACTATATTGTTTTAGTTTTAATGGTTGGCCATTACCCATTAGAAATTATATTATGTCTTGCTATGTTATGTTATGTTGTTATGACGTGATATGATGTGATATTCATTATGGGCTGTGGTTGAAGCACTTTAGCCAAGGAATGCTGGTTGGTAGAGCCCAGGAGTCTCTTCTACCATAGCACTGTGGAACATTCTCTATCCCGAGAGTAGGATAGCCTTTACCCTGCTAGCATTTTGTAAGGCGCTAAAGTTCTGGTTAAGTGTGGGAAGGGTCCTGTCTCCTGGCTAACAGTGACTGTTGATTGTGGTATTTTCCTTAGCTGAAAGTATTTTATTTTTTTATATTTATATTGGGAGGAATTGTTTTTAATTTATTTTTAAAATGTTCATTATCCAGAGTCACTTTACAAGAGACCATACAAGTTGGGGGAAAAATCAATGTATTGATTGATTGCAGAGTCAGAAATTATCTTTATTTCTGTAACTAGTGATTAAAATTATAAAGCAGTATATGCAATTGTATGAAAGAACTCCTCCTCCCCCTCCTTCTCTCCCTGGAGAATTGTTAAAGTGTCATATTTATTGGTGATTCTGGGACTTGTTTTCTCAATATACATTTCTGGAGGCCATTAGATTAATATAAATTATATTAAAATTAACCATTTATTCAAAGTAGCATTTCAATGTAAAATAAATTTTATCCTATGTTGAGTATGTCTCTTTTCCATCTCTATAAATAAAATTAGGTCATTGTTCTGTAATCAGGTATATTGACTCTTACCCTTTACTGAATCAGACAACTAAATTTTTATCTCAGTGGGTCAGGTTCACTTAGTGACCACTTTGTTTAAGAACAGAGCTGCCAATCCCCAATTGTGATTGCTAAATGAGGACTATCTTTACAGATTCTGTCAAAACGCATAAGGGTTTTTTTTAACTGTAGCTCATTTCCATTAGATATATGGAGTGCCTAGATTGATGTAGGATTTAATTTGGGGCAGAGATGGAAGGAAAGGAGGGCAGTGGAGATTGGTTATGCTGATACAGGTACACATAGGACAGATTTAACAATTGTAAGGTATTAGAACACATTGTCGAGCCTTTTTGAGGTTGCCTATAACCTTTCCATATATGTGAGTTTAGTGGTGCTGTTAAACTCTTGCTTTTTCAAGATGGCTTGAGTTCTGCCATAAACTGTTCTTGGAGGTCGAAATGCTCTGATGTTACATTTTCATTGTTTTGAGTTCTAATGTCAAACTGTACATTAATCCTTCTGCACAAAGCTGGTCTCTGTTATACATTTATATTGATTATATATTTATATTGCAGATAATGGCATATATCACAATAGAGGGAGACCGTGAAGGCACTTTAATCTTGTGCATGCTCTTATTGGAATCTGTAATGATGTTGTTGTTGGTGGTGGTATAATGGCAAAGTAGACTTTCTTAGACAATTAGATGTCTTGTAAGATCTGGTTCCCATATTAAGGTTGTAGGGTCTGGTTCCCATGTTAATTTCATTGTCCTGTTGTTTATTGTTGCTTGTGAGAATTTGATTAAGAATGAGCAGTTTGGGCCTTCCATCAAGTGCTTGTGAAAGTGCAGGTTCATTGACCAGTGGATGGTTTATTACCATGTTTTCCCAAAAATAAGACAGGGTCTTATTTTCTTTTGACCCTCCAAATAAGGGGTTGGCCTTATTTTAGGAGAGGTCTTATTATTTTTCAGGTGCAGGAAGCAGCAAGGCCACCAGCCCCACCCTCTCTGTCCCACCACCTGCTTGCCTGCGGCCACAATGACCCAAATTCTCCTTGCATCATGGCCTTTGCTTGCCCTGCTTGCTGGCCGTGGAACAGCTGACTGTGCTGTTCTGGCCTCAAGGGGGGGGGGAGCTCTTCCTGGCAGAACGAATGAAAACACACACACACTCCCCCTCCAAGGCAGCCACAATCCTTCACTAACTGGCTTTCCAGCTCCATTCTCTGCTCCACGTGCAGGACAAGAAAAGTAGACTGTGTGCCTATGTTAAAAAAAATACCAGAAAATACCTTCCAAGTTCTTGCAAAAAAAAAAAAAAAAATTTCAAGAAGTTGGAAGTAGTCCCACAAACTACTTTTGTTGCCCTGCATGTGGCAGTGGAGAATGGAGCAGGAAAGCAGGTTAGTGGAGGGATGTGGCTGCCTTGGGGGTGGGTAGGGATCTCTCTCTCACACACCCACACACCATCCTTTTCTTGGGAACTCTGCACAGATGCAGAGAAGGCTTTGGATAGAATATTTGGGAGATGTGCGTCTGCGCTGAGATCCCAAGGAAAGAATGATTGCTAGGAAAAGGGGAGGGGATTTTGCCTCATATCCTGTTCTGAGTCTGTGCTGAGCTTCAGAACAGGGTAAGAGAAAGTA
This sequence comes from Thamnophis elegans, assembly GCF_009769535.1. Classification (NCBI taxonomy): domain Eukaryota; kingdom Metazoa; phylum Chordata; class Lepidosauria; order Squamata; family Natricidae; genus Thamnophis; species Thamnophis elegans. Next base: position 59,731,145 of record NC_045549.1, read on the forward strand.
AAATCTCCCCTCCACATTTTCAAGCCATTTGCAAAAATGCCCTATTCCGATCCTTCAATGCTGCAATCCTGGAATATGCTGAAGGCTCAAAATGGGGCATTTTTGCGAACGGCTTGAAAATGTGGAGGGGGATATTCCTGCCTCTTCCCCTGTTCTGAAGGTCAGCACAGACTGAAAACAGGATAAGAGACAAAATCCCCCTCCCCATTTTCAAGTGGTTTGCAAAAACGCCTCATTCCATGCCTTCAAATCTTGCAATCCTGGATAATGTGAAGGATCGGAATGGGGTGTTTTTGCAAATGGCTTGAAAATGGGGAGTCTCTTATCCTGTTTTCAGTCTGTGTTGATCTTCAGAACAGGGTGAGAGGCAGGAATAGCCTCCTCCACATTTTCAAGCCTTTTGCAAAAACACCCCATTTCGAGCCTTCAATGTGAATATGCAGGTGAGAAGCAACCTCCTATAGGCATGAAAATCCATACACTTGGGACATCGGAAGAAGCCCTGCGAGGAGACGCTGCTGCTGAAGTGCAGGCAATCTCCCCCCTTCCTCCTGCAGATCGTCCTTTCAAAGAGGAGTTTCACCAGGACAAAGAGGTGGCTGAAGGCAGCGTTTGTGTTGCCTTCATCCTGGTGAAACTCCTCTTTAAAAGGACGATCTGTAGGTGGGGGGGATTTCCTGCACATCAGCAGCGGCGTGGACAGAATTACGAGCTGTGACTATCACTGTTATGTAAGGAGGACATGAGGCATTTGGGTTGTGTTGCTTGGCCCCCCGGCTTCTTTTGCAGCTGCAAAAACGACCGGCGTTTGCTGGAGGCAGAGGCCTGAGCAGCACCCGCAAATCAGCTGTTTTGTGAATGCAGCGGCTCAGCTGATCTGATTAAGGGGCCAAGAAACCCTGAGGTGACCGGGCAAGGGAAGGGCTGCCCCCTGTTCTGGCTAAACTCACCCCTTCATTAGGGCTTATTTTCGGGGGAGAGTTTATATTTTTACCCACCGTGAAAATCTGGCATGGCCTTAGTTTCAGGACATGTATTTTCAGGGAAACACGGTAACAATACATTAGAGTAGTTTGAGCTGTAAACAACATGCTAAAGCAGTGGTTTTGTTATATCCAGAAGGTGCGGATAAGGTTTGGAAGTGACTCAGACAGATGTGTCCTTAATTCACTGTACTGTAACAAGCAGGAGGAAGCTCAATGCAATCAGATTTACAAAATTATGTTGTTATAGGTAATCTCAGTAAAAGTAGTTTTAGCTTTCTTGTGGGGTTGGTTTCTTTTTTAAAAATATTTTTTTTTATTTTCAAACAAACACAAACACACAAAACATATAACATAAAAACCTCTTCAACTGCATACAGCATGTCGATTGGTTACAAGGTCTTTCTGTGTCCATTCCATAATCATCACTTGAGCTTTATCAAAAATCACATTGTCAATCAAATATCTTTGTATATGTTATTATTATACTTCATTTGTTTGATTATCACTACTATTTCTCCATTTTAAACAAGGTATTCTAAATATGTATCCATTTATGTTATAATGATTCATTATATCATCTTCAATATATCCAACAATAAATATTTTTATATCCTATTCTAAGCCATTCAATTATTTTAGCATTGATAACATTCTCTAATAATTTTCAATTCCATGTTTTTTCCATTATTAGTATCATCAGTCTAATTTACATGTATACAAATTGTTGTTTAACAATTATAACAATTTAACAGTATAACAATCTATTAAGCATAGATATTATTACATCCTTTTTATATAAAACATATTAAATTTGAAGTAAATTTATATTATGGCATTTCATTATATCATCCTGAAATCATCCAATTATATTACATCTTTATATTCTATTCCATATAGAATTATTTATCTTTTATAAAAGGGTTTGCAACATCGTCTCCATCAGCCTCACGTACAGTTTGTATAAAATTTCATATTATCAATCTAGTATATTTAAATGCTTTATTATCATTATTAATCATTTATTTGACTGTAGCTATTATTACTTTGTCTTATACATAGTACTCAAAATTTAACTACATTTACCTAAATTTTATTGTGACATTTCATTTCATCATCCTGTATCCTTCCAGAAATAGTGCAGTCCAATATCTCTTGCCATTTGTAGAATCTGTATTCTAAGTGATTTTCTTGATAAGTCTTATGTGGACTTCTCTTGACAACTTGTTATTCATTGCATATCTTATAAAGATTTGAAACCCTCTATCTGTTCCTTTCATCAGCTTGACTTTTGTTACCGCTGGTGCTTCTGCCGAAATTACTCTCATTGTTTCTGTGGTGTTGGTTTTTTGACCTGGAGTATCTAGTGAAGCTAACACAAGACATGCTTTTTTAGCAGCAGTGATTATCGCTTAAAATTTATGGGGAGTCCTTGACTTATGACCATAATGGAACTTGTATCTAAGTTCTAAGTTCTTACTCCTAACGATTAAGCAATTCAGTCATTAAGTGAGTCACATCTGATTTTATGACTTTTTTTGCCATTGTGGTTAAGCAAATTGCTAAGAAAATAATCATTATGTGAATCCATTATGTCCTAGAATCATTTGATTCTGGGACACTGCAATCTTTGTAAATATATGCTGGTTGCCAAGCACCCAAATTTCAATCTATGTAATCATGGGGATGTTGCAGTGGTCAGAAGTGCAAGGACTAGTCATAAATCATTTTTTCAACCTCATATTTTTGAACAGTCATATGATCATAAGTTGAGGACTTTGTGGAAGATGTTGGTATAATTATGTTGCTGGTATAAGGTCTGAGCCATAAAGTAGTGAACTCTGATATTTCAGTTGTGATAGTTCCAGGGCTTGAAACAATATGAGCGAGTGACTAGTTTGAATATTTGAGAAAGTAATAGATGCCTAGTTGGGCTACTGGGATGTTTCCATATAGTTTTACACTGTTTTACAGGCTGTGAGTTGTGTTGTCTGCATCTCAAAGTGAAATGCAAATGGTTCCTGTAGTTGCATTATTTTGGAAATGCGTTCATACTCCCATACCATTCAAAGGATGTTCATCCCAAAGTGCATAGCTAAGTATCTATGGAGATTCTCAGTCATCAAGGTCACGGTTGTCCCAAAGGTGTTTTTTCGAGGCAACTGGACTTTCTTGTTTTTCCTTGAAGTCATTTCACTCCTCATCCAAGAAGCTTCTTCAGATCTGACTGGATGACAGGGAATAAAGGATTTATATTCCTTGCAGACAGCTGGTCATTTGCATTCTTTTAGAGAGTCATTGAGGACACTTGGGGGTTTGTCTGTGTCCTCAAGGTCACCTGAGTAGTGACCTACTTAATCTGTATCTAAGAATATATTTATGATTATATTTAACTAATAATTACAAGTGAAAATATTTAACAAAGTTATGTTTCTCTTTTCCCTGTATTTCTTTAATAGCCCACCTCTGTGAAGTGTGAAGTGTGAAGTGTGAAGTATTTTATCTATGTAGTTACAGATGTGTGAAAAAGTCCTGCACGCTTTCAGTTTTAAACTATATTTACATGTTCAATCAACTTTTCATTCATAGAAACCACATAAAATTAGTACTTCGATGAAAATTTCTGTAGTCGGATTGAGATGCATACTTTTTATTAATATAGCCAAAGTCTTTTTAAGGTTTTGAGTGAGTTTATGCGCTAAAACAAACACAACTTGAATTTTTGAGAATGTTAGGAATGAAAGTAGCCAATTAGCAGCGAGTTTTGTCTGACCAATCAAAATGCACAGAGGCTAAATCTATGAACCAATCAATGTTGTCATACTCTCTGACTATAAATAGGCATGAAAAGCATCGAGAAATTTAATTTAGCTCTGGCTGCGGGCAAGGATGAAGGCCTTTGCTTTCACCAGTACTGAGCAGCGGCATCGCATCATTGTGCTTCATGAAGAGGGTTACTCCTGTACAGAATAGCCAAGAGAGTGAAATGCCATCACACCACAGTGAGCAGAGTGGTTGAAAAATACCAAATAACTGGTTCAGTTGGTGACAGGCTCCGCTCTGGAAGACGAAGAAGGTCGACAAAACGGCAAGATTGGGCTCTGAAACACATTTCAATGGCTGACAGGAAGCTCACCTCACCTCAGATTAGAAGAATTTGGGGTGAAACATGTGATGTAAAAGGGTGCACAAGCACAGTGCATCTCAGGGTGCTTACCAGAGGGCTCAAAGGCTGCACGGCTCCAAGTAAACCTTTACTCACAGATGCTCACCGCTCTCGTCGACGTACGTGGGCCAAGAAGTATGTCAAGTGGACCAACGAATAGTGGGCCAAAGTCATCATCACTGATGAGAGCAATTTCTATTTGATTGTGAATCATAAGTATGTCAGAAGATTTCCAGGTGAAGAATTTAGGCCGTACTGCCTGAATCTATCTGTGAAGCATCCATTGAACGTGATGATCTGGGGTTGTATCACTGCTTCTGGTATTGGTCGGATAAAAATTGTGCAGGGAATCATGAATTCCAAGCGGTATGTTGAAGTCCTGGAAAAGACCATGCTTCCTTCAGTTCAGCAACTTGTAGGGAAGAACTTTTACTTCCAGGATGACAACACTCCTTGTCATCGAGCCAAGTCTATCCAGCAGTGGCTGAAGAAGCATGGTGTTCAACTCCTGGATTAGCCAAGTCAGATCCCAATTGAGAACTTGTGGGCCAAGATTGGTTACAAAATAAGCAAGAAGCATCCGAGGACCAAGCAGGAGCTGATTGAATCCATTATTGCAGCCTGGCACCATGTTGTCACCAAAGATCATGTGCAAAACAGCCTATGCCGAAGAGATGCTGCCTCGTGATAAGCAATAAGGGCTGGCCAATTTCATATTAGTAATCATGTTTCCTTACCTAAACGGTTCTTTTCAGGGCCACAAACAATAAAAATGTTAACAAAAGACTAGCATCGGCCTTAGTAATTGCAACACGTATGCCACTGGGTATGCATCAGTTAATCTGTTTTCATAGTCATTGTAAGCATGCACTGTAAGCATGCAAGAAAATTCACAATCCCCATCCAAACAGCACCAAATTGCAAAAAGCTTATGCTTTTCACTTAAAACCACCAGTATTTATTTAAATATATGCAATTAAATAATTGCATAGCAGTTAGCATAAAATATCATAAAATCAATGGCCTAGCCAAAAAATGTCATAAACCGTAAACCGCAAATCGTGTAGGACTTTTTCACACAGCTGTATATGAGGACATAAGAGAGGAGAAAAGTGTGTTTAAACATGCATTGAATGACTATAATACTGTACATTTACTGATCTGATTAAATGCAGACCAAAGATGGAAAGTACTACTATCAATATTAGCTGAATTTCTTTAGGTTCAGCTGTGAAATATCTGTGTTCTTGTTTGAAAATGTCCTTAAGCTCTTTGAATACTTCAATTTGGGAACATTTCAGTTGAACTGAGCTATGTCTCATTCTGTATACTGTTGTTCAATATTTGTGGTCCATGTGGTCCATTATTCCATGCTTGGTTTGGTTCCAAAACCAAAAATGGTCAGAGAGGCAAATTGAGAGGAGGCATAAAATACTTTATTGTGTGTCAAAGAGAGGGTCAGAGTTGCTGGTACTTCTGGAAATTCTAAGTACTGTATTTTTCGGAGTATAAGACACACCGGAGTATAAGACGCAGCAAGATTTTGAAGAGGCAAATTAAAAAAAAAAGATTTTTGCACTCTGCAGACCTCCTGAAAACGACCCATTTTTGGTTTTTTTTTTTTTAAAAGGCATGCACAACCTTTAGGAGGCTTGTAGAGTGCACCTGGAGCTGCCTCCCCCAAATGAGCAAAAAACAGTAGTTTTTCGCTCATTTCTGCCCCCCCCAGCCCCCAGAAGCACTCTGAAAGCTTCCTAAAGGCTATGCATGACCATTTTGGTGAAGGGGCGGAATTTCGGGAGGCAAAAAATGCTCTATTCAGTGTATAAGATGCACCCAGATTTTCAGCCTCTTTTGAGGGAAAAAGGGGCGTCTTATACTCCGAAAAATACAGTAGCTAAGGTTCCCAGGAAATAGAAAAAAATGTACATCAGAATTCTCAATAAATTTGCACATACTTGGTACAAATAAATTTTCAGACAGACACTTTTGAAAAATTTATTATTGTTATTGAATACATAAGATTAATTCTTGCCATTAGAGATTAAAGAAAATATTACATGTTATAGCAGTTTTTAACATGCTTTTTCCAAAATAAAGAATTTGTAAATTGTGTACTCTTTTTTTTAACAACAATTTTTTAAAATCATACTAATATGTGAGGAACACATGAAAAAGCATTGCTAAGTCTAAAATATTAGTACAGTAAGTCATCAATGTAAAATACCTTAGTTCAGCAGAATGTAGATGTAACAAACAACAAAATTTTTCTGCTAATATCTCAGATAGCAGAAAAAAATCTATTTTATTGATTTTTAAATAAATTTTGATAAATTGTATCAATATATCTTTTGTATAATGTTGTTGTTGTTAAACAATGTAAATTGACTGAATATAAATTTTACTGTAATTAATATATAACACATAGCTTTCCCCTGATAAACTGAAGGTTACTGTATTTATAATGACTCTCTGTAGGCATCAGAAAGGATGGATACTTATTCCAGTAACTGAAATATTGTTTCTAGTTCTGTACAAATCATTTATATTTAAAAATTAACAGGGGCTCCACTCATATAAATCAGTACCTGTAATCTTAATTGCACTTATAATACTCCTATCAATTCTAAAACTCGTAATGATTTCAGTAGAAATTACTGCTAAATAGAGCTTATTGAAAGGTCTGTTTTAGATATGCATATTTCTTTCTTTGAAAAACAATAAAGGTTGCTGATGTTTAAGCATAATGAACCTTCAAGATTTTCATCTATGAAGTATTGCATTTTAATATTTCTTCCCATATTCTTAAACCATGAATATACTTAATAATTTGTTCATATCTTAGTAAAAACATTATTGTGAAGTTTTAAAAATTTTATGAAAATCTTTGCCATTAAACCTAAAGATATGTTTCTCTTCTGTCCACAGCTACCTGCAGATTTTACAAAACTGCACCTCACTGACAGTCTCCACCCACAGGTGACCCACGTTTCATCTAGTCATTCAGGATGTAGCATCACTAGTGACTCTGGCAGTAGCAGTTTATCTGATATCTATCAGGTATGCTACACCTGTTTCTCATTCACAATTACAATCTTTATATTAAATATCCTTGTTGTATTATTTTGCAAATCTAAGCAGAATTGTGAAATCAACCGTGTATTATGTTGATGACAAACAATTACTGACTATCCAAGTAGTAGCAACTAGTACTGAAAATTATTGAAAGATATAATTCACCAGCATATCAAGGATTAGAGGGTATCTGCTTACAGAAATGCTTATGTATCTATCCATTAATGTTCAAGTTATATGAACATGTGTTGGAATTTTGAAGCTGAAAGTTTGATTCATATCTAGTTACAATTATCAGCAAGTATATTGTGGCTAAACAACACTTTGCAGCATGCAGCAGTTATTTTGTCATATATATTTCTATTTGCTTTTGGTAGAAGAGCTTGTTTGCTTTGACTATTTAATAATTGCCCAAAAAGTCTAAAAGATGTATCATAGAAATACTTTACATGTTTTTGTGTTACTTGTCATACAACTAAACAAACTCAGATTCTTAGCTTATGGTTTTTATGGGGGACCTATTAGATATAAAATAGTAACCCAGAAGTAATTTCAATATTTATAAATGATACCGAGAAAGCTAGTTTCCCATTAAGTGTGAGAAATACAAAGTAGAGTTTCCATTAAGCTGCTGGAAGAGTAGGAAAGTCGGAGAAAAAGATGAATTTTAAAAAAGAGGCTGTAATATCTTCATTCTATCTGAGGACAATCTCCTACTTGATGTGGTTTTAGTCAATGATAGCTATGTTGTGGTTTTATTACTGACTAAGATTAAAACCTTATCAAAAAGTTCATTGCCCAAAAAAGATTGAATTAACTAAGAGTGGAGAACCTGTTTCCAGCCATTATTGTTCCTGCAAACCGATGATTGCATAATAAAGTTATAAAACTTAGAGATAATTTCTAGAAGTTCCCCAGTTTTGTAGAACCACTCAACATTTATTCTCTTTATCAGCGAGTATAAATATCGACTGAAGCTAATGAGCTCTTTCTATCTCATTGTTATTAGGAAATATTAGGGTATATGCAAATACATCTCTCCCAACCCAGTTAAGAATATCCTGTGATTAGAGCCTACACATCATGTATTCCAACTTCCAGGCAATTCAGTTTCCACAGTACAAGATACAGTTTTAGACTCTGATATTTAGCCATTCCTTAGATGACTTCAGTCAAGGAGACTCCATTTTATCTTTAAACAATCTTTCATGTGAAATGTCTCATGCTGTTAGGAAGGTTCTCATACAAGTCAGTTGATAACTGCTTCTCTGCAATTTTAATGTCATGCTATAAAACTCTTGTTATCCTTCTGTTTGCAGCTATCCAGTTCTTTTAACTATTTTTCATAGGACTTAGTTTTTATTTTGTTGTCATTCTTGTTAATCTTTTTTGGATGTGGGAATCAGATTAGTCAAGTTTTACGTAAATGTGATGTTAAAAACTAAACAAAGTTCTTAACGTGCAAGCTAATTTGTTAAATGAAGAGAACAAAAATCTACTTTATGTTTACTATTTTTTTTATTCACCCAATTTAAGCATTGGTTTAGTTATAAACCAGAATTTTATGTTACTAACTTACATTCAACTGACAATTGACATCTATATCTTTACAGCTGCTGATAGCTTATTAGTTTTCCCATACCTTATATTCATGGTGATAATAATGAAGTTTTAAAAAGTTTGAGCATGCAGAACTATTTTTGTCATCTTCAGTATTACCTATCCCTTCCACTTGTATGGTTTCAGATTTGATAAACACCCGCTATCTTTTCATCAAAATCTCCCTCAAGATTGAACCACTGCCAGTAATGACTCCTTGTGGATTTAGTTGTTTAATTAGCTGTGAATCCATCTAATGGTAATGGCCTCCAACTCTTTCCCCCTCCTATTTAATCAGCAAGCATATTTTAGAAAATCTCAGGATCAATGTGCTTTGCATTCTAAATATTCACTGCACTAGCTACTGTAAACTTGATGAGCCGCTGCTTGCTCTTATTATTATATTTAGTATATGCTCAAACCAGCTAGAACTTTTCCTGACATTAACATCACTTAGATTAGACTGCAGATTTCTGGATGTGTTTCTTTGGGAACATTGACCTACCTCTATTATCATCCAAAACCAGACTCCATAAAAGAGAAGGTGGAGTTGCACTGTATATAAAGGACCACTATATTGCTACAGAAATACATGAAACCAAAGATGAAAACCTCATAGAATGCATATGGGTCAATACAAAAAAAAAAGAAAAAAAAGAATGACATTGCCAAAGGTGTATACTACAGGTTACTCAACCAAGCAGAAAAAATTGATGTCCTTTTTGGTAACCAACTAACAAATATATGTAGGAAACACAAATATATGTAGGAAACACACTACAATAGTAATGGGGGACTTAAATTACCCTAACGTCAATTGGAAGATAATTCTGCACAGTGAGAAATCAAATAGGTTCCTGACCAACCTAGATAACAACTTCGTTGTCCAAAAGTTAGAGGATAAAACTGGAGGGGCAACCATACTGGACTCAATTCTTACAAACAGAGAAGAAGTGATAGAGGGGTTGAAACTGCAGAAACCGTGGATGAAAGTGACCATGTCATACTGGAATTCAACATAATGCAAACACAAGCAATAGATCATAACGATATGAGAGTCATAGATTTTAAAAGACTGATTTTAACAAGCTCAGAGAGAACTTGGTAAAGATTCCTTGGATGAAAATCCTAAAGGGGAAAACAAGAAGCTTGGGAAACACTGAAAAATATGATCATAAAAGCCCAGACCAGCATAATACCACTGAAAAAGAAAAACAAGATATCCAAGAAGAAACCAGCATGATTGCACAAAGATCTCTTTGACAAATAGAAAGACAAAAAGGACAAGTTAAAAAAAATGGAAAGACGGACACATAACTGTTCTGACCCCCTCCTCCGTCCAGTAACGAATGCCGAGACAAGTTTAACTGGAATGTACTTTAATTAGCAAAGCACCAAAACCTCGGGGGCTGAAAGTCAAGCATAACAAACAGATAAGGACCTCGGCAGCAACTCAGACAAACTCAGGCAGCAATAAACACAGATAAGGCTTGGCAGCAATCCAGCCTGCCAAGCTCTCAGTACTGTCCTCCGACATTCAATCCTGCGTTGACTTCTACAAAGAGGGCTGTGTGCACAAGTAGCTTTTATAGTCTGGAGAGGAGCCTAATGACCACCAGCTGAGCGCAATTACCTCCTGCAATTGCATAATTGTTCTTGATGCTGAGTAGCTCTTCGATGCCGGGCATCCAGGAACAACTCACTGCTGGTTTCTGGATCACTCTCCTTTGTCTCCTCCCCACTGGTCCAAGGCTCAGGCGCCACCTGGTGGCCAACCAGTCTCTCTGCACCATGCTCGGAGTCGGAACCCTGTCCAGGGTCCTCCACATCCTCTAGGGCCGATTCATAGGGCCCCTCACTGTCGGAGTCTGTTGGCAGCTCCAACGGCTCCTGCTTCGCCACAACACATAACTAAGGCAGAATATTAGCAGATAGCCAGAATCTGCAAAGATGAAGTCAGGAAATCAAAGACTCAGAATGAACAGAATGACTTGCAACAAAAGTCAAAGATAATTAAAAAAATGTTTTTTCCAACATATAAATAAGAAGAAAAAAATCAATGAAACAGCCGGTCCACTAAAGAGAGAAGATGGCAAGGAAGTAACAGGCAGCAGAGAGAAAACAGAACTGCTTAACTCATTCTTTGAATCAGTCTTCACGCAAAAAGAAATTATAGCCCAATCTACCAAAAACATAACTGTAAGAGATAGACTAGAAATAAAAGTTAAAATAAGAAAAAAAAATGGTAAGAGAACACCTGTCTGATCTTGATGAATACAAATCATCAGGATCTGATAGAAAAATTGCGGAGCACCGGGGAACTACCAGAGGACTGGAAAAGAGCTGATGTGGTTCCCATCTTCAAAAAAAAGGGGGGGGGACAGACCCAGGAAACTACAGACCAATCCAGCCTAACATCAATACCTAGGAAGATACTGGAAAAGATAATAAAAAACAGATCTGCTAACATCTAGAAACGAGTAAAGCAATAACTAAGAGTCAGCATGGGTTTGTTAAAAGTAGATCATGCCAAACCAGTCTTATTTCATTCTTCAACATAATGACGAAATTAGTAGACCAGTGAAATACTGTAGACATAATATACTTGGACGTCAGCTATGCATTTGACAAAGTAGACCACAACCTACTTCTTGGTAAGCTAGAAAAAAATGGGATAGATAGTATTCACCACCAGATGGATTTGTAACTGGCTGACAAACAATACTCAACGAGTAGTCTTTAATAGTACTATGTCTATATAGAGGGAAATAAGTAGTGTTACCACAAGATTCTGTCTTAGCCCCAGTACTTTTCAATATCTTCATAAACAACTTAGATGAGGGAATAGAAGGGGAATTAACCAAATTTGCAGATGATACTAAGCTGGCACGAATAGCCAACACCCAAGATCCGTGATGGCGAACCTATGCGTGCCGGAAGTGGCACACAGAGCCATCATTCCAGGAATGCCAGCCATCACCCATTGCTCTTCCAGGTTCTGACCTGCACACTCACATCAGCCAGCTGGTCTTTGTGCGCATATTTGTAGGTCAGAAACTGGGAGCTCAGCTTCCCGGCACATGCCTGCCTGCCAGGGAACTGCTCTTCCGGTTTCCGGTGCTTCCCTGTGTGCGCTCCTGTTTCGGCACTCAGTACTGAATAGGACCGCTAACACTGCCCTAGATGTTAGGCTCAAGATCCAGATGGATCTTGACAGATTTGAACACTGGGCCCTATGTAACGAAATGAAATTCAATGTAGAGAAAAGTAAAGTCTTACACTTAGGCAAGAAAAACCCAAAGTACATGTATAGATACCAGGCTTAATAGCAGTAACTGAGAGAGGGATCATGTATTCTTAATGGACAGCCAATTAAATATGAGCCAACAGCGTGTGATGGCAGTCTAAAAAAGCCAGTGCAATCCTAAGTTGAATTCTATTTTTATATTTTTAATTAATAAAATTGAAAAAATAAACTTCCATTTTTCTTATATCTCTACAGTATTTAGTAATTTCTGTTGTTTAAAAAAATAGGAAAGTGGCCTGGGAGGTTAAAAATGGAAAAATCAGAGTCAATTGGGCATTGGTTATGGGTTGAGAAAATGATTGAGGAATCCCAGAAAAGGAGCATTGGGCAGAACAAATGAGCAGCTGTCAGGCCATAAAGCTGAGAATGAGAAATTAGTGTCTGTATAGCTATAATAGGTAGTGGCAGGTTGTGATGTCTGGGATCCTTGTTGAGATAGGAAAGGATTTGCGGCTGCATGTGCTACCACTGATCTAGTATACTCGTATATCCCATTGTACTTCAACAATAACAACAACAACAGCAACCTTTGAGGGCTGTAGATATCTTTAATAAAATTATCAACATAAATATATCTCAAAACATAAAAGTGATTTATTGAAATATAATCTTTTCAAATATCACTGTTGCTTCTGAACTTTCACTGAAGTAAGTTTGGTCCTTAATATTTACAACATGTTGGGTTTTTTACTTTAGGACTTATTTTCACAAACATCTGAATAAAAAGTAATACATCAAATCCATTAATTTAATGTTTTGATAACATCATAGAAATCCTACAATCCTTTGTCCTAAATTTTATATTATCATTTTAGGCCACAGAAAGTGAAGCTGGTGACATGGACCTGAGTGGATTACCAGAAACAGCAGTAGATTCTGAAGATGATGACGATGAAGAAGATATTGAGAGGGCTTCTGATCCTTTGATGAGCAGAGATATTGTTAGAGACTGTCTAGAAAAAGATCCAATAGACAGGACAGATGATGATATTGGTAAGCTACCATTGACACCAAAAAGAAGGAAAGGAGGATATAAAAACTGAAAAACTTTTGATGAAATATTTTCTGTTTCAGAATGTAACTGAAGCAAATTATTTCCATGAATCAAAATAGAATTAACAAAACAAAACGAAATGAAATGAACATGTATATGCATGCAGTGATAAAACCTGTTGGCTTTCCCACCTCATTCTCTCCATTTCTATCACATTCAGTCTTTACTGAAAATATTTAAGGATTCGTATTTTTTGCTTCAGAAGTTTTCAGTGGTAGGAGTAGAGCTTGAAATACACTAGAACTTTAAGCATTTAACTTTAGTTTCTCGCGCACAGACATGCATGCATATATAAAATTAAAAAGGTCAATAAAACTAATGCAAACCAATATAAAATAGGAAAAAGAAAAGAAATCAACGAGAAAGCTTAACGTGCAAGAAACATAAAAGTAAAAAAAATATAAAAGAAAGAAAAAAGGTACATAGAAGTGGCTTCCAATCTTCACAGCAGTTATAAGTACAATTATAAATGTATGTCTTTCTCTATGGTTATAACATGATGGTCTTTCTATAATGTATTGTGTTTGATCATCAAAACCATAAATCATGAGCTCATTTTTTTTCTTTTTTATGAAAAAAAGTCATAAGAGGTTTCCAGTGAGCAATAAAATTATTTTCCCTCATAGAAAAGTCAATTTAGCTATCTTGGCAACCTTCAGCAACCATTCCTCCATTTTGAGTAATATTGAAACTTTCTGTCTTTGTGCATACAACAATCTAGCTGCAGTTATGGTTTTTAAAAACCAAGTTTCATGACTTTTTTCACATCAATTTCAAAAGAAAAAGCTTATGGTCTTAATTGTATATTAATCTTTAAAAGCATCCGAATCAGTATATCTATTTGAATCCAAAATTTTATAGCTTTTTTATATATCTACCAAACATGATAAAATATTCTTATTGTTCACATTTCTAATCTTGGGGTGACTTTGTACATTCTAGAAAATTTCTCTGGTGACATACAGTATACCAACAGTATAGAATTTTATAAAAATTATCTTTAAGATTATAGCATAGTGCAAATTTCAATCTTTTCAGCCATATATTTTTCTATTGTTGCCCCTGTATATTTGTCCCACCTGTATATTGTCCCACCAAAATTTTAAGCATACTTTATCATACATTATTTCCCCTGTTGTTCTTTTAAAATTTAAATAAAATTATATTTTAGCAATTACATGTTTATCATTTGTACATAATTCTGTTTCACACTCAGTCTTACAATGTTCAAAGCTATACATTCTTTTATTTACTTTAAATATTTCTAATAACTGTAAGTAAAAAAAATCTGACAATTATATCAACCTGCCACCAATTTTCTTGACTTTATTTTACTTTCCTATTGACAACATTCTAATATTTCTTTGAGAACTTAGCTATTTGTATTTGCTTCTTAACTTGCCTATAAAATGATTCTTATTCTTAAAGCCATAAGGGTGTTTTCAGGCACACCTGGATTTGTATCTATTCTATATTCTCAGTATGGCACCTCTAACAAAATGATTATAAAAAGGCACATTAACATTGCCTTTGTTGTACCACAAACATCTATGCCACTTAAATGTCAGATTGTGTCCTTATATTCCAAAGCAGCACTCTCTGTTTCAAACAAGGTAAAAAATACAGTTTCAAATCAGGTAGACCTCAAGCCGGCTCCTTTCCTTTGCAATTTGTAGCACCTTATATTTAACTCATTTTGTTTGACCAAATTTAAATAAACTCTTCGGTCACTTTTTAAACGGTAGATCAATTTTCAAGACAGGTTTTGTCTAAAACAAAATCATTAATCTAAGCAAGACATTCATTTTTATCACAGAAATTTTCTTCACAATGACAGTTGTAGTTTTCCCCATCTCCCATCTAAAAATGTTTTTAGCTTCATTTTATGTTGTAATAGTTATTTTGAAATAACATAGTTTACATTTGCCATGGTGATAATCAGATCTGTTATATTCTCTTATTTGCCAGTTCTGCTTGATCTGTATTTTTAATATCTACTTCTATTTGGTAATCTTGAAACTTGCTAATGCACCAAATTCTTTTAATTTCCCCTTTAATGTTTCAATTCCCTTTAACGGATCTTCCCAAATCAACACGAAGTCAATCTTTAATTTACAAGTTTATTTTGTAATCTTTGCTCCCACAATCCTATCATCTTGTCTTATGTCTTTGTCCAGTATTTCTTTCATGCAATGATGGCCTGCTTTGTTTTTTTGTATTTCACATGTTTTGTTAAACTGCTATTAATAACTATTTGTGCTTTCTGTGAAGTGTAAATCAATCTTACCCATTTTTAAAGTACTCACCAACATTCATAATAGTTCAAAATCTTGTACAGGAAAGCACAGTTCAAACTGTCAAAGGTTTTTTCCCCCTGAATCTAAGAAAATCAGTGCAGTTTGTTTTTCATTATGATGATTCAAGTATTCCAGAATATTTTAAGGTTGTGCTTTAACTGTTTTTTTTTCTGTAAACACATTGATACGTATGAACAAACTCTCGCAAAATTATTTTCAGTTTGCCAGCTAACGTTCTTGTGAATAACTTGTAGTCAGTATTCAATAATGATACTGGTCTACAGTTTCTTGTTAAAGTCAACATTTGTCCCTCTTTAGGCGTTAGTGGTATTTTGGCCTCTTTCCAAATTTCTGCATCTTTCTTCCTTATGAGTTCATTATGTTTTATAAAGGTTGTAAAAGTTCGTCCTCAAAACAATTATAATAAGAACCTGATAATTCATCTAGTCCAGGCACTGCTCTTGATTTAATATTTTTATAGCTTCAGAATCTTCCCCTATGGGTCCATTCATAATCTCTCTGCTTCTCTGTAATCCTTCATAAATTTTCTTTGAATTTTATCTATTTTTTTTCTCAGAGAGATGTCATTTCCTTTATAGAACTTGGAATAATATTGATGAAATACTTTTTGTGTGGCTGTATCCATTAATACAATACCTTCCTCTTGTAGTTTCAATTCTTTTTTTTTTTTTTTTTGTAATTTATATGCCAACCACTCCCTTGGTTTGTTTGCAAACTCAGTTTATTTTTTGGTTTATATATTTTGTTTTTATTTTATTTCTTCTATTGTTAAGTTACAGTTTTTTAAAGCTGGGGAATCAGGCAACATTTATTATCTATAGAATTCATTATCTATACAACTATTAGTATGATTTTTATTATCTATACTGTTAAGATTCTTGTATCTGTAACTTTTAGTTGGCCAAAACAGTGCATCATAGGGCAAAACTTTTTCACACAAAATACCTCAAATGGACTAACTTACAAAATGTGTCAGAATCCAGAACCCATTACGTCTCTGGAATTTTAAATAACTTTCCCAATACATTAGAGGCTCTGCTATTGTTGAAGGTATTGAGGAAGCTGATAAGGAATCTAATAGCCCTAAATTAATAACACAACAGGTCAAGAAGTATCTAGGTATTTTTATTATTAAAATAAAATTTATATTTAATAACATGAAAAATATCAAGGGGAATATATTTTTCCATGTCTGTTCTATGAACCAAAATTATCAGAAGATTATAATGATAAGTAATAATATAAAAATATAAGTATAGTCAATTCGCAATTTAATGGGTTTATATGCCGCCCAATCCCGGGGGACTCAGGGTGGTTTACAAACACGAATGAAATAAAATAACACACAGGGGGAGAATACAAACAATACAAGCAATATTAAAAACACAACATACATCTGGTTTAATTGGGGGTTGAACCTGATTTGAATCAGGTCAAATAACATTTATGAATCTTCTAAAACATTAAATGCTTTTGGGATGTGTGTGGAAACATATTTGCTTCCTTGCTATAAATCACTCAGCATTATAGATAAAAAACAAGATCATAATCTTACATGTGACAGAACATACATTTTTTTCAGCAAGTATAACATTCTATTAAGATAAAACTGATCTGAATGCCAATAATGTCTGTCAGTGGGCCCTATTAACCTAATATATGCCCAATATGCTAGAAAGGTACATGCACCTAGAAACATGCCAGGTATTTGATTCATGAAATTTGTTTTTTTTTTCTGAATATGATTCATTTATTTTTTTAAAAATTGTAAAATGGCTTATTTTTATTTTTAATATTAGTTTAAAGAGTTTGTGGCAATTGTAAACTATGACATGGAATATATAATACAATAGATGGAATATTTTTAATTACCTTTAGTAAGATTACATTGCATATACATATATAACTGCTATATTTTCTTTTCTAGAACAACTCTTGGAATTCATGCATCAATTACCAGCTTTTGCTAACATGACAATGTCAGTGAGAAGAGAACTCTGTGCTGTGATGGTATTTGCAGTTGTAGAAAGAGCAGGAACCATTGTTCTAAATGATGGAGAAGAAGTAAGTAGTATTTGTAGCTTCTTCTCAAAGTAACATTAAATTTATTTCATTTTACTTCATATAATAAATAAATTATTCATAAAAATCATAGATACATTACTGAACATAAAATACATGCATTGGGTTACAGTATTAACATTAAAATGATCAATACACCATTTTTGTATGTATTATGGAAATGAATTTCTTCATTCAAATATAAATAAATCTCTGAGTAGATACCACAGGTAATTTGAAATGTATGTGATTAAAATACTGGGATTCTCTATCCAGATCTTACTTTGTGTAGATTATAGCAGAAGTAAATCTAACTGTAGATAAGCAGTGTGTCTGTAAAGCACAACTACATGACTTTGTGACAGCAATTCCTACAGTTCTGGCTCCCATTGTTAACTGAATGCCATAATCATTAGATGAGACAACTTTCTGCTGGCTTCCCACAGCCAAAATCAGCTTGCAACTAAAAGTTACAAGTTCCAGGCTGGCAGGCAGGCTGAGGGAAGGATCAAGGGCAGAGCTGGGTTTCTGCCAGTTCATCCCAGATCGGGCGAACCAGTAGTGGTGGCAGCGGGAGGCTCCATCCACCCCACCCCCCCAGACATTTCTGCAAACAGGTAGTAAAATAAATTGAAACTCACCAATGAGCAATGGGGTGTATGGGAGAGAATCAGGTAGGGCTATGCCAAGGCAGGGGAGAGTATGAGAGGATGCATGAGAGATGTGGAATGGGTTGAAGTGGATGCAAGGTTGTGTGCAAGTGCTATAACATGAGTCAGGGACAGTGCATAAATATGTGAGGGTGTGTTAGAGAAGCTTGGGTCAGGACATGAAGAGGAGTCACAGGTCGGGGAAAATGCAGCACAGGTCAAGAAAAGTACATGAGGATGCAAGTGAGTACATGAGAGGTGAGACGTGGGTTGCACAGGTGCTACAGGAGTATGAATGGCTACTATGTTGCAAGTGCAGAGGGACTAAGGTAGGGTACAGAGTGTGGGGGAGACTGAGCCCAGTGACATGGGACATGCATTGCCAGCTTCCCCATTGATTTCTGGGGAAGCCTGCAGAAAAAGTTGCAAATGGCAATCATGGAGCGCTGCAGTCATTTGTAAACATGTATCAGTTGCCAAGCATCCACGTTCAGATCACGGGGTGCTGGAATGGCCAGAATTCTGAGGACTGGTTATAATTATAATTCATTGCTGCCGTAACTTCGAACATATGAATGTCCATATATTGGGGACTACCTATTACTTTATTTACCCAGGAAATAGCTCAGAAATGAGACCAGAATATCGTTGGGTATCTTTATTTTTTGTCGACTGAATGTGTAAATTGTTAGGTATTTAATTGGACTTAAAGCACACTCATCTTCACCTAAAAATTTGTATCCTATTTGATTCAGTGTATTGTTTTTTCCCTATTTGCAAGCATTTATTAGAAGAAAACTGATAATGTAGTTTTATCTTGCTTATCTGAAATAATGTGCTTTGTTTTTAGCTTGATTCCTGGTCTGTTATTTTGAATGGTTCTGTAGAAGTAACATATCCAGATGGAAGAACAGAAATATTATGCATGGGAAACAGTTTTGGTGTTTCTCCTACTATGGACAAAGAATATATGAAAGGAATCATGAGAACCAAAGTGGATGACTGCCAGGTAGAATTCAAAATCTGAGTGAACCATTAGAAGAGTTTACAAATTTATTATGATTGGACATTATTAAATCTCTGTGCCATTTGTGTTTCATCCCACTGCCGCCAGAAATAGACTTTTGTCCTTTCTTTTCAATTATCAGTTTCATCCTATGTCTCTTGAATAACCTTCTATATATACAGATTACAGACTTCCTAGTTGTCTGAATCTTACTACATCTATATATCAATATGTTCTTGGAGCCACCATTCATAAGTGTATATGTGTTTGCTATAATTCTCCAGAAAAACTGTCTATATTTTTTTCAGAAATGGATTGAATTCTTTTAACATTTCTCTAAGTAGGCACTTCCCTCTGCATGACTAATTCCCCACCTAGCACAGGTGAAAAGTCCACATATCTGGAAAATGCCATATTTGCATTGAAATTTGTTTATTCGAGAAAAGGAAGGGATTGGTAATATGAGATTGTTGTGATAGTATTTATTCAAATTGAATTAATTATTGATGCATTCTCATAAACAAGAAACCTAATACAGTTTTCCTAGTTTATACAAATACTTGAGGTAGCAGTAATTATTATTGCACATTCCTCTTCTAAAAAAGTTGACCTAATTTGCTATTCTAAAATCAAACAAAGATTCTAGAAATATATTGGATTTGACTACAGAGTATTAAAAATAGCATAAATACATTAACTCTGCTAAGATTGTAAGTGTAGCTATTGTGTAATAAGCACATTGAAGTTATAAATCTTAATTTTGAATGGAGATCCAAAGGTTTGTGATGAATGCTATTTATTTTTATTTTTTCTATTATGCCTGAATTCTCACTTCATAATTTATATTAGGGAATTAAGGATAGCACTGTAGCTTTAAAATTTTAAATATCGTTGATGTTTGGATAAAATTCAAAATAATTAATGCGCTGTTGCAAACCTCTGTTCCCAGTTTGTATGCATAGCCCAACAAGATTACTGTCGCATATTGAACCAAGTTGAAAAGAACATGCAGAAGGTAGAAGAGGAAGGGGAGATTGTTATGGTAAAAGAGCATAGGGAACTGGATCGCACTGGAACAAGAAAAGGTCACATTGTTATTAAGGTATTATTTTTTTTACATCACCATGTATGTAATGGGGAAAAAATGAATACTGTTTACAGAATATTTGTACATTAATGCTATAATATACAAATACTGCCTTATTTTCAATGGTTTTAAGCATTTGTAATTTTTAAGAGAAAACTGAATTCTTAGATATATTCAAATTATACATGCAGTTTCCCTTTTCTGGTTAAGTATTGTTATGCCGAATCCAAAAAGGAAGTAATCTATAGTAGATGTCAATCTCCAAAAAGCAAGAAAGATATGTTGTGACCCTACCATGTAGGTTTATTTATTTTGCTAAACTAAAGCATACCAACTCCCCCATAAAGCATACACTCTGAAAACTATTAAGGAAGAGCTGTCTTCACCTTTTTTCTCTCATGCAAGTTCTCTGAACCAAATTGTCTCTTGACTGAATTCTTTGTTGGGAATCTGGACTACATTTTATCACATTAAACAAAATGTAAGGAGCGAGATAAAGAAAAAAAATGAAGCTAAAATTGTTTATTCCAGCACTATTCAGTATAATACTATATATAGCTTTATTTCCCACCTTTACTTGCTTTACATCCTCAGTCTCCTTCGAGAATCTCCTCAATGCCATCTATTATGTTCTGATCTTCCCTCCTTTTCTCAGCCTATTTCCTTTTTCTGCCATATATTTTCTGCAGTTTAATCCACATACATTCTCTTGTGAATAGTAGTCACTCACTTCAGCCCATACCTATTTGATATCTATTGATTCTTGAAATTATATTTTACTACAATATTTACACTTCCCAAGTACTCATTTCCACTGTATTCACCTTACTTTAATGTTTCTTCTGTATTCTATAAAATACTCTAATCTCAGTACTCTATAAAAGAAGTTGGCAGAAGCAAGATTTTATATGCAGCCAGTTTCATATTTTTCAGGAAGCATTCTTTCCTCACAACAGACCAGATACTATTCCTCAGTTTCTAATAACACTTGCAGATCCTAAGATATATAGATTTCACCATCTTTTGTAAATACTCTACAAAACTACAAAATGTATCTGTCTAATCTGGTTTTTTCCCCACATTTCACTTTCAACCAACCCGTCACTTTAACATAATCATGAGGATTTTTTAGCTATCTCTCTATAAAGGGGGTACTTGCCTTACTCCCTCGTCACAATTGAACTACCCTCTTTTACTTTCATGCCTATTTTAGTTCCATTAAATGCCACTCTTAGGGCATAACCTATAATCCCACATACATCCAAAAATTTCATAATTCAAAAGCTTTATCATATGCTTTCAGTAAATGCACAATAAATATTCTTCTTACATGAATGTCCAATATGACGGCATAATAGCAATAGCACTTAGCACTTAGACTTATATGCCACTTTACAGTGCTTTACAGCCCTCTCTAAGCAGTTTTTTTACAGACTCTACGGACCCCAACCATCTGGGTCCTCATTTTACCCACCTTGGAAGGATGGAAGGCTGAGTCATCCTTAAGCCTGGTGAGATTCGAACTGCCAAATTGCAGGCAGGCGGCCATCAGCAGAAGTACAGTAGAAATTTCGGTCACAACTATAATCCATTCCATGACTTGGGTCGCAACCCGATTTGGTCATGTCCAGAAGTGAGATTGACTGTACAAAAAAAATGGTGTAGAAGGGAAGATTGCCTTAGTTGGGGAAATCACCATGGTTGTGTTTGATCGAATATTTGTTCGTGACCAGATGCAAAAAAAATGTTAATTAAATATTATAATTAAATATTGTATTAAGAGCCATAATGACACAGTGCTTAGAATGCAGTACTGTAGGCTACTTCTTCCGAATGCTGATTGCCAGCAGTTCAGCTGTTCATTTCTCACTGGCTCAAAGTTGACTCAGTCTTCCATCCTTCTGAGATGGGTAAAATGAGGATCCAGGTTGTTGGGGACAATATGCTGACTTTGTAAACTGCTGTAAAGCACCGTGAAGTCATATGTAAGTTTTAAGTGCTATTGCTGTTGCTACTAACTTTTATAGTTCATCTTGGGTTTGGTCTGAAGCTTTTATGTAATGCTTTAATAAGTTATAGAAGATGTAGACTAAAAGACCAGCATTATTTATATTCACACTATATACAACTTTTTTTGATATATCCAAAGTTAGTAGTGGGCAGTTTTAGCGAAGTTCAGTTTCATTGCAAGAATTTCCATGATATTTTAGCCAAGCTAGGATCTGTATTTTAAAAAACATCTTGCAAATTATTATGCAACTTCCACAAAAAGTTTGTGTGTGTGTGTGTGTGTGTGTGTGTGTGTATCTCACACACAGGACAACACTTGTAGTAAAACTGAACTTTGCTAAAACTGCCCGCTACTAATTTTGCAGGTAGCAGAGAAAGTTGCATATAGCATGAATGATTGGTCTCGTGTGTGTGTGTGTGTGTGTGTGTGTGTGTGTCATATGTCATTGTCCGATTTTAAATATAGTCTAATAAAGATTCCATTCTGTTTTAAATTTGGTGAAACAAATAAGATGCAAAGAAATACACATTCATTTGTTGATGTTTGAATATTTACTTTTACAGGGAACACCGGAGAGATTAACAATGCATTTAGTTGAAGAACATTCAGTAGTGGATCCAACTTACATAGAAGATTTCCTATTGACATATAGAACCTTCCTTTCGAGCCCAATGGAAGTGGGGAAAAAGTTATTGGAGTGGTTTAATGATCCTAGCCTCAGGGATAAGGTTGCATAAATAATTTGCTTCTATGTTCTTATTTTAATTGTAATGTATTTGGATAGTTTAGATGGGACTGGTGGGTGGTGAGTGACAATAATTTTTTCAGGTCAATGGAAAAAAATAGCATCTAACATATTTATTCATTATATCTAACACAATGTCACATAGTAAAAACTATTAATTTTTTCCATTAGAAAGAAAAAGTGCAAACTCTTTTTCTAGATTTTTTTTAGTAGAATTTTCATGTTTAAACCTTTTTGGTTGGCTGTTTTTTTTTCCAGTTTTGACATTTTGTTAGCTTTATTACCACCATTTACATGCAAAGTTTCCTTAATATGGAATGTTAAATCTTGTATGCTCTGTTCATCTCTTGTTATGATTTAAGAAAATATTGTATATACTACATGTAGATTTAAGCAACATGCTCTGTTAGAAGATTTTAATTAATATCGGTAAATTGCAAAAAAAAATGGAATTTAATAGGTATTAAATAGTTTGAAAGCAAATTAAAACATTAAACTCAACTTTTCCAAAAGTAAAGCCTGTGGGAAGCAGTCATTGTTCCAAAAGGTATATTCTGCAGCTTGTGAACAATGAAGAAGCTCTGCAAATAGCTAATTCTAGCCATTTTAATTAGCAAATTAAGAATAGAACATTTTGTTGGAACTGATAGGTTACTTATTTATTAGATTCATATTGCTGCTCAATTTGCAAGAATAAAACTGGGCGATTTACAATTTGAAAAAAACTAGAAACAAGGAATTAAAAATGAAATAAGAGATAATGTAAAATAATGTAATATAATAACTTTCAGAACTTACAAAACAGGATAATTGAATAACACAAATAACAATAATAATAGTCAGTTAAAGCCAATCAGCATGTATCACATTTAAGGGATTTTCATTTTATATAGGCTTTTCCAAAATTCTGGTCAAATTATTGAGAGGAGAGCTGGGATTTAGGACTTTGCATGAGGACTTTACATATGGGTCAGGACAGTCTGAACCTCAGCTATAAAATAATAAGCTATAGGATAATCAGAAATTTAAAAGGACCACTAAGTGGGCCACTAAGACTATGGTTTGGTGTTTTTTTAATATTCATGTACTCTTATAAAAATGATGAATTTCACATCATTCTATCAAGTTAAATGTCATTAACATTAATTCGCTGAATGTAATATTTTTATATGAAATGTAACACAATTTTATATTTCCTTCAGGTTACACGGGTAGTGTTATTGTGGGTGAACAATCACTTCAATGATTTTGAGGGAGACTCTGCAATGACTCGTTTTCTGGAGGAATTTGAGAACAATTTGGAAAGAGAGGTATAAATAGACCTCTAAACAATGAAAGAAAAAAGTCTTGGTGCTCTATTAAGAATAATATTGAAATTAACGGCTATAAATTAATATTTTTGCTTGCAGAAAATGGGTGGACATCTGAGGCTGTTAAATATTGCATGTGCTGCTAAAGCTAAACGAAGGATGATCACATTAACAAAGCCATCTCGGGAAGCTCCTTTGCCTTTCTTACTACTAGGAGGATCTGAGAAGGGATTTGGAATCTTCGTTGACAGTGTAGATTTGGGTAGCAAAGCTACTGAAGCAGGGTTGAAACGTGGAGATCAGGTATGCAAATTAATGTTTGAAATGTCAATAGGCACTTCCAGAAAAAGACAATCTTTAGCTGTTCCATTTTTATATGAAAAGAGGGGAAAAAAAGGAGTAGGAAAGTCCAGGAGATTTGCAGAAAGGTTATCATTTCTGGAACACTGGGAATTTTTGTGAATGAGACAGTCAGTTACAGAGAGAAGAATATTCTAAAAAGATCAGTTGAATGTGAACTCCTTGAAAACAAATAGGGCTGTTTTTATAATATATTTTAAACTTCTGATTTTTCTAATTTGCCAGTATGAGACTGTCTTGTTTCTCTGTCTAGATATTGGAGGTGAATGGCCAGAACTTTGAAAATATTCAGCTAGCAAAAGCCATGGAAATTCTTCAAAATAATACCCATTTATCTATCACTGTGAAAACTAACTTATTTGGTAAGTATTAATGACAAAGTTGTTATCTTTATTCAAATAAAGTTTGTTAAAAATGTGATGCAACATTTATTTAATTAAGTGGCCTGTATACCACCAAATACTACATGATTCTAACTCACTAATAACATAATGACTTAAAACACCACTGGTTCCAATAAAATGATCATGATGATTAAAGAATAAAATAAACTAATCCACAATAAATAAATTAATATGTAAATAAATGCTATTAAAAGCTGCATAAACCTGCAAGCATTAACAATATTTGTTTGTATATAAAAGCAAGCAGATTTTACAATTGAACAAATTAATAAGCAACCTGGCTAGGTTAGTACAGTTTGCAACACAAGTATTGTTAACCGTAGGACAAAATCCCCATTCTTCATATCAATGGCAAGAACAGTGAAATTTATATACCATGCCATAGTGCTTTACAAGACCCTCTGGGCAGTATACAATGTCATATTGCACCCAGCAATCTGGGTCCTCATTTCACTGACCTCAGAAGGATGGAAGGCTGAGTCAACCTTGAGCCCATCAGAAAAATTAGGGGCTTGAGCAGTGCATGAAAGCAAAATGGAAATGTCTGATAACTATAAATTATTTATTGCCATTGCATATCACATTAAAGTCAGCAAAAAGACAATGAGATATGTTTGCTTATTTACATTTCATGTTTCAAAGAGGGGCTCTGGGAGATACACAATATAATCAATATATGAAACAGCATATAAAATTAACAATAAAATATTAAGATTAGTTTAAGGAAAAAAATAAAATATTAAAACATTATAAAATTCCAAACAAATAAAAATAATTCAAAGATGGTCATTTAACACTGGTCAAAATAAGGCAAAGAGGGGGCTCTCATGGCACCAGCATGGACCTTTTTGCCTTCCATGCCCTTGCAAAGCCAGGTTTTGGCCTCTTTATGGCAAGCCAGGAGAGTGGGGCCTCCCTTACTTTTGAGGAAAGGATATTGCTTAATGTATGGATAGCAACAGTTGCCTTCTTAGACTTCGTTGGAGCAGCTTCCATATACTTTGAAGGGTAGCCCCCATGTAGAGCAGATTGCAATAGTCCAATCAGAAAGTGACTAGGGCATGAATGAAAAAATGGAGAGCCTCCATGTCCAGGAAAGAGCATAATTGGTACACAATGCAGAGTTGCACAAATAACCTCTTAGCCACAGCTTCCACCTGCTCTTTAGCAGGAGCCACAAGCCTAAGAGAACTCTGAAGTTACGCAACAGTATTATATGTGTCACCCTAGGATTCCCCAAAAGTGTGCACGTCATTGCATTCTGCACCAGCTGTAGCTTCCAAATTCTTTTCAAGGATAGCTCCAAGTAGAGCATATTATAGTAATCCAACCAAGAGATGACTAGGGCATGAGTAACTATGTGCAGGGTCTCATGATCTAGGTAGGAGGGTGGTGTATATGGCAAAGTTGTACAAAGGTCCTCCTAGCCACAACTGCCACCTCCTCTTAGAGCAGGAGACACAAGTCCAAGAAAACCCCCAGATTGTGCGGCGCATCTAATCTATGGTAGTGCAAGCCTATCCAGAATTAAAGATAAAAAAATAATTGGATCCTGAGGTCTCTTGTACCCACGGCTACTCTATCTTGCCAGGGTTCAGCTGAAGTCTGTTGTCCCCTATCCAGACCTCTACAGCCTCCGGGTACTGAGAAAGGGCAGCCACGGCATCACTTGGCTCATTGGGATGGAAAGATAAAGCTGTGTATCATCAGCATACTGATGATATTTCCTCCCATGGTGTCGGATGTTCTCACCCGGAAGTTTCATGTAGATATTAAAAAAGAACATTGATCCCTGCAGTACTCCACAAAGGAGGAGCCATGAGCTGGATCTCTCACTCCCTATTAATGCCGATAAGAACTGGCCTTGAAGGAAGGAACCAGCACAAAACTCGTGAATTTAGCCCCAAAGGACACCATAGTTGATGGTATTTAAAAGCTGCTGAGAGATCAAGGAGAACAATCAAGATGTTAGGCTCCAAAAATTAAGAAAGACACATTGAAGTTCTTCAAAGCAGTTTCCTTTATTGTTTTTGATCTATAGATAGAAATCTTGCCAAATTAAAACAGATTATTTGCACCATGAAACATATTCTGAGAACTACTAGGAGCAAGCTGTCTTAACTCCTTCTCCCACACAAACTATCCAAACTTCACTGTCTTTTGATCCTTTGGATTGCATTTCTTCCCTCCTGGGAATCCAGAGGGGTTCTGTCAGCAAAGTCAATGGTGGAAGCCAGATTCCTAAATGACCACATGATTCACTTAACTCTGGTAGTGATTTGCTTAAAAACCATGGCGTAAAATGTAAAATCAAATGCAAAATCATTTAATGAATGCATTGCTTAGTGATGGACATTCCATTCCAAATATGATTGTACACTAAGACATCTGTATGTCTTGAAGACTCAGCTCTGCCTATAAAATGGATTGGTGGAACTAGACTGACATTTTATATGTATTGGAACTTGAAAAGTATATATCGGGAGGGGGGCTATTTTTTTCTACATGCTTTCTTTTCCTTTCTGTGCAGTTTTTAAAGAACTTCTAGCAAGATTGTCTGAGGACAAAAGAAATGGTGCTCCTCATCTTCCTAAAATTGGTGATATTAAAAAAGCAAGCCGTTACTCCATCCCAGATCTTGCGGTTGATGTGGAACAGGTGATGGGTCTGGAAAAAGTAACAAAGAAAAGCAAAGCCAACACTGTTGGAGGAAGAAACAAATTAAAGAAAATACTGGACAAAACCCGCATCAGTATCCTGCCTCAGAAACCATATAAGTGAGTGTGATATGTAGAAGGACAATATGCTTTTATGTCATACTACATTAGCTTAGATATGTTACCTGTGCATTTTTAAACATTGGCAAATGTTTATAAACAAAAAGCATAGGGGTATAAACCATGGATGGAATAGCATTTTAAAACTATAGGAGAATAAATGTTGCTATATTTAGCAATAGCAATAGCAATAGCAGTTAGACTTATATACCGCTTCATAGGGCTTTTAGCCCTCTCTAAGCGGTTTACAGAGTCAGCATATTGCCCCCAACAATCCGGGTCCTCATTTTACCCACCTCGGAAGGATGGAAGGCTGAGTCAACCTTGAGCCGGTAAGATTTGAACAGCAGAACTGCAGAACTGCAGTCAGCTGAAGTAGCCTGCAGTGCTGCACTCTAACCACTGCGCCACCTCGGCTCTTTTTACTATATTTAATAGTACCATAGGTACTACGGCAAATTTGAGCTTTTCAGTATCTAGATATATTAATGTAACTTCATCTGTTATCGGATTAGTGAATATATTTTAGTTTATTATTATGGTTGGTTTTTCAAAGTTATGCTTAAATTTATGAATTTTATGGGCCAATGGGTTTAGAGCAGCAAGAAAGCTCATAACTTACAGGAATACTGAGAAAGGATGTTCCACATTATATACAAGAGTAATTGTGTAAGCACAGTAACTATGTTTCTCTCCTGTTACTGCAGTGATATTGCAATTGGTCAGTCTCAGGATGATAGCATTGTAGGTTTAAGGCAGACCAAGCACATTCCTCCTGCTTTACCTGTCAGTGGAACACTGTCATCAAGTAATCCTGATTTACTGCAGTCACATCATCGCATCTTAGATTTCAACACAACCCCAGGTGGGTATCAAATTTTGATTGCTGTCTAGAATCAACCTTTTATTTTGTTGGTGAATATAGAAACTGAAATGAAAATTATGCATCTTAAGTTCAGTTGAGCTTGCTTCATGTCACAGTGAAATACATATAAATTGGTAAGACTATTTAAGTCTTACCCTATGTAAGACTATTTCTGTTTCAGAAATTTACTGAATAACATGATCAAAGCCTTTGACTTTTATCAGGCATTATACTCTTAATATTGGATCCTGTCAAGTTGCAGTATTTGGCTAAACTATGCTGTTTTTAGCATTTATCTGAAGCATCCACCTCCAGATTCAGTTGCTGGCTAAATCATCTTTACGTATGATTCAAACCACGATCAAGAACTGATTACAGACTGGTAACTGTTTCTTTGTAACTGATCATCCATAAATTTACGCAGGCCAGCAAACCACCTTACTCAAAACTGAGACTAGTATATATTTTGGATCCATTCTGGTGATCATCAGAATTAAGATGGTTGGAGATATCTCTGCCTTTGTGTATAACATGATATGGTGGGACTCATTTCAAAATAATGAAATTTATTTTAGAACATTCAACCTGATTTATTGTACAGATGCAGAACACCTATATGTAAATTTACAGATGACCACACAAACATAGTAACAGGTAAAATACTAATTCACTTAATTGTTCATGACTAAAGCTTTTGAAAACAAATCAGTTTTATAGATTTGAAGTTGGTTATTTCAATAAACTGAAGTACGAAAATCGGTAGAGCATGATGCTAAAATAAATTTATTTAAAAATAGTAGGTACAGTATATACCTGAGGAAGGTTGAAGAGTGAGCTTGCCAAATTTAACTTCAGTAATTTTTATTATTTTGTCTTCATGCAATAAATACATTTCCAATATGATTATAGATAGTTCTTAGTTAACAAGTGACTTATTCAGCAACAATTTGAACTTAGGATAGCAGTGAAAAAGTAGATTTATGATTGGTCCTTGAACTTTCACTATTGTAGTGTCTCTGCGATATGGGTGCTTCACTACTTCCAAGCAATTAGGACAATCACAGTGACTTCTGATCAAGTGATTTGTATTTGTGACCCTCAGAGCTGGCTTCTGATCCGCAAAGTCAATGGAGAAGCTGGCAGTAAAGTCACAAGTCACTGTCATGTGGTACCATGGTTAATAACTGTGAATTATTTGTTTAACAAATGTAGCAGACTTAACATAAATTAGATTTAATCATATAATGTTTCACTTAACAATCACATCACTTTGCGATGAAGTTGCCACCCAGTCATTAAATGAGGACTGCTGTATACCGATTATTTATTGAATAGGTGGAAATATATGGCACAGCTTACAGAGAAGTCTGTTGTTCAAATCTTCTGTATCCATTCCACATATGTCTTAGAAGTGATATCTAATATAAATAGGAAAACAATATTCTAAAAACTGGTATTTATGCAGGAAGGCTTTATCATGAAGAAAAAGGTATCAGAAGAAAGATATCCCTATGCTTATTATATTATTCCTTGCTGAGAAATAATGACATTTTATTCTGTTCTATGTCTTGGTATATTTTTCTTTTCATTACAGATTTACCAGATCAGGTTCTACGAGTCTTTAAAGCAGATCAGCAAAGTCGCTACATTATGATAAGCAAAGACACAACTGCAAAAGAAGTCGTTGTTCAAGCTATACGTGAGTTTGCTTTAACCACCACCCCAGATGCTTATTCGTTATGTGAGGTCTCTGTCACTCCAGAAGGTGTCATTAAGCAGCGGAGACTTCCAGATCAACTCTCCAAACTTGCTGACAGAATACAGCTTAGTGGAAGGTGAAAAAAATAGAAGTTATTTTGGCTTACAAAAAGTCATTTGGAAGCTGTTTATTTATATAAACCTGAGAGATTAATATGTGAAAAATATTTTTTCAGGTATTATTTGAAAAATAACATGGAGACAGAAACTTTGTGTTCAGATGAAGATGCTCAGGAATTGCTAAGAGAGAGCCAAATTTCTCTACTGCAGCTCAGCACTATAGAGGTGGCTACCCAACTCTCAATGCGTAATTTTGAACTGTTCCGCAACATTGAACCTACAGAGTACATAGACGATTTATTTAAACTGAAATCTAAATTTAACTGTGCTAATTTAAAAAAGTTTGAAGAAGTAATAAACCAAGAAACCTTTTGGGTAGCATCTGAGATTTTGCGAGAAACCAACCAGTTGAAAAGGATGAAGATAATTAAGCACTTCATTAAGATAGCACTGCACTGCAGGGAATGCAAGAACTTTAACTCAATGTTTGCAATAATAAGGTAAGCAAGGATAGGTTTCTTTCTTGTGTTTATAGAGGGGTAATACAGGTTTAACATGTTTTGTAATAAAAAGGTATTAGATAATAAGTAGACAGTAGGATACACATACACATGCAGGGTGTATTTTTAGGATTTAGTAAATTTACATTAAAAAAAAATCATCAACCTGAAACTATCTCAGTAGTTTTAAACAAAACAAAAATAATGTAAAATACTGCGTTTTCTTCCCTGTTTAAATAATCACTACAAGTTTTCATTACAAATATATTTATAAACATTCTTAAGTATCCAAAAAACTTGGACTGAAATGAATGACCACAAATTTCTCTTTAAAGAGTCAATGTGACATAACTTTCATACTATAAAAGTCCTTTAAAAGTGACACAATGCAAGTTACATTTAAGAAGTAGTAATTGTTACCCATGAGGAGAAAAAGTCCAATTCAATGAAGTTTCATAAAATCATTGAAAGCTTTTGAGTTTCTTAGAACTCATTATAAAGCACAATAGAGAATATGAATGAGACAAGTTTTAATTTATATCTGAACCAGTTTGTATTTTTTTAAAAATTTTGTTACATAAAATATCAGCTTAAATTCTATCCAGATAGCAGTGACTAGTTTTATTTCTTTTTTCCATCATCCAAAAATAGCTATTTCTCAGGTAGATATCAGTTCCTGGGCCTATCCCAGATCATCAAGTCCTGACTCAAGACAGTGGTCTCACTCCAGATATGATTTTCTTGTCATAGCAATGGCAGTATAATTGGGTGAGGGATCAGTCATCATCCACTGTTATGGTTAGACCATGTGCTGAGGGCTGTGAGATTTTCCAATGCTGCCACCTCCTGAGGGGAGACAGGACCTATTCAAATGATCTGTCTTTGGTGACTAGTGCCCTTGCTTCTCCCCAAGGTGCTTTTCAAGAGGCAACTGGACTTTCTTGGTTTTTTTTTTTTTTTTTTTTTTTTTTTTGAAGACATTTCACTTCTCATCCAAAAAGGTGCTTCAGTTCTGACTGGATGGTGGGGAATGGAAGGATTTATATTCCTTGCAGAAAGCTGGTTATTTGCATTCTTTCAGAAAGTCATTGAGGCCACCAGGAGGTTCATCTGAGTAGTGCAAATGGGTGTGAACCCTACTTGGAACTGTTGAAAGAAGTGTATTGCAGACTGGAGATAGATGATGTGTCTCTCCCACTCTGTTCAATTTTGACATAGATGGCCTCTTTGACACTTCTTTCAAATCAGTGGTCCCTCTGTCCAAAATGTGGACTTTGCTGTCTTCAAAAAAGTGGCCTTTGTCTTTTAAATGCAGATGGACTGCTGAATCATGTCCTGATGGGTTTGTTCTCCTATATTGTACCATGTGTTTCTGAAGTGGTTGCTTTGTTTCCCCAATCTATAGATCTGCATATGGCTCCCCACATTGTATTGCATATATCATGTTGCTCAGATTGTGTCTGGGTGTTTTATCTTTGGGTTGGACAAGCTTCTGCCTTACTGCATTCTTGGGTTTGAAGTGTGCCTGTATGTTGTGTTGGCTGAAGATCCTCCTGATTTTTCCGATATTTCTGCAACATATGGAATGACAATGTTGCTTTGTTTATTGTTTGTTTATTGTTATAAATGAAGCAGCATTGTCATTCCATACATTGCAGGAATATTGGAAAAGCTCCGGAGCAAACTATTTCTCCAGGCTTACTGTATCTGTCATCCGACAGCCCTTGGGAAGTAGAACTCAAAATATTGCAGGGCAGTATAGGCAGTACAGAAATTTGCCAATCGCCTGTCAGATAAAATTGATTGGATCCATTCTCAGTTTGAGGCCAAACATGGAGCAGGCCCTTTGGAGATGACTGGGAAACTGATTTGCCTGATTATCTGGGAATGGTTTAACCCTATTGGACCTAAAGAGGTGGACAGGATTCTTGCAGCTATCAACACAATTACCTAATTATTAAGTCCTTGTCCTTCCTGACTGATGAAAGTTTCTAGGATGGTGCCCTGCAGGTGGGTCCAGCCATGAATAATGAATCCCTGCAGGAGGGAGTGTACTCGGCACCATTTAAGGATCTCTTGGTCCATTACCTTCTCAAGAAACTATCAGATCTAACCTGTTTGGGCAATTTTTGTCCAGTTTTTCACTTCCCCTTTCTAAGGAAGGTAAAAGAAAAAAGAAGTTGCATTGCCCTTCCAGGGGGTCCTAAATGAAATGGATTATCTGGACCCCTTTTAGTCAGGTTTTATATGAGTTATGGGACAGAAATGGTATTGGTTGCGCTTGTAGATGATCTCTGGCAAGAGTGGGATGGGGATAGTGCATCCATCCTTTATCAGAATAGAGCTGGAACCAGACCTTGGAAGTTTTCTAGTCCACGACCACCCCACTCAAGCAGGTGAGTATACCATTTCAGACAGGTGGTTGTCCAATCTTTTCTTTAAAACGTCCAGATATGAAGCACCCCCAGAACTTCTGAAGGCAAGTTGTTCTTAGGAAGTTTTTCCTAAGAAAAATTTCTTAGGAAGTTTTTCCTTAATTCTGGGTAACTTCTATCCTTGATTAGTTTCCATCCATTGTTTCTTGTCTTGCCTTCTGGTGCTTTGAAAATAAGTTGACCCTCTCTTCTTTGTAGAAGCCCCTCAGATACTGGAATACGTCTATCATGTCAACCCCAATCCTTCTTTTGTCTAGACTAGCCAAACCACTTGCAACTGTTCTTCATATGCTTTTGTCCTGAGGCTTTTAATCATCTTCGTTGTTTTTCTTTGCACTTTTCCCAAAGTCTCAACATCTTTTTTGTAATGTAGTGACCAACACTGGATGCAGTTTTTGCCTTATGTTAATAAGTCCACCTTTCCTATCATCAGTACATCATTTTGTAAAAATAATCTTTTAAATTATACACAATATATGTTTAACACTAGCTCTCCACAGTTAATATGTTTTATGGTTTAAAATCTTAAGTGTCAAAGTTTGAACATGGTACAGTGAGTTTATACTGAGATGTCCTTCTTATCTGTCTTGCCCCTTATTATTATAATTAAATATGAAAACATTCAATTTTGAACTGCTAATCATACCTTAATACTATTGAAAGATGTTAGGATACTTAATTCAGGCATTTTTGTTTGAGTACATGTCGTTCTAGGCTTATAATCAGTCACTGAATAATCAAAGTTACAATGCAACTGGAAAAGTCTTTAAAACTAGTCCTCATACTTATGACTCTTGCAGGGTCCCTGGAGTCAATGCTAAACATTCAAATGTCTAAAAACCGGCATGGTATTTATGATGGTTGAAGCATCCTGGCCATGTGCAACATTCCTAGCTAGCTAATTTCTGACAAACTCAATAGAGGAAGAAGATTCACTTAATGACTGTCATTCATTTAACTACCATGGTGATTTGCTTAACTATCATGACAAAAATAATAAAATAGAACATGACTCACTTAATGACCACATTGCTTAGCAATAGTAATTTTGGTCCCAGTTGTGGTTGTAATTGAAGGCTACCTATATTTTAGCCAAATCACTGTCTATTGAAATGAAGGCTGAATGTCAAATATCAAGGCAATGACAGAAGCCCAGAGAGTTTTTTATAATAATCATTGTCACATCTTTGTATTGTATTACTTTGTACTGTAGCAGTGTTATAAAATGGGAGAATGTTTAGAAAAAGATAAATACTGTATTATCTTTTCATTGTCCTTTAACTCAATAGTGTTTGAAGATTTTTGCTTTTATTTTAAGATTAAATTCTTGAAAGGCTTTCTTCGCTATTGTCTGATTTTCAGCCATTTTTATGTTAAATGAATTAATTTAATTCTTGCTTAACAAACTGAATATGAGTGGTGCACATGCAAATTTCAAAAACCTTTTAAAAATATTGTTTAGTGGTCTGAATTTAGCTCCGGTTGCAAGATTACGAACCACGTGGGAAAAACTTCCAAGCAAATACGAGAAATTGTTTCAAGATCTTCAGGACCTATTTGATCCATCTAGAAACATGGCAAAATACCGCAATGTCTTGAATAGTCAGAATCTACAGCCCCCCATTATTCCATTGTTCCCTGTAATAAAAAAGGATCTTACATTTCTTCATGAAGGTAAGTTGAAATTACATCAGGTACTTACCATGTGTTCAGCATTCTGCTGAAGTGTGTCAATTGTTTTTACAACAAATGGAAAAAATGAATAGTTTTTTGCCAATAATTATTTTGTAATACAGGAAATGATTCCAAGGTGGAAGGTTTGGTCAATTTTGAGAAATTAAGAATGATTGCAAAAGAGATCCGCCATGTGGGTCGAATGGCTTCCGTTAATATGGATCCTGCTTTAATGTTCAGGACTCGGTGAGTATGCAAACCAACAGAAAATTAGTTAAAATATATAGTAAACTATTTACTAAATAATAAGAGGCAAGCATACTGTATTGTAATCATGCTAATTAATGATGTTAATTTACATAACTAATAAACATGAATTGTAAATGACATCAAGAATTGGAAAATTCTTGGATAACTGCATTTTTTTTACATAATCTTGTATTTATCAATCTGAAATAAGCTATGGTCTTTTTAGCATTTCTAAGTAATGTACTTGCCCTTTTGAGGTTCACATCAGACTCCTTAATCCAACATGTTCAGTAATCATTATATGTAATAGTTCAACCCTTTACCATTTAGAAATTAGTATTCAGGGTTTGCCTTCTTTCTGATTTTTATCTGTGATTCTCTCATTATGACTACTTCAGCATAAGCACTCAGATTGTTGTATTACCATGACACATTTTCTAACAATTGGATGAAATTCTACACATGTTTATTCAGGACAATTAGATAATTATTTTGACACAATGAATTCAGTGCAAGCAATTTTAAGAAATTGTGATTATTCAATATATTTCATATATTCCATGTCAAATCCTTTATCATTCTCAGTTGATCAGATGTAGGCGCAATTCAGAACTAGTATTATAGTGGGGAAAGGAGTGGATAAGGTACCTGAGCAATTTACACAGAGGGGAAAGAAGAGGATTTTTTTTTTAAAAAAAACCCTCTTAAGTATTAAGAAAACATCATCAATTGTGCTTGGAATTTAGTTCATAATATTATAATCATGCTTTATGATTATGTAAGAAGAGGGCAAAGAAAGAGAAGGAAAGAAAAATAAAACAATGCAATGACATTGCATTCAGATTGAATCTGAAGTTTAATGTTGACTAATTTTAACCAAATCGAGCTTGAGGGGTTTTTTTTGTTTCAGAACTACTTTTGAATTCTTGGATTTATCAAATATCATGATGAACCACGGTTGATCAAAATGCAACTACTACAGCATATAGCCTGTATGAGTTTTAAAGTAATTTAAGAAAAGAATACTCACATATTGGTATACATAAAGATGACTGTCCATGCAGGTTCCATTTTTTGTGTTCTAAGCAAGAAAGGAGAGCAGACAATGTAAGATTCTTGATTAACAACAATAAAAGACTGTCAAATTGCAGTATACAATAAGTCACTATCTTATATACCTTTTTATCAAGCCAGATGAGTAGGGGAAGAAATATTGCCGTACAACATAAATCTCTTCCACTTGATTTCATGAAAGCCTTTTATATTGTTAGTGGTATCTTGCCCAGGAAGGCAAGGAAATGTGAACTACTTGTTAAATAGAAGTCCAAAAATTTATTTTCCAATGAAAAGCTATCCCAAAATTTTGAATCAGGTTTTATTGCTTTGTTGTATGGGAAGATGGCGTTTGTTCTGTAGGGAGGTCAAAGCACATTCAGAACCAGCATGGCCCCTATCCAGTATCAAAGATATACAATTGTTAATTGTTCTAAAAAAGTGCCTGAGAGAAGGCTATTCTGGGATGTCTTTTACAGCTTGTCCTGAAGTCTGACTCTTTTCTTCTGAGCTTATAATCTTTCTCTGTCTCTTCGTTAAATCCATGCTTCAATATTCATGGCTCTCACTTGCAGGAAGAAGAAATGGAGGAGTCTGGGGTAAGTGGCTGGAGAGAACAATACAGGCAGCCATTCCTTTCTTGAACATCTGCATTGTACTTTTCTTGCTTCTCTTTAATTTTCTGATGCCTTAGCACTTATTTTTGATAACACTTTTTTACTTACATCAAATTTAATCCTAGTGCTTCTTTTGCTTGATGTCATAATAAATGTAAGAGCTGTGAAACTTTACAAGTCATGAAACACTTTGCTTGATTTAGCAGTCCCATTTAATGGGAATTGTGTTCCAAAATTGGATTATGTGATGGTGGTTATGTCAGTTATGTCAAAAATAAATTTAGACGTGTCTCAGAAATTAGGAACACTCTCCAAATTTGTGTGAATTACATTTTAAATACAGTGCTTTTTACAGCTCAACTAACTAAATTATCTTTCTTCAAATCAGTCTTCATTCAAACCAAACTTCATTTTTGCTGTTAACGACTTAGATATAACTCCCATACAAAAAAACATCCAAACCTGCATGTTGTTTCCTTATTAACTAATAAGAATCTTTATTATATAACAAGAAATTCATTTCAACTGGTGAAAATAAAATAGGAGAGATATTTGTTATAGTATTTGCAACAAATTAAATGTTTTATTAAATATATATATATATATATTTAAAAGTATTTGACATTAAGCTTCAGTGAAATTTGATCTCTAGGGACATTTTTATGCATGAGCCCATTTTATTTACTAGTACTGCTTTTGAAATAGATTATTGTGAAGAATTAGTACAGATCATTTCCCAGTGAGGTAGAATTTCATTATTTTTTATTTTGAGCAGAATAGGTATTATGGATATATTTTAATGAAGATATGCACAGACTTATAACTAAAATGTGATTTTAAAATTCTTGATTTTTAGCCTTTATTTTAGTTGTATGACTTACCTGAATGAGGCATGTGAGCTTTCACCGTAGACTGACTTCATGAAGAACTTTGCATGTTTATAGTTCTTTAAATGATTTAGCGATGAGCTCAGTTTCAGACTTATCTTCCTTTATCCTAGGTCTCTTAGCCAAGGCAGTACAAACACAGCAGTACTTGATGTTGCACAAACAGGTGGACACAAAAAACGGGTGCGTCGCAGCTCATTTCTGAATGCCAAAAAGCTATATGAAGATGCCCAGATGGCTCGAAAAGTCAAACAGTATCTCTCTAACCTAGACTTGGAAATGGATGAAGAAAGTCTCCAG
The DNA here is from genome assembly GCF_009769535.1 of Thamnophis elegans. Taxonomy (NCBI): domain Eukaryota; kingdom Metazoa; phylum Chordata; class Lepidosauria; order Squamata; family Natricidae; genus Thamnophis; species Thamnophis elegans. The sequence goes on from NC_045549.1 coordinate 59,769,456, forward strand.
GCACTGTCCTTGCAGTGTGAACCAGCCAGCAATACATGTAAGTGTTGTTTTTTGCTCTCTATTACTAACCCAAATGACAGGGATGAAATAAGTTTAAAATCAAAATCACAGTATCCTGAATTATGTTTTTCTGTACCGCAATAGCTATTAGGGTACAGATAAATTGCACCCAAATCAATTTATACTAATAGTAGTTTTATTTGGCATTAAGTTCAGGTCTGGCTATTCATAAACATTTGGGTTTTATTTATTAAAATACTTCATTTTTTAAAATGTTAATTTCTTAATTGAATCTAATCTTTCCTAAGGTATGTAAGTTTACGGAAGGTTACAAATAATAAATAAATGAAAATAAATTTAAATGGTTTTTTTGCCATTTAATATTTTTTTTTTATGATTAGGCTGTTTGCATTAGCAAACTGGTTACTGTATACCAATGCAGATTGTACTTATAATTACTTATACTTTTGTTTTTACTATCTTATGTTTTCATGCCTTAAACTATATTTTTAATGATATTGTCTTTCAGTTGAATAAGGAATATTTTAGAATTGATAACAGATTATATTTTATTTTTTAAAATAGATATCAACACCATTTGTCAATAGACTCAATTCAAAGATTCTAACTACAATTATCATCTTAATCTATGTCATGCTATGTTTTTTACTTAAGTACCCAAAACTCCAGGGGACAAACGATCTGGAAAAGCTGAAACGTCCCCAGTAACACATCGGTCAGGGATGCAGCAGAAGGCTCAGCAGCAACAACAGTCCAAAGCAAACCAGGTTTTACAGGTTCCTGCCGTATCACTTTATCCTTCTCGTAAGAAAGTACCAGTAAAAGATCTCCCACCATTTGGTAAGTTGTAGAGAGAATTTTGTTTTGGAGGAAAACAAATTCTCACACAAAAAATTAAATAATTTTGCAAATAAAAATATGTACAATTGTTATTAAGAATTTTGCTAATAATAGTAAAATCTAATACAAGCTAAACCTAAAGAAAAGAGAATAGAAAGGAGGGAAAAGAATAGTGAAAAAGAAAAAAGAGAAGAAAAACAAGACTATAATAAAGAAAAAGTGTATAAAGAAGTGATTTCATAACTTCATCACAAGCATAAACATATTTAGTAAGTTTTTACCTTATAATGTTACAAATATTTTTGCTTCATTCCATATCCCATCTCTTATCTATGAGAGATTCATAAATAGCAACAGCTTTTCAGTCGTTCAGTCAGCAGAAAGTCCATAAAGGGTAACCAGAATGAACAACATATCTTATTTTAACTTCGATCAAATAAACCAACTTTATATTCTTCCCATTTAATTCTAATCATATCAATCTATTTCATTCAAATATTGTTATAGCATTTTATTGTTCTTTATGTTTTCTTCTTTCCATCACATAGAGATCTTCAAGGTTTTAAAAAGTGTCTCTTTTTTTAAGCTAGTAGGAAACTTACCTAGGTCACTTTTTTGGTTTGTCATTTGTATTTCCATTTTAAAATTCAGCCAATTTTTTTTGTAGATCCAATAAAATGTATTTTTCCAAATTAGTTTCTTGGATTGTCAGTTTTAAATCTACTTTCAATATTATCTCTCTCTTGTCAGACAAAGTTTGTTCTGCATCTCACATTTCTTCAATAACATATTTTGTACAAAATCTGTTCATAAAAGTAGGCATCATTAATGACATTGTTGATATTATGACTATTATATTTTTATTCCATCTCCCCCCCCCCAAAAAAATTAAGTATTTTTATAGTTAGAACATTTTGCACCATCTTGCAAATCTATATATCTTTTGTCTATCTAAAATCTTTAATCCCTTCAAGGACCCAGTTTTGTAACAACCAAAACACGATCTATTTCCCATAAGAAGCTGTTCATGTTTTATAATTAATTCCAAAAATTTATTGTAAATGATTCACTATTCCAATTTTATCTGGACCCTTAATCTTTTTATAATTTTCTAGGATCAAAATCTTATTTAGCTTTTTGATGTTTCTTTCAGATTATTTAATTTTTTTTTAGTTTATGATTAAAGTTTTTTGTTCATTATTAAAAGCTGACTCACCCAGCATTTTTAAACTTGTCAGTCCAAATGTCTCTAATAGTAGCTGATGAGCAATTTCCAAAAGTGATTAGAAAGCAAGGTCTTTGAACTTAATGTCTCCACTGTGGTTGGGAGCAAGATGACTAATCGCATCTTCTCTTGGTGCTCAAGCTGGTGGAAAAATGCAGTCCCTCAGTCTCTTCTCTTCATGAGGAGCAATACTGGGTTGCAGGTGGTATGCCCCGGTACAGGCATACTGGAGCCTGCCCGGAGCACCGGGTACCATTCCGGTACGGTGCTCCGGAGGGCCCGCCCACCCACCTGCACTCCTTACCTGTCTTTAAACTCTTCGGCTTCCGCACACGCACATAGCGCGTACAGCGCCTGCATGACGCTCCACTGAGCAACTGGAGCATCGCTGGATGGTAAGATGCATGTGCGTGGTTCATGTGGAGTATGCCGGGCCCTGTTGCAACCGTACCGGTTGCAACAGGATCCAGAACCCACCACTGATGAGGAACAACCATCCAGAGCATATGTGGATAATATCCTCTCTTTACCTGGAGAGTGAATTGGTTATTATTGGCATGTATTTTATTCAAGCTTACCTTTTTACTATGATGAACTGTACATATCAGTTGTTTCTTCTGAATCATAATAATTTATGAATTGGCATTAGTTGACATTAGCAAGAGTGTCATATACTTTGAGATTTGGGGGCCATTCTTCTGTCTCTGTTTTGCACAATTTCATGGCAGGGTGGTGAAGATAAATTTAAATGGGTAATGAGCTATACGAAGAAATGGTGAGTTAAAACATAATTAATGTTACATTTGAAAGGTCCATGAGGTGCCTTAATATACAAGTACTGAGGAAAGTGTATATATATATATCTGAAGTTTGTTTTCCTTTTTCCTTTTAAGGCATAAACTCCCCACAAGCTTTAAAGAAAATTCTTTCACTCTCTGAAGAAGGAAGTTTGGACCGCCACAAGAAGCAAGCAGAAGACACAATTTCTAATGCTTCTTCACAATTATCTTCTCCTCCCACCTCACCCCAGAGCTCTCCAAGAAAATGTATATTAGTTACATTTTTAATTTTTTTAAATATTTAAATATTTTAAAATTTATTATATTTTATAATAATATACAATAAAATATATTAATATTTTAAAATTCTCACATGCTCTCTTCTCTATTCATAGTTAGCTATAGTAACAGTTAACAAGTCATAATCATTAGTTGCCAAAACTATAATATGTTGCCAAAAATCAAGTAAACAATGTTTGATAATGAAGAGACAGTTGCTTCCATTATAAATTCTTTTCAAACACAGCATCTTAGAAATGAGTTGTTATCAATATTCCATTGTACTTTATTTGTTTTTGGAATAAAAAGTTATTTGAATTTGTTTTGTTCACTTTTTTATAAAAATTGTGGAAAGTTTTATTAAGTAATTAAACTATTCTTCCTGCAGGTTACATGCTGGCTCCTAGTGGCACAGTGGATAACTTCTCCGACTCTGGTCACAGTGAAATTTCTTCCCGATCTAGCATTGTCAGCAATTCTTCTTTTGACTCCATGTCAGGATCTCTACAAGATGAAAGAAGACAGAGGCACTCAGTCAGCATTGTCGAGACTAATCTTGGAGTGGGCAGGATTGAAAGAAGAGCCATGGTTGAACCAGATCAGTACAGTTTAGGGTATGATGTTCATCTCTTAAATTTGTTTAAGTTTTCTATGTGATTTTTATTATTCCGCTCTTTGAATCAGGTTTTGAATACATAAGACTTCAACAATTTTGCTTGTTGGTGACTTGATCTGAAATGTAAGATTGAACTGTATGATTTATAAAATTAAACCTATAAGATCTGTAATAAAGATCAACTGTCAGGCATGAACAACCAGACAGAGACGTGGAGTTCAAACTTGCTACTTTATTGTTTTATGCCTATTTCACAGGAATATACCTAGCCAGCACTTTTTGCCTGGTGAAGATTATTAGATAAGGCTCAAATGTATGTGGGGGGGGGGTGTCGGATCCTGCCCTCTTGTGTTTACTTAATTAGTCCAGACTAATTCCACTCTTGAGCCCTTCTCTCTGCTACAATTTTACAGCTGTATGAAAAAGTCCTGCACGGTTTATGGTTTATGGTTTTCGGTTTATGACATTTTTTGGATAGGCCATTGATTTTATGATATTTTATGCAAACTGCTATGCAAATATAGTTATATTTAAATAAATACTAGTGGTTTAAGTGAAAAGCAGAAGCTTTTTGCAATTTGGTGCTGTTTGGATGGGGATTGTGAATTTTCTTGCATGCCTACAATACATGCTTACAATGACTATGAAAACAGATTAACTGATGCATACCCAGTGGCATACATGGTGTAATTACTAAGGCTGACGCTAGTCTTTTGTTAACATTTTTATTTTTTGTGGCCCTGAAAAGGACTGTTTAGGTAAGTAAACAGAGTTACTAATATGAAATTGGCCAGCCCTTATTCCTTATCATCAGACAGCATCGCTTCGGCATAGACTGTTTTGCACATGATCTTTGGTGACAATGTGGTGCCAGGCTGCAATAATGGATTCAGTCAGTTCCTGCTTGGTCCTCGGATGCTTCTTGCTTATTTTGCAACCAATCTTGGCACACAAGTTCTCAATTGGGTTCAAATCCAGGCTCTGAGCTTGCCAATCCAGGAGTTGAACACTATACTTCTTCATCCAGTGTCGACTGGCAACCACACGGAGGAGAGCCTTTTCAGTAGTAGCTCTGACCCTTTGGAACGATCTCCCCGTGGAGATTCGTACCCTCACCACCGTCCAGACCTTCCGCACAGCCCTTAAGACCTGGCTATCCCGTCAGGCCTGGGGATAAAGACCACAATCTGTCCCCACCCGGATGATGAATGAATGTTGTGTACTATTTTACTCTCATGTATTGTTTTTTGTTATTGTTTTGTACTCCCCCCCTCCCTATTTTATGTAAGCCGCCCTGAGTCCCCTCAGGGAAAAGGGCGGCCTATAAATGTTAATAAAATCTTAAAATCTTAAATCCACTACTGGATGGACTTGGCTCGATGACAAGGAGCGTTGTCATCCTGGAAGTAAAAGTCCTTCCCTACAAGTTGCTGAGCTGAAGGAAGCATGGTCTTTTCCAGGACTTCAACATACTGCTTGGAATTCATGATTCCCTGCACGATTTTTATCCGACCAATACCAGAAGCAGCGATACAGCCCCAGATCATCACGTGCAATGGACGCTTCACAGATTCAGGCAGTACGGCCTAAATTCTTCAGCTGGAAATCTTCTGACATACTTATTGCACTGATTCCCAGTCAAGTAGAAATTACTTTTGTCACTGAAGATGATATTGGCTCACTGTTCGTTGGTCCACTTGGCATACTTCTTGGCCCAAGCACGTTGACGAGAGCGGTGAGCGTCTATAAGCAAAAGTTTACTTCGAGCCGTGCAGCCTTTGAGCCCTCTGGCAAGCGGTCTGTAACGCACGCTTGTGCACACTTTTACACCACATGTTTCACCCCAAATTCTTGTAATCTGAGGTGAGGTGAGCTTCCTGTCAGCCATCAAAATGCGTTGCAGAGCCCGATCTTGCTGTTTTGTCGACTTTCTTGGTCTTCCAGAGCAGAGCCTGTCATCAACTGAACCAGTTATTTGGTATTTTTCAACCACTCTGCTCACTGTGGTGCAATGGCATTTCACACTCAAGGCTATTTCTGTACAGGAGTAACCCTCTTCATGAAGGACAATGATATGATGCTTCTGCTCAGTACTGGTGAAAGCAAAGGCCTTCATCCTTGCCCACAGCCAGAGCTAAATTAAATTTCTCAATGCTTTTCATGCATATTTATAGTCAGAGCATATGACAACATTGATTGGCTCATAGATTTAGCCTCTGTGCATTTTGATTGGTCAGCCAAAGCTCGCTGCTGATTGGCTACTTTCGATCCTAACATTCTCGAAAATTCAAGTTGTGTTTGTTTTAGCACATAAACTCACTCAAAAAGACTGGTTATATTAATAAAAATTATGCATCTCAATCCGACTACAGAAATTTTCATCAAAGTACTAATTTTGTGTGTTTTTTATGAGTGAAAAGTTGATTAAACATGTAAATAGAGCTTAAAACTGAAAGCGTGCAGGACTTTTTCACACAGTTGTGGTTCAATATCTAAAAGATCTTTCAAAGCAGATCAGAATATAAATATAACTAGATCCTTTAGGCAATGGTTGAAGAAGCTTTTCCTTTTCCTAGGGTCATAAAACCTGAAAATTGTGTGTGTGTGTGTGTCTGTCTATCAATGAATCTATTTATCCATGTATCACCATACTATGTATGTTGTAAGACTGATATGTTATTTTACTAGATTTGAATATTTTCTTATTTATTTCATTTATATTCTTATTCTCTGGAAAAAAAAATAAGATGAAAACCCAAACTTGTCTTACTTGAAATAGCATTGATTCTGATAGATTTAGTTGCAAGTATTTGAACATTACTGTACAAATAGTCTTCAACTTATGACCACAATTGAGCCCAAAGTTTCCCTTGCTAATCAAGGCAATTGTTCAGTGAATATTGCCCTATTTTATGGCCATTTTTGCCAGGGTGGTTAACTGAATCAGTTCAATTATTAAGTGAACCATGCATTCCTTAAGTAAACCTGACTTCTCCCGTTGACTTTGCTTGTCGGAAGCCAACTGGCAAGATTACAAACAGTGATCACAAGATCTTTGGACAGTACAACAGTCATAAATACATGTCAGTTGCCAAGTGCCCAAATTTTGATCATGTGACCCTGGGGATGCTGCAATGGCTGTAAATGTACAAAACTATCCGAAAAGTCATAATTTCAGTACTGTTATAACTCCGTTCACTAAATGAATAGTTTTAAGTTGAGGACTACCTGTATCTGTAATGATTAAAATGCTTTGTATAATTGCAGAATATAAGAAAGAGAAATAATTTTTTAATGTATTCAGGGGATCGTCCCTATGGAACGATCTCCCCATGGAGATCCGGACCCTTACTACTCTTCCAGCCTTCCGCAAAGCCATTAAGACCTGGCTGTTCTGGCAGGCCTGGGGCTATTGATTTATCCAGCCCCATTCTAAGCTATATGAATGTTGTGCAATTTTAATGTCTGTTCTTTTTAATTTTTATATGTCCCCCCTCCCCGTTTTTATCTGTAAGCCGCCCTGAGTCTCTCGAGAGTGGGCGGCATACAAATCCTAATAAATCAAAATCGAAATCAAAACAAAAAGTATAAAATTTGTCTTCTACCGGTCACTATTGGTTACATCATTGGGTTATGTTATAGTGACTAATTATTTCATTGCTGTGCACTTTTAGCTCCTATGCAGCCCTGTCAGAAAACAGAGGGTTCTATGCTGCAGCAACCATGCTTTCTTCTCCAAGTACGGAGGAACTATCACAGGACCAGGGAGATCGGGCATCACTTGATGCAGCAGATAGTGGCCGAGGCAGTTGGACTTCTTGCTCAAGTGGTTCCCATGACAACATACAGACAATACAACATCAGCGAAGTTGGGAAACTCTGCCTTTTGGACATGTTCATTTCGATAATTCAGGCGATGTGACAGGACTGTGGGCCTCAGGCAGTCACATGGACCCATTGATGTTCTCCGATCAAGGCACAAAGTATGGCAGGCAGAGTCAAGGTAGGGAGGGCCTTGATCAAGCACAGTCCAGAGCAAGCTGGGCATCCTCCACAGGATACTGGGGAGAGGACTCTGAAGGTGATACAGGTACCATAAAACGGAGGGGTGGGAAAGATGTATCAATTGAAGCTGAATCCAGTAGCATAACATCTATAACAACAGAGGATTCAAAGCCGGTTCCTATGCCAGCTCATATAGCTATGCCAACAAGTAATACAAAGGGTCTTATTGGTAAGTTTAATTTTGTTTTTCACAAAATATCCTACAAATTTATTATGAATTTATTTTATAGATATTTTTCTTTAGGCTTTTTAAAAATATAGCCAGAGGTTATAACCTTTGTCTCGTATTTTCTTTTTTTTCCATGAAATCATTTGCACTGTGAAAAATAATGCTTTCTGTTGCAGATACTGCTTTTGTCATTGTCATCATAATCATCATGTTACTAAAGCCAAATTATAAAGTTCATTTGCACAAAACAATACGCACTTATAAAGACTGTGTGTGTAAATATTAAGAGTTATGGAAAAGATGAATTTCCTAAGCACAGTTGCTGCTTCCCACCCGATCTACTCTAGCCTATAGCTTCTACCTAAGTCCACTTTCAGCATCATCCAAAGTTGTTGTAGTGACCCAATTAAATCAAATTAGTTGAGAACAGTAAGCATTCCTCTCATTCCGAGTAGACTGATAATTTCACTTGACTGTGTGGACATATAATTAAACCAACTCAGCTTTTGGCTGACTGGGATATTTGGAATTTGGAAACCATGTTGATGTTCTCATAAAATGACTGGGGGGGGGAATAGGGGGCTTTCTCTTTAACAAAATATCAAGTTAAGCACCACAATGTTTCCTTGTAAATTTTGTCCTTTTTCTGACAATTGAGCTGACTTGCAAATGGATCGGTTTATTGCCCAAGAAAGGTTATGGTCTTAGAAACATAAATGATGCTAGAATCCTTTGCAATGTGCCAGCTCTCCCCCCCCCCCCCCCCCGGACACACACACACACACACACATACACAAACAATTTTTTTATGTTAAAAAAAGTACAGTGAGTGGGGAATCTGGAATGTGCCAAAGTAGAACATACAATGAGGTTCAATAATTACAATGCCTTCTTTGCTAACTTTGTCCGAATTTATTGATTTTTCATTTCTCCCGCCTCACAAAAGGACTTAAGTTGTCTTTTAGCTTATCCAGATACCAATTCAATTTGCATTCTATGACAGTTCAAATACTTATTACTTCTACTTTGTGCATCTTGAAGAAAAAAAACACCACTTCAAATGTTTAGTGAATTGAAAAACAAACAAAAACAATGATTTTATGGAAGAGTACTTCAAATTATATACTTCATTTGTTTTAATATTAACTATTTTACTGCTTTTATTGAATTATGCTGAAAAAATTAGGCCAAACATGAATCTTGTTATAAGGAGGAAAATATATAAACATTTAAAAACATTTACTTTGCAAATTGGTTTAGTATTATTTGCCTTTTGCTAAACAATTAAACTAATGATATAATACACTTTATTACATAGAAGCCTTGTAGCTATATTTTTATAGTACTAAAGTCGTAAGACATCTTTCCAGATGTCACCATTTCTTTGGGAATTACCCTTATGAATGCTTTCTAAAATGCTTTTAAATCTCCACTTCTGGTCAATTGCTTTTCTGTCTTCTCTGTAGATTTCTTAAAATGTTTTTATTTGTGTTTTATAAATAAGATATATATACATTAAAATAATGTCTAAACTGTGTAGATAGATACACTTGCAAAATTAAGCCAAATTAAACACTTGTGTATGATATTTACGTCATAGAAAAGTTTTAAGCCCATGATCGGCTCCCCATGAGAATCAATAAAATTGAAAACATAACTGCCTTTTGACTGGCTTATGTAATAAAGTTCATATAAACATATCACATTTTGAAAATCATAAAAAGGTTAGGGAATTAGAGGAGATGGTTCAAATACACAAAAGACTGTGACAGTGGATTGTTTTAAAGCTTCTTTGTTATGATGGATGTGATGATTTGCAAGACATTGCACATAACCTAATACAGAGTCAATATCAGTATGTATTATGAATTACACAAATATTTTAAAATGATTTCTAATAGTGTATTATTTTACTGCAGCTCGAAAAGAGGGTCGCTATCGTGAACCACCACCAACCCCTCCGGGTTATGTAGGAATACCTATTGATTTTGCAGAAGGAATTTCTCATCCAGCCCGAAAACCTCCAGATTACAACGTAGCACTTCAGAGGTCTAGGATGGTGGCACGGTCTAATGAAGCTCCTGGGACTTCAGCTTCACCTTCACAGCAGCAATCACAGGGTCATTCCTCTATCAGGCCTGTTAACAAACCTCAGTGGCATAAACCAAACGAGTCAGACCCACATCTTGCTCATTATCAGTCTCAAGGGTTTTCCACAGAGGAGGATGGTAAACATCTTATCACATTTTGAAAATCATAAAAGGATAATATTGCAAAGGGCATTAGAAGGGATCTACAAAAAAAAATGACTCAGGCTCTGACATTAAAATTTCTCAAATTGTTGCCTGAATATGTTTATGAAGGAAAAGATCATAGGACTATTAACTGTTTGGCAAATATGCTAGGATTCTTCCAAGCCTTTCTGAAAGGCTGAAAGCTCATACCACATGTTGATAATTGTTTAAATGTGGTGTATAGCTTTTTTGTTGAAAAAGAGCTTCTCTGAACAGATGTTGAAGACATTTTTCAATACACTGTTTTCTATACCAAGATATTTAAAGCAAAGTTGAAGAAATTGTGGCCCTCTTGGTTTTGCTCCACGATACTAGCTGGGTATGGTCAAATTCCAGTAAAATCCCTGATGCCAGTTATAAAGATATACATCAATTGTAATATATAATTCAGGATTATAATTAAATTGAACCAAATTTAAGAATACCAAATATATGCCAGTGTGGTGTAGCAGTTAAAGTCTCTGGGCTGGAAATCAAGAAGCTCTGAGTTCTATCCTGCCTTAGACATGAGGCCAGCAGGAAAAGTTTGAGCCAGTCACTGTTTTAGCACTAGGAAGAAGGCAATGGCAAATCACTTCTGAAAACTATTGCTAAGAAAAACACATTTATTCACTAGAAGACAAGACTGACCAAAAGAGTATGTGACAAATATATAACTTTAAAAACTTCTGACGAGAATGTCAAATTGCCTGTCAAGTTAAATTAATTGATAGGTTAAAATTAACATGTAGTATCTTAGTGAAGAGGAAATAAAGAAAACATAGTCCCACAAAATTCAATGTTTAAGGAAGATAAGTATGAACACAGAATATATACACAAGAGGTATTAAGTTTTAAGTATATCTATCTTTATTTTCCTCCTGTCATGTTGTGTTTGCAGAAGATGAGCAAGTCTCTGCCGTCTAAGAATTGGAGCTTTCGGGATTACAAGTAAGCCAACTTTAAGGAGAGCACAAGATGACATCCCTAATATAGGAGCCTTGGAACATTAATTAAAGGATGGTGGACCTGTGCCTCCTTCCCTGCCTTAAAGCAGCATGGGCTTCTTCTCCCCTTCTTCCCCCTACCCTTCTCCCCTTGCATGTGAAATACTGTGAAGAAATTGCCCTGGCACTTTTCAAACTGTGTTGCTTGAAATGCGCAGTGCAGCATTCTCTCAGCTATCACTGTCGCTGTCTACCACATCACACAGTATCATTCCAAATTCCAAGATCAACTCATAACTCTTGGCTGCACTCTCCCATGCCTGGAAGCATTTTAAATTCTTTTTCCTATCTTAATCATGATCCTAGCACTTCACTTGATTGTGATGAAGAGATCAACTAGTGGACAAATGCATTTGGCCTTTATTAAGAAAGAAATGTATTGAAATCCTTCAAGTACACAGTGCTTGTTTCTTGTTTACAATGCCTTTGTTGCTACTCTATATATATATATATTGTATTTGGAGAGGGATAAAAGGTTATACCTGCATTAACTACAGTATTATTTAGTATTATTTAAGAAAGTTTGCTAGCCTAGACTACTTTTTTTTTTGTTTAAAGCGATGATGTGGTTAGCTAAAAATGGCACGGTTTATAGGAAGGATTCAGCCTTTCAAGCTTCGTTTTTAGTGTTCCACTCAAAGCACAGTTGATTAATTTCAGAATTGCTGGTTTTGTTGCTTTGCATCTCTAATGATGTGGTTCTATCTTGCAAATAATCTGTGAAGAAAGTTAGTGTCCTTTTCCTGTGCCTTAAGGAATACAGGATGGTGAAGAAAAATATTTGTCCTCAATTGTCAAATGGCAATATCATCTTTTGCTGAAAATAGTTACATGATTTTTTCCATCCTCCTCCTTTTACTAAGTAATGGGCTTTTGTCAGACAGAAATAATCAGGGTAAATGTATTAAGGAAATTCAGCACACACCGCAACCAGTGCCAACCCTTAATACTAATCTCAAATTGTGTTGCTAATGGCTTGGCATTAAAAAAATAGTGAACCTTTTGAAGAAAGTAGGTGTTGCTCAGCAAGCTTTTGCAGTGAACAATTATTCACGATTGTCTTTTACAGAACATTGCATATATAGAGGAGGCAAGTGGGTATCAATCGCCTGCTTACAGCTGCTATGAACCTTTTAGTGTTGGAAATGAAACTACACCCCCTTTCTATTTTCTGTTGTTATTTTTGGTTTTGCACAGACTCCAGAAAAGTGAAGGCTGCCAATCTGAGTAGTACTCAAATGTGAGGAACTGCTGTTCTTGGATTTTTTTTTTCATTAAATTCAGCTGATCATATTGATCAGTAGATAAAAGTAAATAGTATCAACTTATAAAGATCAATTTACAGTGGTTTTTCACTGTATTGAACAATGTCAGTGCTTTATTTAATCTCTTTCTCCTATAATCATAGCTTTTCTCTATTTGCTTATATATCACATTGTCAATTATGCATTTGTAATTTTACATGTAATATGCATTTGCCAGTTTCATTATATAGGCTATGGACCTCATGTGCATATAGCAAAACAGAACAAACCTAGCTGTCTCACAAGTTGCACAAATGTTATATAGGAATTAAGTAATTGTAGACCATAGGACTGCTAATCTCAGTTCACTCTGTGATGTCAAGTGCAGAATGTATGACTTACTGGTGATTTCCTCATACTTTTGATACTACTTGTACCTGTATGTCTTTTAGAAAGACATTGGTGGAGTCTGTATCCCTTTTGTATTTTTAATACAATAATTGTACATATTGGTTATATATTTTTGTTGAAAATGGTAGAAATGTACTATGTTTATGCTTCTATCCAGTTTGTATGAAGCTGGAATATAAATAAATATAATGTTAATGATGTCTGATTTGTTTTGTGCTGATTTGCTTGGAAGAGGGCCGGTTATGTGCAATATTCATATATGTGGGAGAGAACCATACATATAATTTTAGTTGCATAAATTATTTGAGGAACTTTTAAGACATAAATCAAGATCCAGAAGTAGTAATATTATGGTAAAATCATGCACGCATTTTCATCCAAAATATACAGCAAGATATAAAATATGATAACTAATTTTAAGTTGGTTGATCAGTTCCCGTCTCAACCAATGGATCAATGCTCTGTTCATCTGAAAAAGGAAGAGCAGGTCTTCCACTTGCAGGAAGAATACCAGGAAGAAAATATATATATATATTAACCCAATTTATTTTATGAAATATTTTATGCACAAGCTAAATTGCAAACTATTATAGAAATTTATTTTATATTATGAGACTAGATTCTATGAAATAATTATGAAGAGTTAAGAATTTTAGAAGATTACCTTTAAACATACAACCTGTTTTATTGATAGCATAATCTGCATCTTATTCCTGTCTCTGTTCCCTGAAATCAAGGTCTGGATTTATTAGGCTTGATGATCTGTGGGTAGTCCTGTACTGGATAAACGTAAACAGTGATGAAGTATATCCTTGTTTTATAACAAAGCAATTTGAAATAAATTTAGCTCTAGTAATAAATAGTCATGAAACTTTTTTTTAGTTTTTTTTTTAATTTTTGAAACACATTTAACATATTGAATATAACAAAAAACAAATCTCTCTGCAATATGCTATAAAAATCACTTTCTGGTAATATGCTACATTATTTTCTCTATTGTGAAATGTTAGACGTGGATAATTTCATTTTGGTAAAGGTGACTGGATACACACAGCAATATTATATAAGAGATGGACAGAGATGAAAGTTACAGAACAAATGATGCTGTAATTGTTGAATAATACGTTGAGTATGAGGTGATTACATTTCCGTTTTTTACAAATATGCTTGAAAGTGTTAAAACATTTCACACAGTATATCTGTACTTGAGAGACCGCCTGCTGCCAATTACCTCCCACAGACCCATTAGATCTCACAGGGTTGGCCTCCTCCGGGTGCCATCTACCAGCCAATGCCACCTGGCTATTACCCGGGGGAGGGCCTTCTCTGTGGCAGCTCCGGCCCTCCGGAATAAACTCCCCGCAGGGATTCGGACCCTCACCTCTCTCCAGGCCTTCCGAAAAGCCGTCAAAACCTGGATTTGCCGGCAGGCCTGGGGGTGATGAGTTCCCTCCCCTCTCGACATGTATGGTTGTGCGACTGTTGTTTACTTTTATTATTTGTATTTTGTTTTTTATGTTCCCCTTTTTCCCCCTTGAATTGTTCGCCGCCCTGAGTCCTCCCGGAGAAGGGCGGCATACAAATAATAAAATTCTATTCTATTCTATTCTATTCTGTGGAGATTCTCAGTCATCCAGGCCATGGTTGTTCAGGAGGCAGCTTTTTCAGGAGGCAGCTGGATTTTGTTTTTCCCACAAAGTCCTAAAAGTAAAATCCAATTGCCTTTTGGAAAATCACCTTTGGGTTTCACACAGTATTCAAGTATAAATCTCCAACATTAAACTTGGTATCTTATTCAGATAATAGTGTAATTTTAAGTAAATAAATGGTGTTTCTATATGTACTGTACTTATCCAAGAGAACACCCAGAATTTATGATCATCTTTAAAAACAAGACAAATCAAGGGAAAACACATTTCTTCAGAAACGGTCAAAATTTAAAGTTGGACACCAAAGACAAGTCCATCCTTTGTCAAGTCCAGTTGGCGAGGTAATGTTACAAGGCACCCATGCTTTCCTAGTTGCTGAAATGACCCTTCATGTGAACAGGACTAAGCTCTCTGGTCTTTCTGTTTAGAAAGTGATAATCTACAATGGGGCAGAGTGAGTACAGAGACACTGCAACAGTCAAAAGAGCAAGGATCAAGTCATAAATCCTTTTTTTAGCAAAAACTATAACTTTGAACAATTGCTGAACAAGCAGTCAGTAAATGAGGACTATCTCTATAGGTAACATCTACCCATTTTTAAAAGTAAGAAAAGTGTGATCCATGAATTGCTTGAGATCCAAATTCGTTTTTTCTCCCTTTTGAGCATTTTTATAACTGCAGTCTTGAGGGTATATCTCTCAACCTAATTCTAAAAATATTTTGACATTAATATTTTCTTGATATGTGAGAAAGTAAAGAGAAAACCAAGTTTCAATATAAGAGTGATGTTTTTTAAAAAGTATAACATTTCTTTAGTCTATACTTTTCACAGCATTCACCTTTAGCCTTATCCAACACTTGCTTGCAATAACGATTATTTCTATAGAGAGTATGTTCATGCCAATTATTTGTACAACTTTTTTTGGCATCCCAGAATTTTATTTTCTCTGAGATAATGCAAAATATTACATTCTGAGACCTGCTTCTTTACTAAAAGATAAAGACAGCTGTATGTGTTTTGTGGAAAGTATTTTATAAGTAGTTTTAATAGGAAATGGCCAAAGCCACCCTGTAACAACTGTTCAATTTCAAAATGATTTCAATATTTTGCAGATGGCTCAGATCCAATCCAGAACATCTTACATTACAGAAAGTTGGTACCTATCAATGAAAATGATAGGTAGTTCAGCCAAGTGTTCTAATTACTGTAAGGCAACTTTACGAGTTTCTGTTAAGTCTTAAAAAAAAGTTACCTTTCATCATTTTTGTTCCTCTGCTGTAGCATTCCATATATCTATATTTGACAATGCCGCAAATACCTTTCTGATACCAATGGATTCTTTTTCATTAGCTTCCCAAAATAAGAAATATTAGAAATATGGTGAAAAAAGGTTCATTAAAATAATCTTTAACTTTACTTTTTAAAATGTAGAAGACCAAACTTGTCAACAATTGATGCAAAACTCTAGAACTTCTCCCTGTATTAATTCTCTTTAATCTCCTTCTCCAGGTATTTCAAAATCAATCACTTTGCTTAAAAGGAGAAAATTATCTATGTTGGCAAAGCTGTCCATGCTGTTCAAAGATGGGCAGTCCAAAGTGAAATTATTCAAAGAATTCTATATAGCACTGTAGAGTGTCTTCAATATAATAATCCGTTTCTTTTTGCCATCCTGACTTTTGCGCAAATTTGTCTTGTGTACCAATTTGTGTCCATTCCTAAACTGGGAGGCTTTGCTCATGGAAACTTATACCTCAGTCACTTCCTGTGTGGATTCCGGTTCACCAACAAAACCGCGAAGCCCTTATCCGCGCTGACATAAGCGCGGAGGGCAAATCCGCGCCGTCTGAAGCGCTAAGGAAAAAGGCGACCCTACCGCGATGACATAACCGTGGAGGGCAAATCCGCGCCTTCCAAAGCACTCAGCACCCTAACCCTAAACCTAACCCTAAACCTAACCCTAAACCTAACCCTAACCTAACCCTAAACCTAACCCTAAACCAAACCCCTAAACCTAATCCTAACCCTTACCTTAATTTAAATCGGCTTTCTGCCGCCGCGCTGTTTTAAAGCGCCCTTCTGTGGCCGCGCTGTTGTTGCCACGGTGATGACGTCGCGGTGATGACGTCGCGGCTTTAGCGACGCGGTTTTGTCACCGCTATTTTGACGAGCGCGGTTTTGTCAGGCCATGTGCATTCCAATACTCTACATGGAACTGCCCTTTTAAAATACTTGGAAACTGCAGCTGGTCCTGAATGCACAGATGTGGACAGGTTTTGGGCATTTCTCATACCCATAAAGCACCACTTTCCCACAGCTGCACTGGGTCCCATTAAGCGTTTAGCTGTGGTTCCAGCTGCTGGTTATCATATACAAAGTGTTCCTAGATACTGTGGGAATCAAAGTAATATGGAAAAATAGTTGGAAAATGGGAGTTAACTTGCCCTCATTGAGCTTATATGTGATTGTAAAAGTAGCTTTTGAATGGCCTTAATAGCTGAGAAGACATTTAATGTACCTTAGTCACATAATTTCTACCACAGGTAGTCTCAATGTAGTACTACTGACTTTAAATAATTTGTTGGATTACTTTAATGCTTTATACCTAAATACTAAGGCATTTCTCTTTTAAGGTAAGCAAAATTGTACTGTACACAGAAAAGAAATAGTAAGCCAAGGAAATTCAAGACATGAGATGAGAAATAGAAAAGGAAATATAGCTAAAACTACAATATGTCAGTGCTATTCACTAGTTGCTCCATATCTTTCTAACTTTAAATATTATGCTTGCTTCTGTGCTTTCATTATGTTCATATACCACTTCATACATTATCATTTTTCTGTATTTCAGGATCTTTTCAATCCATTCCTTAATGAATTTCTCAGCCATCTTTTCACTGTCAGCCCATTTGTTCTTTGTGTGTGTGTTTGGATATATATATGTCTGTCTAGCTATTTATCCATTCATCTAATCTGCATTGTTGCTGCATGATCAAATTCCCTCATTGTGTTTCTTTAATACCTGTTGCTGATTTTGTATTCAGTCCACATTACTTCATCACCTGTTCATATTTACCAATCTCTTTCATTACATATTTTGTGGTATCCCCATTAGTGTTATATTCCACTATTTTTTCCTTATATAACCAACATTTAATTCCTTATAACAAATTGGACAGAAAGAACTTCTATGCATAGCTGTTTTCCTTTATTTTTGCAAATTTTTATCCCTCACACACTATCTTTTCTTCATGCATTCTCCCATCTTTAAAAAACATGCTCATCTTTAGAAAACATGTGCTCTTTTCAGCTCTTTTCATTCTTAATATATAAATTGCAACTCCATTGTCCACGTCAATCACAACTAACTTCATCTTTGATACCAACATCTCCAGATCCCATGTGCTACATCATCTAGTGCTAACATCCACAAAAACAGATTCAAATGCTTAGCCAATAACACAGCATAAATGCGCATACATTCATTAGCCTTACCAACATATTTTTAGTATCACCAAACTATTACTTATTTTGTTGGGAAAATAATATATTAAAAGTTTTTCATTGGAACACATCCTATTGCTTCAATGATTCTAGGTTCATTCAGTTACTTTTATTTTTTTTCCCCAAGTTCATTTTTTAAACCTAGTATTAGAGTAGCAATAGCAATAGCAGTTAGACTTATATACCACTTCATAGGGCTTTCAGCCCTCTCTAAGCGGTTTACAGAGTCCGCATATCGCCCCCACAGTCTGGGTCCTCATTTCACCCATCTCGGAAGGATGGAAGGCTGAGTCAACCTTGAGCTGGTGAGATTAGAACCGCTGAACTGCAGAAAACAGTCAGCTGAAGTGGCCTGCAGTACTGCACCCTAACCACTGCGCCACCTCGGCTCTAGGTAAATAGTTACCATCTCTCATACTCTGATCTGTTCCCAAAAATACTGTGTTCCATATTCAGAGCCTTTTACCCTTCCAGTCACTCATTATAAATAATTGGATAGATATATTTAAAAAATGTTTTTCTAAAATGATTTTCGCCAATCAACCATTGTTTTTATTCATTCTTAATTTTCTGAATGATCCATGGAAGTTTTCCATTCTCTCTTATCCATTCATTTATACGAGCCCTGTATGAATGCACAGCACACAGAATGGAACTAATTGAGTGACCACCTCTTTTCAGTTTCATCCGACTATCCTCCCCAGGCTCCGTCCCCTGGGGAGCTACATTTGACAAGCTATAAGTGCCAGGCCTTTTCTGCTATGGCTTCTGCACTGGAATATTTTCTTCTCTGAAGTGAGGTCATCTTTGTCACATTTGAACTTCGAAAGGTCCCTTATGACTGGGTTATGCCAGCAGACCTGGAGACTCCAGGCTACAGGTGAGCTAGTGAAGCGATTCAGCTATTTTTTAAAATCCATTTATCTGTTATTCTTTGTTTTAGTCTGGTTTTTATACATCTTCGTGTATTTTGTTAACTTTTATTTACCTTTTTTTTTGCTGTCCCGAGTTGCTATTTTCTAAGATGGGCTGCTATACAAATTGGTTTAATAAATCAATACATTTATATCATGTGGAAGGCTATTTCCCTCCTAAATTGCATTAATTGTAGTAATTCAGAATATTTTCCATAATTTGTTCTTCTGCTATCACTTATTAAGCATTATATTGTCCAGTCGTGTCCGACTCTAGAGGTGGCACTCATCTCCAGCCAGCATTGTCTGAAGACACTTTGATGATCGTGTGGCCAGCATGGTATATGCCAGGGTGCACAGAACACTGTTACCTTCCCACCAAAGTGGCCCCTATTTATTTACTGTCATTTGCATGCTTTTGAACTGCTAGGTGAATAGAAGCTGGGGCAAGTAATTGACACTCACCAATTGGGTGCTTGGGTCTGTCAGTTTCCCAGCTGACAAGCTCACCTTAACTGCTCAGCCATACAGCCCTCTTATATTATACATTATTCAAGAAGAACAAGCAGCTATTACCAACCTATGGATTTCTACTTTCATATCCATCTCAACAATCTAGAGAAAACTACTTATCATTCTGAGATGGCACCTTAACCCTTTCTTTTTCACTTAATATCACACATGTTACATATTATAGGTATCAAGCACCTTCAACAAGTGCAGTTGAAGGTGATTGGTACAAAATGACAAATTACTGAGTCTCTCTCCCTCCCTCCCTCCCTCCCTCCCTCTCTCTCTCTCTCTCCCTCTCTTTCCCTCTCCCTCCCCCTCCCCCCTCTCTCTCTCCCTCCCTCCCCCCCTCTCTCTCATGTGTGTGTGTGTGTGTGTCCTGTTCAATCAGGCTAGACAGAGAAGGTTCTTCTCTGAATCACACTTATCTATTAATGCATCCTGCTGCAAACGCCATTAACTATTTTTCTCCTTTTAAACCCATGCCATATTTTTTCTTGCTTGCTTCAAGCCATTCTGGAAACTCAAAGCTTATACCTATTTCTACTTAAGTGGTGCAAATAAAACAAAATGGGTTGATGAATGGTGTGTGTGTGTGTGGATAGAGAGATGGAGATAGATTGCTCCTTGGGTCTAAGTGCTATATGTATCATTTCTAAAATGAACAAATGCACACCTGTGCACCTAAATATTTATCATGGAAATGTTGAACGGTCTCCATGGCAATCAGCCTTTGGTAGCAATGACGTAGAGTATGGCATAAGCCACAGGGACGTTGTTTTCTAAAATGTGCAAATCTTAATCTCCTGTGAGATACTAGATGCATTTCACACTCACACATTCTCTCTCTCTCTCTCTCTCTCCCTCCCTCCCTCCCTCCCTCCCCCCCAACAGAGGTACTGTAAATTACATGCTGAAATGTGTTTTTATAATCTAGTCAGATGGAGCATTGAATCTTATTCTGTGTTGCATGTGTTTGTTGCTGCAGGTAAATAGGCCTAAATAGCAATAAAATAACTACTGTATTTCAACTCTATTTACCTTGTGAGAAATTGTGAATACTGGCATCGTAGCAGAGTAATAGCAAGTAGAATTGTAATCACTCTGAATATTAATACTGGATTGTTTGCCTAATAAAAGGTTAGTTCCCCCCCCCCCCCAAAAAAAAACCTTTAGGTTTCATGTTTATGTGAATTGGCCCATATGCAGATTCCATGTTCAGATTATTTTAGCCAGAGCAGTTATTGTTGAATTGTAGTTCCATTCAGCCTGGTTATTGATCTGTGCTGTGGAATTATGGAAGTTATAGTTCAACATCTGGAAGAGTTAGGCTTAGGGAAGAGCAATCTAAATAACAGAGAAATCCATGTTCAAATTTCCTCAAGCCACAAAGTTTATATAATGTATTTAATTTACAGAGGTGGAGGTGAGGGAGGAATATGCAGGAAGAAGTGCTACAAACAGTACTTTCAGGTCTTTGGAGGAAGGATAATATAATATCTAGTATCAACATCTGTTCTTTTTAAGGATTTTGTAAATTTCTAGTTTATGTTGTGTGCTTAGTATCATAAAATATATTTTCTCTAAACTTATCTCAATTTATAGCCCTGCAACTCTATATTTAAAATCACTTTTTTTAATTTAATGATTAATGTTTTTGTATTGCCATCTGTCTATACAGATTTTTATGCTATTTTTCAAATGGGTATGTTTGTGTCAAATTATTAACTAGTATATAATTCTAAAACTTTAAAATTAAGCACTTTCATTAGGGCTTGATCAAAGTTAATTTAATTGGTGGCAGGTGTGTGTATACTGACTACCATTTAAAATCAGTTTGAATGTGTTGGTCAATTTTGAACATAGCCACATAACTACTTGTGTGTTCACTTATACAGCCACATAATTCTAGTTTCTTGTTGTTATTCTCCCCTCTCCAAAATATTGCAGTTTGTTTTTCAATTGAATGGTATCACTTTTTATGTTACATTAAAGGTAAAAAAAATATGATTTATTTTGGTCTCATTTGTTTATATTTCAAAAAACCTGGCATTTTAACGGGGGTATGTAGACATTTTATATCCACTCTATGTACTGAACATGATTCGTATGTACACCATTAACTGTTCCGAGAGCCGAGGTGGCGCAGTGGTTAGGGTGCAGTACTGCAGGCCACTTCAGCTGACTGTTATCTGCAGTTCAGCGGTTCTAATCTCACCGGCTCAAGGTTGACTCAGCCTTCCATCCTTCCGAGGTGGGTGAAATGAGGACCCGGATTGTTGTTGGGGGCGATATGCTGACTCTGTAAACCGCTTAGAGAGGGCTGAAAAGCCCTATGAAGCGGTATATAAGTCTAACTGCTATTGCTATTGTTCGAAATATCCTGTTTCCATTAAGCTTTAGGAAAACCAATAGTGTCATATAATATTCTGCAGAGAAGGAAGTCAGGATCCTTTTCTTACCCACTACTAGTACAGAATACTATCGTAATATATACTAATGTCACTTCGCCTCTTCCCTTGACTAAAGAGAACAATGAAAGAAAAGTTAGCATCATGATCATTCTTTTCTTATTTAAACTATTCAACAAAAATATAAGCTGACATATTTTTCCTATTTCAGATTTCACAGAGCTTTAAGCAAACCTGAAATATCTGAAATATTTAACAAAGGAGACCTCTTGTGTGTATTCTCAAGTACTACAATTTTAAAGTAAGGTTTCTATGCTGAATTTGGTATGAAATTTACTTAAAGCCTAAAAAAAGGCAATTTCCTATTCTGTACAGCTGCCATTACTTTAAATTAAAATTATTTCTCCTTCTCGGTGTTACTTAAATAAGTTGCATTGCAAACTAGTGATATTATACTCCATATGTTGATTTTTTTTAAAGTATGCAATTTATTTATTTCAGCTCAACTCTGATATTGATGATTGAGCTATTAGTTTTGTCCAAGGGCCACAGATATTACCATTCCATGTCTTGGTTTTCTTCTTAGATGGGTTAGATAGTTGCACCAAATACCCATTTATTAAACCCTGGATGAACAACTTTCTATAGAAGAGGAGCATATTTGTTTTTTTGCGAGTTACCAAGGGCCATATTAAAAAGAAATTGGCGTGACCAGCACATAAAATAGATTGGATTTATTTTAAGTTAAATTTTATGATTTTTACTCCCTTGAAATAAAACATTACAACTTAGAAAAAAGAACAATTTGAGACATTTTAAGGCTGCTTGTAGCCCTGAGGCTATATATCATACATTCCTGGCATATGGCTTTGGTTGATTTCTTTTCAGTTAAGTGACTTTTATATCCATATGTAGTGATGATTCTTAGTATAGTATTGCTATATTATCTGAATTGTATGTTTTTACATTTTTACAAATCTTTATAGTAGAAACAGGATGTGGCATTTGTGACTGGTTTGAAGTTTTCCTTCTGCTTTGCAAAATGAATTCTACCCACAGCATAATTTATTGTTAATTTTTACAGAGGAAATACAATAAAAATAAAAAATACCCAAAGCAGAAAGATACTGCCGTTATTGTAGAGTAAAAAAAACCTTTGCGTACATTACATCTATTAATCATTATAAATAATAATATACAATTATGTTATAATTATATAATATTTAATTTATATTGAATTATAATTAAATATAAATTATAAGGTGCATTATCATTATAATTGTGCATTATAATTATTCATATTTCTATTGATAATTGTAACAATTATAACATAAAAGAAGAAAAAAATGAAAAATAAAACTTGTAACGATAATATGATTTCTACCAAGTCAGCCATTAATTCACTTAATTTAGCATTGCACACTGTTTTTCCAGTAGTTCTGGCTCATGGCTCTTATCTAGAATACCTACCTTCATCTGTGTTAAAGTAGATTTTAAAAATCCTGTCCTTTTCTCCTGCTATCTCAGACCAGCTCAGTAGTTTTTTGACTTGAAGGAGGCAATGCTGACTCAACATCTCTTTTAGTGCTCACCTAGTGTTCCTTTTGGGAGTGGTAAAAAGCAGGCTGCATAATAAATTTGGTTCATATTCTCTTTCATTTCCTTGCATGACCATCCTAGGAAGTATCTGGGATTATTAACTAATGAGGCTCTTTGATAATTTCCCCCCACCTGTTCAGTGCCTCTTGCAACAAAAGAAGTCCATGCTGACAGACATTTGTTGAATCTAACCAGAGCAAATGTTTTGGGGTGCAATCCCCAAATCTTTCTCTTTTGATCTTTCCTTTTCAACAGTTTACCTGGTTTCCTATTTTTACATAGATTCTATTCTATTCTATTTATTAAATTTATAGGCCGCCCAATCCCGAAGGACTCTGGGCGGCTTACAGAAATAAAATTTTAAGAAAAAGGTAAAAAGACAAACAGAAGAGAACAGATTAAAAGAAACACACCATGCACCCAGTCTAAGGGGGCTGGACCTCGGTCAAGAGGTCAACAACCCCAGGCCTGTTGGAATAGCCAGGTTTTAATCGCTTTTTGGAAGGCCATGAGAGTGGGTAGGGTCCGGATCTCTGGGGGTAGCTCATTCCATAGGGCCGGAGCGGCAACAGAAAAGGCCGTCCTCTGAGGTACCACCAGCCAACATTGTCTAGCTGATGGCACCTGGAGAAGGCCCACCCTATGTGATCTTATCGGTCTCATAGGTATCCGGGTCCTGAGCCGTGTAGGGCTTTAAAGGTAATAACCAGCACCTTGAATTGTGCTCGGAGACCAATGGGGAGCCAGTGCAGCTCGCGGAGAATAGGTGCAGTGTGGGTGTACCTTGGTACACCCAATATCGCTTGCGCGGCTGCATTCTGGACTAATTATAGTCTCCGAACACTTTTCAGGGGCAGCCCCATGTAGAGCGCATTACAGTAATCCAGTCTTGAGGTGATGAGGGTGTGAGTGACTGTTTGCAGTGCTCCCCGGTCCAAATAGGGCTGCAACTGGTGCACCAGGCGAACCTGGGCAAAGTCCCCCCTGGTCACAGCTGACAGGTGATGCTCTAACATCAGCTGCGGATGCAGGAGGACCCCCAAGTTGCGGACCCTCTCTGAGGGGAGTAAATTTTCTCCTCCCAGACTTAGGGACGGACTAGCTGGGCTGTCCTTAGGGGGGAACATCCACAGCCACTTGGTCTTGTCAGGATTGAGTGCGAGTTTGTTCACTCCCATCCAGACCCTAACAGCTTCCAGGCACTGGCACATCACTTCCACCGCTATGCTGAGTTGGCACGGGGCGGACAGATACAACTGAGTGTCGTCCGCGTACTGATGGTATTTAATCCCGTGCCGGCGAATGATCTCACCGAGTGGCTTCATGTAGATATTAAATAGGAGGGGGGACAAGACCGACCCCTACGGCACCCCATAATTAAGGGGCCTGGGGGTCAACCTCTGCCCTCCAACCAACACCGACTCCGACCTGTCAGAGAGGTAAGAGGAGAACCACCGTAGAACGGTGCCTCCCACTCCCACCTCTTCCAGCCGTCGCAGAAGGATACCATGGTCAATAGTATCGAAGGCTGCTGAGAGGTCCTCTATCCCTGGCCCGCCAGAGATCATCGATCAGTGCGACCAAGCAGTTTCGGTGCAGTAACCAGGTCTGAAACCAGACTGAAAAGGGTCTAGGTAATCTGCTTCATCCAAGGACCGTCAGAGTTGAAGGGCCACCACCTTCTCAAAAACCTTCCCTAAAAAGGGAGATTGGAGACTGGACGATAGTTTTTAAGAATAGCTGGGTCCAGAGAAGGCTACATAAGATGTAGTTCTCCAGTGCACTGCTCAGAGAGTCCAAATGCTGGGTTAACACAGCCTATCTGCCCTTGGACTGAGTGATGTTTTTGTTGACCACGCCTCCCTTTGCCTGCACATGCTCAGTTTGAAAACTCAGTCCGCCCGAGTTAGGACTGTTTTGGGAGAGCTCCAGTCTAAGAGCAGAAAGGCTGGAAAAAGTTTCCCAATTTGGACCACGTTAACTTCTCAGATAAAGGGAATCACGCTTCTACATCAGGTCTGTCTATTGCCTCCATTGAGGTTTCTGTCGCTTTAAGAGAAGGGCAAGAAGGTTTTGGAGACTGAATGAAAATTTATTTAGATATGAAAACTATATTAATGATTGTAAAAAATTACTATCTGAATATTTTGTTTTGAATATGAATAAGGGTACATCTATGGAATTTGTATGGGATGCAAGCAAAGCGTATATGAGAGGAGTTTTGATGAATATAAATAAAACACATAGAAATAAGCAAGGGCTAAAACGAACAGAACTGGAAGAGGAAATTAAGAGAAAAGAGCTGGAGTTAACAAGGAAACCAGACGATACAAAGGTTAAGGAAGCTATTAACATATTAAAATCTCAATTTGACATGTTGATCTCTGACCAGGTAGCTACTAATTTATTATATGCAAAACACAATACTTTTTGTAATGCAAACAAACCTGGCAGATGGTTAGCTTATCAGATTAGGAAAAAAAGGAAAACTCGAAATATATCTAAACTGATTTACAGAGGGAAGGAGGTGTTCCAACAGGAAGAGATTCAAAAGGCTTTCTGGGAATTTTTTACAGAACTGTATAAAGGGGATAAAATTAATGGTTTAGACATAGACAAATATTTAGACAAGGAGAAAATACCTTCAGTTAGAGAAGAACACAGGCAAAAATTGAATCAACCAATAACCTCGGGGGAAATCCTGCAGGTAATTAAGCAATTAAAGCCAGGGAAAGCACCAGGTACAGATGGCTTGACAGCGGTTTACTACAAAAACTTACAGTTAGAAATGGTAGAACCTCTTAGAGAATTATTTAATATGATTCAAACGGAAGGTAAAGTCCCTCCATCTTGGAAGACAGCGTTTATATCTTTGATACCCAAAGAAGATCAAGATACTACTCAACCCAAAAATTATAGACCCATTTCATTACTGAATGTAGATTATAAAATTTTTACTAAAATATTAGCAAATAGGTTAATGTTGGTCATTCAACAATTGATACATACGGACCAAACAGGTTTTATACAAGGGAGACAGATGAAAAGTAATGTCAGATTAATTATTAATGCATTAGAATATTTGGGAAAGAACAACCAGATCCCTGCTGCGTTTATATTTTTGGATGCTGAGAAGGCCTTTGATCGAGTTAACTGGCAATTTCTGCTGAAGATATTGCAAAAAATGCAGATAGGAGATAATTTTTTACAGTCAATTAAAGCAATATACCAACAGCAAACAGCACAAATCATAGTCAATGGAAGTTTAACAGACTCTTTTCAAATTGGAAAAGGTACAAGACAGGGTTGTCCTTTGTCCCCATTACTGTTTATTATAACTTTGGAAGTATTGTTGAATAAAATACGGGGCTTGGATGGTTTAAAAGGGATCAAGATTAGGCAGCAAGAATATAGAGTCCGCGCTTTTGCGGATGATTTGGTCATAATATTGGAACAACCGCAGGAATCCAGTATGGTTTTAATGAATACGATTAATCAATATGGTCAAGTGTCTGGCTTTAAAATAAACTTAGGAAAAACCAAAATATTAGCTATAAATATGAATATTAAACAAAAGGAAGAATTAGGAGTGATGCTAGGATGTGAGGTAGTTAAAAAAGTCAAATATCTTGGAGTTAACATTTTAACTTCAAATGGGAAATTATATAAGCATAATTATGAACCACTTTGGCATAGCATACAGACAGAGATGAAAAAATGGGAGAAATTGCACTTATCTTTGCTGGGCAGGATAGCGGCAGTGAAAATGAACATTTTACCAAAATTTTTATTTCTTTTCCAAATGTTACCTATACTTAAAAAAGATGCGAACCTTTTAGAATGGCAGAAGGGTATCAACAAATTTGTGTGGGCAGGAAAGAAGCCGAGGGTAAAGATGAAAATAATGCAAGATGTACGTGAGAGAGGAGGATTGAAACTACCTAATTTAAAACTATATTATGATGCAGTGGCATTATCTGTAATTAGTGATTGGATTCATTTAACCAATGATAGAATATTGAACATTGAGGGACACGATCTGGTATTTGGTTGGCATGCTTACCTGTTATTCAACAAAAAATTGGATAAGAACTTTAAAAGTCATATTTTGAGAAATGCTTTATTGCGGGTTTGGAAGAAATACCAATATAAATTAAATGACAAGATACCCA
The DNA here is from genome assembly GCF_009769535.1 of Thamnophis elegans. NCBI lineage: Eukaryota > Metazoa > Chordata > Lepidosauria > Squamata > Natricidae > Thamnophis > Thamnophis elegans. The sequence continues at coordinate 59,797,145 of NC_045549.1, forward strand.
TGTGGGCAATTCCTAGACATGCAATTGAAAATATGAATACAGCACAAAAACAGGATAGATTTACTTACAGACAGCTTCTTACCTCGGAAAGGGGGGTATTACAATTAAAATCTTTAGAGGTATTAAAAGAGGAGAAGGTAGTTCAAACATGGTTCCAGTATGGGCAATTACAGGCTAGGTGGAAAATAGATCAAAAAATTGGCTTTATTCAAGTTGAGGATAATCTGTTTAAACAAATAAGAGATCAAAGCTTAATGCATATAAAGAGGATATATAATGTATTAATACAGATGGATTCGGAAACAGAATTAGTTAAAGATTGTATGATAAAATGGGCTCAAAATATTGAGGAACCAATAATGTTGGATACATGGGAAAGAATTTGGGTAAGAAATGTGAAATTTACACAAGCTCAAAATCTGAGAGAAAATTTTTACAAGATGTTTTATAGATGGCATTTAGATCCTAAAAAGTTGGCTGCTATGTATCCGAATGTACAGCCTAAATGTTGGAGGTGTGGTTCTCTCGATGCTACATATTATCATATATGGTGGACCTGCCAAAAGGTTAAGGCATTTTGGATAAAAATATGGTGGGTCATGCAAAATGTTTTTAAAAAAAGGATAAAGTTTATTCCTCAGTTATTTTTACTAGGTATATGTACTGATTTTACAGTGGTAGAGACCAATTTGATTCTGCACCTGATAACTGCAGCAAGACTGTTGGTGGCGCAATATTGGAAGAAGGAAGACTTGCCTACAATCCAAGAATGGACATTGAAAGTAACAAACTTAGCTGAAATGGCTAAAATATCGGCATATCTCAAAGATCATTCAAATGAGAGATATAAACGAGACTGGAAAAAATGGATTGACTATATACAAAATAAATACGGGACTAAGAAATTCCAGTTAGCCTATGCTTAAGATCAGAAATGATTTAAACTGTTAAAAGTTAGTTCAGTAAGAAGAAGCTAAGTTCAATCTAGAATGTCATTAATTTCTTTATTTCTTTTTTCTCAATAGATTTTAGACTGTGTTAGTTAAAAATCCATACCGTGTACGGGTTCTGGGAAGTCGGGGGGGGGGAAGGAGGAGGGGGGATGGGGGGGTGGAGGGAGGGAGGGGTACACACAATAAAAAAAATTGTATTTCAATGTCTTAATGATTGACAAATGATGACATATTTGTGTTTGTTTTTTTTAAAGAAAAATAAAAAAGTTCTCTTAAAAAAAAAAAAAAAAAAAAAGAGAAGGGCTACCGGGCTTCCCTGCTGTTGCTATTTGCAAGCACTGCAGGGGGTTGGAAAAGCTTGCACAGCGGAGGCTGGCTAGCAACTGGAGCAAAGGGTGGGATAAACCAAGTTCCCTGTCGGAGCAGGGGCGTCCCACGGAGAGGAAAGGTCCAGCGAAGGCTCTGGGAAGGCTCCAAAGCCGGTGAGCCGGATTGCTAGGATTCCCTCGCCTGCTCCATTTTGCCCGGCATCTGCATTGACGGCTGGAGTCTTCGCGCGCTTTTTGAGGCTGGAAAGAGCGGGAAGCGGATGCGTGCGCACCCCCCGCCATTTTGGATCGATCTGACTCACTGTGCAGAGCGGCAGAGCTCGGAGCGTGGGAGGAGCAAGGACAGCAAGACGGAGAGCCAGCCAGCCAGCGGAGCCTCAGCGAGCCCTCAATGACTGCAGAACACCGCGGGGAGGCTGGGGACTAGCCTGGGGAGCCAGCTAGTCTCTCCCTCCGGAGAATAAGCTAAGTCTCGGGGAACCGAGGGCGGTGGGAGGAAGGAATCCGACCCCAAGGCGGCCCTTCCCTCCTGTAGATTCTGCCAGCGCTTTTGGACCACAAAGGCCAGCGCGTGCCCATCCCAACTCCAGCTATCTTCCAGGCCTCGTGGGGACCTGAAATGGCTGAGGAATGCAGGGAGGCCTTAAGGGAACAGGTGGGGCCCTCCAGCAAGCGCAGCAAGCTGGATCCCTCTGGAAATCAAGGCAAAGGGCACAAAGGCTCACTTGAAAGGGTTTCTCCAAGAGCCACAGTGGATCCCAGGGAGGTTTCAAGGCCCCATCAGCCAGAACCTAGCCCAGACCGTCGCAGCAGGGAGTCAGCTTCCCCTGATCGTGAGGCCCAATCCCCCGGGGAAAGTGAATTCTTGTTTGGGGGTAACTATGCATCCAGGGATCCATCTCCTGAAGCATCTTGGGGGTACCCTGACTCCCCTAGCTCCTCCATTGGAGAAGAGCGAGATTCTGTCCAGAATTCCCCCTTTGGGAAGGGTGGATCCAACTCAGGCAGGCCTAGCCAGCGCAGGCCCAGTAAACAAAAGAGAAAAAGGGGAAAAAAGCCCGGCTCTTTCTGATGAAATGAGGGAGGTAATTTCCTTAGCCATTTCCCAAGGATAGCTGAAGGCATTAAGCACAAGGGCTCTCGCAAGGGCAAGGCCCCAAAGGAAAAACGCAAACCTAGGGCCTCCACTTCCAAGGAGCCTGTATCCTCCGCTCCATCTTCAAGCCCCTCTCTCTCGGGGCTCTCAAGTTCTGAGCAGGAAGAAGGGGAAATTTTCGCCCTTTCCGAAGACGAGAGCCCTACCCCTGACAAACCAAAATTCTCTGGCCTGTTTCAGCCGTCATTATTCAAGGCTATCTTACACAAAGCCATGATGGCCACGGAGTTAGGCCCCACTTCCAAACCTGAGGCTTCTCAGGCTTCCTCTTCCAGGGATCTGAAGCATGGGTTGTTCAAGGAGACAGTAGAAACCCCCGAGGTTATTCCTGTGCCAGACCTCTTTATGGACGCTGTGCAGCGCCAGTGGCTACAGCCAGGCACCCTGACCAACCCCAGTGGGGGGGATAGAACTCTATATGCAGTAGAAGATAAAATGGAGGAAATCCTCAAATTCCCGGAAGTAGATGCCCCAGTTGTGTCTCTAACTTCCAATTCCAACCTGCCAGCTGAACTCCTAGAGGGACTCAAGGCAGAAGATAAGAGGTCAGAAAGGGCGTGTCAGAAAACGCACATGGCGTCTGCCTGGGCCATCAAGGCATCCACCTCTGCCTCCTTTTTTATTAGGGCCACCCTGTTCTGGCTGCGCCAACTCAGGTCCAGACCCCCGCCCAGGAAATCTAGGTGGTGCCATGAGCTGACCAAGATTATTACCGCTGTCGAGTATTCGGCGGATGCCACATTGACAGCAGCAAATTCTCTTCCAGAGCCCTAGCTTCCAATATCACCTCCCGCCGCCTTTTATGGCTCAGGCATTGGCAGGCCGAAATGAAGGCCAAATGGAAGCTGGCATCTCCCCCATTTAAAGGGGGTCTTCTGATTGGAGAGGCCCTGGACAAGTTTGTCACCGAAACCAAGGACAAACGCAAGATTCTTCCTGCAACCTTTAAAAGAGGTGACCGGAAAGGGGCGGGGTCCTTTCGTAAGAGACCCTACAGGAGCCAGGAAGCAGGGCAATCTTCTCACCCTTCCTCCTATCAGAGGCCCTTTCAGGCAGGGGGGGATAGGCACCAAGACAGATCCTTCGGGGCTCGTGCCAACCAGTCCCAGTCTTCCTTTCGGAGAACATTCCGAGGAGGAGGAAACAACAGTGGTGGATCCCGGCCCTTTCGTAAAGGAAAGTGACGGTCACAGGGATCCCCCCATCGGGGGTCGGCTACGGCTGTATGCCGACAGGTGGGAGGAGATAACATCAGACAAGTGGGTCCTCAACACCATTCGCAGAGGCCTTGTCCTGGACTTCCTAACCTTTCCCCAATGAAAGTTTATCCGCTGTCCTTCCCCCAGGAACCCAGAAAAGAGGGAGCGCATGAGGGCAGAAATCCGCCATCTCCTAGAGATAGAGGCGATAGAGCCAGTCCCCAGGGATCAGCAGGGGAGGGGCTTCTATTCGATCCTCTTCCTAGTGCCCAAGAGTTCAGGGGGGTGGAGGGCCACCTTGGACCTCAAGAGCCTAAATCAGCATCTCGCTTACAAGAGGTTCAAGATGCAGTCACTCCACTCCATCCTGGACTGTGTGAGGGAGGGGGACCTATTGACATCAATAGATCTCAAAGAGGCCTACCTGCTTGTCCCCATCCATGCGGCCCACAGGCGGTTCCTGAGGTTCTGTTCGGAAGGGAAGCATTTCCAGTACAGGGCACTTCCCTTCGGGCTTTCATCTGCGCCCAGAACTTTCACCAAAATTCTGGCAGTGCTGGCGGCTCATCTCTGGAACCATCCGGTCCGTCTAGAATGTTATTTAGACGACATAATCATTCATTCTCTCACCACCAAGCAGGCACACCGCGATGTTTCTCTAACTGTGCAGACCCTGCAGCACCATGGTTTCTCTGTCAACATGGAGAAGAGTCAGTTCCGGCCATCCACCTGTATACAGCACCTGGGTGCAGTCATCAACTCCACCTCCTGCCAGGTATTCCTTTCTCCCGACCGGCTGTCCAGCCTGAGACGCAGAGTGAAGCACTGCAGCCTTGCCAGGTCGGTACCCATCATTCAGCTGTCCCAGCTCCTGGGGATTATGATATCGTGCCTGAGGGTGGTTCCCTGGGCTCGTCTTCATGCCAGGGAGCTGCAGTGGTTTCTGCTGCCAATGCAGAGAGCCAAGGAAAGCAACTCACTCAGACAGGTTCGGCTCCCACGAAAGGTGATCCGATCTCTGGCATGGTGGAGATCCAAGGCAGTCAAGAAGGGCTGCTTGTTCAAGGAGCCGGAGACGCTAGTTGTCACCAAGGATGCCAGCCTCCTGGGGTGGGGCACCCACTGTCAGGGCCACCTAGCCCAGGGACGATGGACTCAGAGGGAGGCTGCCCACAGCATCAATTGGCTGGAGCTGAGGGCAGCTCGACTCGCGCTGAGAAAGTTCGCCGCTCTAGTAAAAGGGGTTCACGTACTCTTGATGACAGACAATGTGGCGACCAAAGCGCATATAAACCGACAAGGGGGCACTCGATCAAAGGCCCTCATGCTCGAGGCAGAAGCGCTGGGCAGGTGGGCGGAACGTCATCTGGCTTCTCTCAGTGCAGATCACATCTCCGGCATAAGCAACCGGGAGGCAGACTGGCTGAGTCGCCAACGCATCAACCACTCGGAGTGGCGCCTGCATCCGGACCTGTTCCAGCAGATCGCGAGGAGATTCGGCAAGCCACAGGTAGACCTGTTTGCCACACACAACAACACACAACTCCCACGCTTCTTCAGTCGTTACCACTCGCCCCAGGCGGAGGGAACAAATGCAGTGAGGTCAGCGTGGCCTCAGGGACTCCTGTATGCCTTCCCTCCACTTCCGCTCATTCCTCAAGTGATAAGCAAGCTCCTGACCGAAAAGGCAGACCTCCTTCTGGTGGCTCCCTTCTGGCCCAGAAGGCCCTGGTACGCAGACCTGGTCAGTCTCTCAGTTCAGAGGCCTTGGAGAATCCCCCGGGACAAAATTGCCCTCAGCCAAGGGGCCATCGCCCATCTGGAGCCCCAGTGGCTGCAGCTAGCAATTTGGCACTTGAAGGGGAGCTCCTGAGAAAGCAAAAGTTCTCTGACCAGGACATTCGAACAATCCAAGCGTCCAGGAAACCCTCTATGACTAGAATCTACGATGCCACCTGGGCCGCCTTCTCACAGTGGTGCAAGACTAGAAACATAGAGGCCTCCTCAGCCTCGATTCCTCAGACACTAGACTTTTTGCAGGAGGGTCTGGATAAGGGCCTTGCGGTCAGCACCCTCAGACGCCAGGTTGCAGAGTTGTCTACCATCCTGGCAAAGGGCTCCTCTTGCTCACTGAGTCAACTCCCTCAGATCAAGAGCTTCTCAAGGGAGCAGCGAACATCAGCCCTCCAGCTGTTCACCGGTATCCGTCATGGGACCTTCCATTTGTGCTTAAGGCCCTGACCAAAGCCCCATTTGAGCCTTTGAAAAAGACCAGTCTGCGCCACCTCACCATCAAGACTGCTTTCCTGGTGGCCATTACATCCGCTCGCAGGGTTTCCAAGCTTGCGGCGCTCTCTGTCAGGGAGGATTTGTGCGTAGTTCACCCGGACAGAGTAATATTGAGACTTGATCCGTCATTTGCTCCGAAAATTAACTCTCTGTTCCACAGGACTCAAGAGCTTATTTTGCCCAACTTCTGTCCCCGTCCCTCTCACCCTAAGGAGCGTGAGTGGCACAAGCTGGACGTGAGGCGGGCCGTGCGCACGTATGTTAAGAGAACAAAGGACTACCGCCGGTCAGAGGCCTTCTTTGTCTCCTTCCTCTCTGCGTCCCTGGGCCGCAAGGTCTCCTCTCACACGGTGGGACGTTGGCTGCGTGCTTGCATCAAGCTGGCATACGAACACCAGGACAAGACGGCACCGAGACGGGTCACCGCTCACTCCACCAGGAGCGCTGCAACTTCTGCAGCCTGGGCTACCCAGGCCTCTATCCTAGACATTTGTAGAGCAGCCACCTGGGCTTCCCCCACGGCCTTTATTAGAAACTATAAGATTGACACCTTTGCCTCAGCCGAAGCCTCCTTTGGAAGAAGAGTATTACAAAGAGTGGCTGAAATGCCAGAGGCTTCGGCGCTTCCCCACCCTGGGACTCAATAGCTTGGGCATGTCCCAGCATTTGGACTCTCTGAGCAATGCACTGGAGAAAGACCGTTGGCTTACCTGAACGGTCGTTCTCGGGGCACTGCGAAGAGAGTCCAAACCCACCCGGGTATTGTATTTTGAACGAGGTGACTGTATTGACTGTAATGTTACAGGACGGTTCCTTCGTTTTCGAACTGAGCATGTGCAGGCAAAGGGAGGCGTGGTCAACAAAAACATCACTCAGTCCAAGGGCAGATAGGCTGTGTTAACCCAGCATTTGGACTCTCCTCGCAGTGCCCCGAGAACGACCGTTCAGGTAAGCCAACGGTCTTTATGGAAATGGTACAAATATATAGATACATAGATATAAATGTAGGAGATATATATGAAGAGCTATATATCTGCTCTTCATCCAGGCCTTGGTCTCCTCACTTCATCATGCTTGCCATATTTTTCATTGAAGTTATTGTAATTTCTTTTACTGCTATGAGCTGCACAGGGTAGCATACTAGTATAATATATGGTATAAATAGATGGTTAATTCTTCATTGAGCAAGGGGATTATTTCTTTACCTCTTAAAGAGGCCTCAGGTCACCCTTTCATAAGAAACCCATCACTGGATCCCATTGTATTGGACATTTTTCATACAATATCTCCCCTCCCTTTCTTGCAGAAGATGGTAGAGAGAAGATGACTGTGCAACAGTTTCAGAGGACATTGGAAACAGCATATTATTTCGAACCTTTTCAATCAGGTTTCAGATTCGGGTATGAGATTAAGATGGCGTTGATCTTGATTTCTAATGACTTTTGGTGTGGGCGGGGTAGGAATAGTACTTTTATCCTTGCCCTACTTGACCACTTGATTTTTTTTTTTTGATACCATTGGCCATGGTATCTTTCTGGATCAGTTCAGAGAATTGGGGATGGGCAATACAGTGTTGTGCTGATTCACTTCCTTTCCTGATTCACTTTCTTTCTTCAGGCTGACTCCAGTTAGTGATGATTGGGGAGGAGAGTTCCTGTCCTCTACTCCTACTGTGTGGAGTGCGATTGGGCTCAGTGCCTTATTCCTATCCTTTTTAACATATACATGAGATTGCTGGGGAACCCGTTGCTGGGGTAAGGTATATCTGCATACTGATAATACCCACACCTGGCATATTAAGTGATGTTGTGAATGTCTTATCCCCAATATCTGGAGGCTGTGGGGGTCTGGATGGAGAACAACAGGCTTCAGCTGAACCCTGTCAAGGCTTTGGATTTTGGGGCCCAATGGTTCTTGGACTATGCCATCTCTGGTGTTGGATGGGTTGCACTGCCCCAGACAGACCCAGTGCACGATCTGGAGGTCCTCCTACACTTACAATTCATGCTGGTATGAACAGGTAACAGCCGTGGCTAGGAGGGCCTTTGCACGGGCTCGTCTTGTGCAATAGTTGTGCCTGTTTCTGGATTGGCAGGTCTTGCTTACAGTCACTCCTGTCCTAGTTACATCCAGATTAGACTACTGCAATGCAGTCTATACGGGGCTGTCTTTGAAGAGTATTTAGAAGCTTCAACTGGTACAGAATGCAGCAATGTGGCCAGTTTTATTTGCTCTGAGAACAGAACATATTACAAATCAAGATGCTGTTTTTAACTTTGAAAGTCCTCCATGGCATGGGTATGTTGTGGGACTCATCAGCTAGGGATCTATATTTGCTGGGTCCCAGGAGAGATGACTTCTCTACCATGGTACCCACCTTATGGAGCATCCTTCTACCTCATTGTATCTTGTGATTTTTGCACCTCCCCTCCCCTCCCCTCCCTAAAGTTGGAATATAAAAGGGCCCGTTCCATTACTTTGCATAAGACGGTGCCCTTCATTTATTTAGAGAAAGATAATAGCGTTCCATTTATATGGTATCATATATGGACATTAAGGGTGATGAAAATCAAATGAGAAACAGTTACACTTGTCTATTAGTAGAATTATTTCCTTTGTTGTTTTTCCTTTTTGAAGGTGGATATTTCCCTCCTCCTTGTTTTATTCCTGCAACAGAAAAGCACAGATGCTTTGTTATTGTTATTAAATGTTAGAGAAACATTTTTTAAAAAAAGTGTTGCAAAGTGAGCTGCAGATTACATTGCACTAAGGCTAGATGGCAACGTTCTTAAGTGAAGAATTGCTGCAGGCGATAGCTTCATGCCATGAGTTTTGATTCCCCACCCACAAATTCTGTGCCTTGCTTTAGAAAGTCAGTGCTAAATATAATTCTGGCTTGATTCTTGGGGAGGGGGGTAGAGATTATAGAGGCTATGATGCCAGAGTAAAGAGAAAGCAATTCATTTATTTCAAAGTACTAGATGAGAAAACTACCAGGAAATGTTATCATTCTCTGATCATACATTATATGGACCATCTGTTGTTACTGCTTTAATCCAGCAGGCATTGGAGGAAGGTTACAACTAGAAGCAGCAAACATTTAGGGTATGCACCATTCTGTGCAGGCATCAGTTTGAACATTGCATTAGCAGTCATGCCTAGTCTTCAGGTATTTAATCCATCTTTGCATGACAAAATGGTCAGCTAAATAATAGCACACATTTCAAGTATGTCTCAAGCAGAGATCTGGGAGAGGAATTAACATGGCTAGAATTCAAGTAAACAATTAACCCTACTGCCTTGTGGATATTACTGTTGCTTTTTTATTCTGCCCAGTGGTATTAACACCATACCTCCTGCATGGCCTTCATTGATGCCTTCTACTTACCAAGTCGTTCACATCATATTATCCTTTCTCTCTCCCTTCTCCCTCCCTCTCTCTCTCTCCACACACACACAAATTATGCATTATTAAAATTTTGCTTTATTGGAAGAGCTTCAGGTTGGAACAGAGTCTGATTTACTGTTCCTCTTTTGAAAGTTATGCTGGTGGTAAATGTATCATCAAGTTAAGAATTTTTCTTCTGTGCTATCATATAAAAATGTGGCTCAGAAGCTACATGAGACCACCACAAGGTCTTCTACATCTTACTAAGCCCTTCCCTACAATGGATGGGGTCAACATTTTTGGACATGTTTTGAATTTTAGTTTTTATTTAGAGAGTAAAATGGGTATTTTAAAACTTGCAAGAAATTTAAGATACCCTTAGAAATCCTGAAAGACACTACCCCAGATCAGATCTTGGCCTTTCAGTTTAGATTCGCATAACTTTGTACCTAGAGGCTCTGGGTATGTTGCACTTGTATTTGTAGAAGAAATGAATTGTGCCTCCTTGAGCTATTGATCAAAGTTGAGTAGTGGGGCAAGTGAGTCGCATACAAAAAGACAGATACCCTGCCAAGAAAAGTTTAACAGGGAAGAGAATGTGTAATAGTATTGAAGAGCAATTAGGCTGAAGTTATATTGGTGCCAGTCAGGAGACTCATGGAGAATGTAAATGATAAAGGCTCACTGACATCTAGTCCTGAACCTAGTCAGTGTGTTACATTATTTTTAAATATAATTTTAAAATCCCATTTGGGTTTCAGCTGATCTCCCAAATCAATTTTATGCTTTTGTTGAATTGCCAGATTTTTGAATAGCAGGAATAGTATATATGAATTTAAAGCCTTCAGATTTTTTAAATTGCTGGACATTCTTACTATTATTTGCATTATTCCCATCATGTTGCAGGGTCTGCAGTTTTGCATTTCACCTGTATTGAATTGTATTTGTATTTATTTGTCTTGTATGCCGCCCACTCCCGAAGGACTCCGGGCGGCTCACAATAGACAAGGGAAGGGGGAGGACTAGCCAAAGACAACACTTTAAAAACAAAACCGCAACATTCACAATTTCCGCTGGGCTGGATGTTTCACAGGCCCCCCAGCCTGCTGGAGCAGCCAGGACTTGGTGGCTTTGCGGAAAGCTGGGAGGGCTTTCCTGCCACTTCATCCAGTCTGCAGAACTAGTGGAGCATCACAACTATGGCTTGCGTGCCTTCATGCAGGCAGTCCATTCAATGCTTTTTCAGCCATCTTTGGGGCTGCTGGCCATCTGGGCAAGTGCCTGGTTTACAATGGATTGCACATCAGTTCTGACCACATGTCTGTACGATCACAGCTTTGCTTCTCTCGTTTTGTCTGGAATTGGAGCAATGTTGAGAAGGCCTTCTGGATGTCTGGAATGGTACAGCTCTTCCTGTTTGTGCAGGTGAGGTGGACTAGAAGACCTCCAATGTCCCTTTCAATTCTATTATTCTGTCTTTTTTCATAATATGATCCAGCCTCATCAGTCCTTTACTGATCAGCTCATTTAAATTTCTGTACATTAAAGATATAAAACTTATAGCTTTGCAAGCACGTGGAATAAATTCCCTGTTATTTCCTGATCTCCCCTGATTTTCAGTGAGTTGACATTAAGCTCAGTGGTTTCAAGTCTAGGAAAAGGGAGAATATGTATTAAAATATGTATGAAAAAGCTTGGTATGATTTTTTTTAAAGTTTACCTTGTTTTTTTTTTAAAAAAAATATATTATTAGATTATTGAAAAAAAACTGCAAGGTGTTTTATTGGCCAATAGAGTGCAGTCTATCCCATCTTAAGAAATCAGCAGTTGCTACTGCTGTAAGCAATAAAAAAATATTCCCAAATTATGTTTATAAATAGATCCCTTACCTGGCATCAACCAACGGCTGTATCACAATCTTGGCACCCTGTTAGCATAAATAGAAGGATGAACAAATCTCTCAGGCTGCAAAGTCAAGATCAGCAAAGGATGGGCAGGTTGTTGATGCTTTTACTCTTAATGATAAAAAGCCATCTCTTGCCAACTGGACGCTTTATGTTGCATGGCTCTAGGCTGGCTGGAACTAGGGTGGATAGTAATTTGGCCTGACGAGCCATCTGTTCCCTCCACTCACAACAGGGGCAACACAAACATTTCATAATGGGAGGATATTCATATTGCTGCCAATCTATATTTACCTGTCTGTCTCCTTGACACCCCTTTCTTACTCTTTTTCCCGCATCCTCACCTGTGTTTTGTTGGATAAGCTTTTTAGATTGAACAATCCTTTGTGAATCAGTCTATTTTCTTCTTTTTTTTAATCTGTGATATGATATCATACCAGAATATCACAGAGACATAAGGCCATATTTAATAATATTAAAACATGGAAAGCCCGTGTCTCACTGTAATGCGATATTCTCATTTTCAAACCCATTAACATTATTCCAGAGAAGATTGTTTTAGATTTAGAAACAGTTTTAAAAAAGTAAATCTACTTTTAAAAACTTGGCTTTTTCAACAGATGTCGCTGCTTTTGTTATATATCAAATAATTGGAAGTATATGTAATTAATTATATTTCTTTAAAAAAAAATCCAATGAAGCATATTTGCTCTATATTAATTCATTTAGAAAGAGGAAAAAAATGCAAAAAGTGCAGGGAAAAAAGAAAGAAAAAATACAAGAAATGGCTTCCAATTTTCTTTCACAGCAAATCTAAGCATAAATTCACATGAAACTTTTACTCCCAAATTTCATTTTCAAATCTTTTCATAAGTGTGCTTACAAAGTCTCGTTCCTATTATCTTATTTTTTTAAAAAAATACAAATTTTTATGAGTTTTCTCGAACTGTTCATTGGTCTCAGAAGAAATATAATAGTTAACAGGGAAAACAATGTTATACAAATATACCGTGTTTCCCGAAAATAAGACAGGGTCTTATTTTTTTGACCCACGAAATATGGCCTTGGGCTTATTATAGGGGAAGGCTTATTATTTTCTGGGGCAGGTGAGAAGCAAGGTGCTCCTTTTACCTTTCCAGGTCCGTCGCGGTCCTCGCTGTTGTGTCCAGGGAAGCCTCATTAGGGTGGGGTGGGCAGTGTTTTTTTGTGCAAGAAGGAACAGGCGGGAAGGGGTGATCGCATTGCTGGCCTGCCGCTCTTTTTGCGGGAGGCTCTTTGTGTGGGAGGGAAGGGTGGAAGTGGAAGCACATTGCTTTGCTTGCCATTGTTTTTGCGGCGGGCCCTCTTTTTGCCCCGCAAGCTGTACCGGTAGGTGATACAGTGGTAATGGGGGGGACAGGTTGCGCATGCGCTCAAATAGTTGGGGGAGGGCTTATTATGGTGCATATTCTGAAAAGCCCGATTGGGCTTATTAGCAGGGCATGTCTTATTTTCGGGAAAACACAGTAGAAAGTAGTAAAATTATTAATAATATAAGAAAGAGAAGATTGAAATTCCAAAACACTACTAACAAGATGTTATTGTAATCAACTTGTAGAAAATGTCTTCAATCCCAGATCATACCAAAAAATTAAACCTTTAATTTGTTCCAAATCAAATATCCGTGTTTCTTAATGCTATCTCTTATCAGTTGCTGATTGATTAAATACAATAAGGCCAATCTCCAAAACAATCTTTCTTCCTAAAAAAAGTCAAATGAGATTGTTCCCCAATTAAATTTAATAAGTTCATTCCCCGCTCTCCTTCAACCCCTAAAAAACGACCCATTTACCCATTATCCACCCCAAGGGTTCTCTACTATTATATAAAAGCACTGGATTAAGTTTCAGGAAGTTTACTAAATTATATTTTAGGTTTTGTAGTCCTTCTTTTTTTCTGTTGCATCCGTGTGTTTTTATGATTGTGAATTGCCCAGAAATGTGACAGAATACATTTTTGAATTAGTAAAACTGAAAATAAATTTCAGGAAATTTCTTGTTGAACAAGTTCCAAGCACCTGAGTGCAATGGTTTCCTCCTTTTAATTAAATCAGTCTTTATTTCTTCAAGTGAGCTTGCAATAATAGTTGTAGCTGTCCTTAAGAAGTCAGCTTATTAAACCGAATCCAACTGTTCAATCAGCTTTTAAGTAATTAAGCAATTAGGTAGAATTCTGCTATGGTCAGAGTCCACCTGGATTCTATGCCCAGTTCAGGGCACCATAAACTTATTATTCAGAGAAGTGTTGCCGTCCCCTTTGTTAGATTGTTCCAATTGAGTCTAGAGAGCTAAGGTTCCACCACAAATCCGCGAAGCCCTTATCCGCAGAGACATAAGCGCAAAGACTAATTTGCGCCGTTCGAAGCGCTAAGGAAAAACGTGACCCTACCACGATGACATAATCGTGGAGGGCAAATCCGCGCATTCCCAAGCACTCAGCATCCTAAACCTAACCCTAAACCTAACCCTAAACCTAAACCTAACCCTAAACCTAACCTTAAACCTAACCCTAAACCTAAACCTAAACCTAACCTAAACCTAAACCTAAACCTAAAACAAACCCCTAAACCTAATCCTAACCCTTACCTTAATTTAAATCCGCTTTCTGCCGCCGCGCTGTTTTAAAGCGCCCTTCTGTCGCCGCGCTGTTGTCACGGCGGTGATGACGCGCAGTGATGATGTCGCGGCTTTAGCGACGCGATTTTATTATCACTGCTATTTTGACGAACGCAGTTTTGTCGTGCCACGGAGAGCTAATTGTTGGGGATGCTTTAATTTGAATTCATGCAGTAAGCGGAAAATTGACATAATCTAAGATTTACATAAACCTATACACATCCTGCTATGATGAATCTGTATCTCTCCAAAATATGAAATTCCAGTTAAGTACTATATGTAGGGCTGCTTCTAAATTATGAATCATTATTTTCCTTTAGCATAAATATATTTTATCTAATATAGATGTATTATGTATCCCAGGAACACAATGAGCAACTTAGTTACAGTCCAAAATCAATATTTAAAAGATAAGATGAGTATCTGTGCATTTTACTCCACTAGTCCTTGCTGACTATAGGGGTCAGTGCTCATCTTCTTTTCAAGGCCATTGAGCCAGTGATGTCTGAAGACATTTCTATGGTCATGTGGCCAGCATGACATTACAGAGTGATGTTGCCCTCAAAGTGGTACCTATTTATCTAGTTGCAAAAGAGAGAGAGAGAGAGAGAGAGAGAGAGAGAGAGAGAGAGAGGTAGGTAGGTAGGTAGGTAGGTAGGTAGGTAGGTAGTGGGTGGGGAGGGAGAAAGAGGGGAGGGAGGGAGATCCTGGGGAACCACAGGAACATTTAGAATACCAGTGTCCAATCTTTCTGGCTCCATGGACTGGCAGCAACTGCGGTGGTGCGGGGGGGGGAGGGGATGATTTTTTATGCTCAACATATCTCCTGCACATGTGCAAATGAAGCTTTGCACTCTCACCTGCCAATTGTGCATTGGTCCGCGGCCCACGGCTTGAGAAACCTTGGTTTACAACATCTCACTATTAAATTTCCCAAGATTCAGGTTGCATTATTTATACATTAAAGGAATCCTGTTTAAGTGTTTGAAAACAGCTGCTGCATTGTCCTGTATATATGTGCTTTGCTTAAATATAGATATATGTGTATGTTAAATCTGTATCCTAATTGAGTCTCATAGTACCACTATGCATTTATCTTCCCACTGTTTTTTGAATTTCCATTGACACAGCATTTTTACTCAAATAAACATCTTAAAACACACACGCACATACTTTGAAGTGCACAGGTTCTTGGTGTGTAGGTATGCCATTTTTTCAAAAATTGTTTTCTATTCAAACTACCCTCATGATTTGAGTGAAAATAGAAGAAACAAATTGTTGGGTTTGTCTTGATGGAAGTTTGGAAAGAATCCTATTTCAAGAGACAATTTGTAGAATGTGGGCTTTGCCACCTTGTTAATTACGAACGATTTGGCTTAGACACCACCGTGTTTAGTGTGACCTCATTGAGATGGCATCTGGATGATTATTCGGAGATAATGAGCCCCTTTATCCAGAACTGAACAGCACCAGTTCAGTTAGAGCATCGGAGATCAGAGCCAATCCACCACTCATCAGGGTGCCCGCTATCTCTTTTGTATAACAACTTACTTCAAAATTAACCTTTCACATTCTGAATTAATTAAAAATATGGGAGATGAAAATTAATGATTTGCTTTTTAGCTTCATGCTGCCTGGGAAAGAGAAGGGCAACAGAGGAGGCTGTTATAAAACACAATTGGAATAATCATTTTCTTATTAATTATTCTGTGTTTGAGGGCATAGAAACTGAATATAAGAGAAAACAACATAATCTTTTCTTCCATTTGAAACTATTGTCTTTTCACTGATTAAGGATCTTAATTATCTGATTCTACTGCTAAATTATAGAAAATAAATCAAGGTAGTCTATGAGCCATTCATTTATGAAATTAGAGCCAGCTGCCAATGTGATTCTTTTTATATACAGGGCGGGGCATAACCTTTTCCTAGGGGGTCACAGCAACACTTGTAATAACAACACAAATAATTCATACACCATTCGAAAGCCCATCAAAAACTGAGTTTATTGACACAATTTAATAGTCAGTATGACCACCATTAGCCCTTCGAACAGCATTCAAACGAGGTGGATAAGAACACAACAAATCTTCAAACAGTTCCGTTCGATTTTCCAGATTTTTCAACACAGTTTCCAAATTCATTCTCAAAGTTTCAACCGAATATCGATTTTGACCTTGCTCCTGAATCATCAGAGCTTCCACTTCATCCTTAATTATGGCCCCAATGTTCTCTGCCGGATTGAGATCTGGCGAATTTCCCGGCCAGACGTCATTGCCCCAAAATTCGACATTGTTTTCCTTTAACAATTGCTGAGTCGCATTTGCACGCATGCAAGGAGCTTTGTCATGAAGAAAGACAGCCTCACCAACCACCAAGACATTGTCTGGATCACTGAGAAATGGAATGACATTCTCCAATAAAATTTTCTCACGGAAATAACTGCCATCCCAGGATTCCCCTTTATCCTTCAAAACCCAATGCAGTTTCTTGGCTGTGAAAATGACGAAAATCCCGATGCAAGTCGGATTGCGAACGATTTGTCGATATCGTTCATGTTTGGCGATGTCGTCGACGTCTTTAGCCCAAATTCGATCGTTCTGGAAATTCGGTTTTCGAATGGCATAAACGAAGAATTCGTCAGATGGCGCCAAATGAAGAAAATCTTCCTCGGTCCATTCAGACAACCAATCGCACAACCAAAGCCGATCTTGAACGTGTGTTTGAGTTTTCAATGGTTTGCAAATGACGTGGAATGGCTTCAAACCTTCTCGTTCTCGATATCGGCCGATTGTCCTTTGATCAACTCGTTTTCCACGAATTTGAAGGATTTCTTGGGCCACTTTTTGGTTTCCTTTTCGTTGTTTGCGACTGCCAGTTGCAATGATGGCTTTGCTTTCTTGGGACAGTTGCAGAGGACGCCCTTCTCCAAATTTTGTGAAACATTCTTGGGCTGTTTTGTTCCAATTATCAGTAACCCAATCCGGATGACGTTTCAATTTGTTTGCAATCCATTTTCGATTGATAAACGTCGCTCCAGCATCGCGAGCCTCTCGAAAGGCAATGCATTTTATTCTGTCAATGATCCTTTGTTCTTCCGAATCGAATTTTCCAGCCATTCTTAAAGCAAATTTAACATTTAATAGCTCATTCAATTCAGTTTTTTATGGGCTTTAAAATGAGGTGTCGCGGAAGTTGTAAACTGCTGTCGATCTTGCTGTGACCCCCTAGGAAAAGGTTATGCCCCGCCCTGTAGGTTAAGAATTCTTTCTTTCCTTAGCTTGTTCTGTTAGCGTGATTTAGTTTACTTGTGCCGATGTTTTGTTCAGATATTGTACAAAATTCTGACTTGCATGTGCCTTGCAATTGAGGGAGAGTCTACTTATTGTCTATATTGTCTTAAGAGGGAAGAGGAAGAGGAAGAGGAGGAGGAGGAAACAACATTAAATAGCTAAGCCGAATGCTATGAAGAGTTTATAGGTCATAATCAGCACCTTGTAGTGCACCTGGGAGCAGTGGTGTTACATAGCTCATGTAACAAGCTCAGGATCCAAAAAGATCTTGATAGATTTCAACAATGGGCCTTACCCAACAACATGGAAGTTGAGAAGTGGAGAAAAGAAGTGTTTTAACCTAGGCAGGAAAAATCAAAGGTACAAGTACAGATTAGGCAAAATCTGGCTCAAAAACAGCAACTGTAAGAGGAACCTTGGAGTCCTAGCGGAGGATCACTTAAACATGAGGCAGCAGTGTGTGGCAGCAGCCAAAAAAGCTAATACAATCCTTGGTTGTATAAACAGAGGCATATAATCAGTACCATTTTATAAATCCTTAGTAAGACCACACATGGAATACTGCATTCAGTTTTGGTCACCACATTATAAAAAAAGATCTTGAGATTTTGGAAAAAGTGCAAAGAAGAGCAACTGAAATGATGAAGGACCTGGAGACGAAAATATATGAAGAAAAATTGCAGGAATTGGGTATGGCCAGTCTAAAAAAAAGAAGGATTAGGGTGATATGATAGTATTCCAGCATTTGAGGGGCTGCCATGAAAAAGAGGGGGGGGGGGTCATCATGATCATTTCCAAAAGCAATCTAATCATAGAGACAAGCAACCTGGAATTAAGGAGAAACTTCCTAATATCGAGAACAATTAACCAGTGGGACAGAAGTTGCCTTCAGAAGTTGTGGGTGCTTCATCTCTGTACATTTTTAAGAAAAGACTGGACAGCAATCTGTTTGAAAAGGTATAGGGTCTCCTGCTTGAGCAGGAGGTTGCAGTAGAAGACCTCCAAGGTTACTTCCAGCTCTATTCTGATTGAATATCATGGCATTCATATTATTGCTGATAGTCCTGCTTTCTGGACCAAATACAGTTTTTAGGTTGCCATGGACTTCTATCATAATGAAGTGATGTTACGTGGGTTATGTTGATAATAATTTCTGATTCTATGGATGCCTTTGAATGTATTATTAACTGCATTTAAATTTTCTATTGAGCCCTCTGGAGAAAACTATGGCCCTATTCAGACCTTGTCTTTAAAAACTGTTATTGTTTGCTATTCTGAAGAAGCAGTAACGCTCATTTGTAGAGAATATACTTGGATCGCAGCAGATCTCGCTGCTAAGGTTCCATCCAGTTTGCACGCAGAGCTCCCATTTAATGCCTAGCACCTAAAACCTAGGTGAATTCCTGCCAGTAGGTTTTGCTACGGTTAAAATTATTTGATTGCACTGGTTTTTAAAATTACAGTTCTTAGGATTTTATTTTTACAATGAGTCATAAATTATCAAGGGTGTCAAAGTTTCATTTTGTGCTTATTTGAATTTTGGGGACTTTAATAGACAATTAACTGAAAACTAAGAAGAATGTTTAGAAAGCTTCTATAAAAACCTCTCTCTCTCCCTTCCTTCCTTCCTCCCTCCCTCCTTCCCTCCTCTTAGTGGTGAATGTACATCCATAAAGATTTAGCAAATAAGAGAGATAAATAAAAGGCAATTGATCTAGCTAGGACAGGGGTTGGCAACCTTAAACACTCAAAGAGCCATTTGAAACCATTTCCCACATAAAAGAAAACACCAGGAGCCACAAAACCCTTCCCGTGCCTATTTCCTGAACAGCCACAAAACTCGCACATGTAGTTGAATTAAACATTCTTTTTTTTCTTCTGAAACTTTTCTTTTCTTGGATTTATCCATGGTTGACCTACCGGGGGTTGAAAAGCTCAATAAATTGTGTGTTGGCGGGTGTGTGTGGCTGTGACACATATTTTGAGCAACATGGAGCCAGAGCAGAGGGACAAAAGAGCCACATGCGGCTCCAGAGCCGTGGGTTCCTGACCTCTGAGCTAGGGAAAGAAATATACTGGTGTTTGATGAATTTTTCAAGCTTTAAATATTAAAGCTTTAAATCACAACTGAGTAATATATTGAGGATGGGGGTGACATCAATTTTCTGAAAAAGCAACCTTTTTTTTGGAGTTGACAAAATGGTGTTGAGCTGTAGAAAGATGGCCTCCAATCTCACTCATCAAGAGTGACACCAAGGAGAATTTTCACTATGCAATCCATTCCTCATGTCAATAATACTTAGCTCTGAAAACTTCGGTCTCTTTTCAGAATCTTAAGATGTCATCTAATTCTCTTTCTTCTTCATTCAGCCATCACTTTATATTTACTGGATTTTAAAAATCTTTGAACTATGTTGGCTTCACACTCCTTTGTCTCTCTTTTCCCCCCTTGGAGCCTACTAATCAAACATGAGTCGTTAATTTTCATCACTTGCAAGTTGGAGCAATTTCATTACCACATTGCAAAGGTGAGAAAATGAAAAAGAAACTATGAATATTCATTGGGCAAATGCATAGGAAAGTTTGGAAGAGTATGAGAAATAAAAGAAAGAACTTTTCTCAATTTCTCTGAAAGCACGGTTCTCCAGGGTTTGAGAATGTTTCAGGGATTTAACCTTCATGAATCTCATTTATACAATTTCCTGTGTTTTTTGTCATTCATACCACGCAGATAAATTACCTTTGAAAAGATGTTCAAATTAAAAATAAACAGTATCATATCTGTCTAGTGACACTCTGAAATCCAAAGTATAGTCTTGATTATGAATACAGGTAGTCCTGTAATTGAGCCAAAATTTTGTTTCCCTTTTACAACCTTTTTGCCACAGTTGTTAAATCAGATTACTGCTGTTGTTAAAGTAATAACACAGTTGCTAAGTGAATCTGGCTTCCTCACTGACTCTGCTTGTCAGAAGATTGCAAAAGGTGATCACATAACTCTGGGACATTGCAACTGTTGTAGATATGAATCAGTTGCCAAGTGTCTAAATGTTGATCACATGACCAAGGGGCTGTCAACTGTCAACGGTCCAAATGTGCTAGCCAGTAAAGGAAACTCCTGAGACATTTCTTTTCTCCAAGTGTATATTTTGCTGAAAAGCCACATGGGTACAGAAGTGGAAAAGCCAGATCTAACATTTTGTGTGCAAAATGCATAAGACAAATTCCCCCTTTCCCCCCTGGACCTGCATTGTCCTTTGTCCAACAAGCGGTGGCGCCTAGATTGTTTTGAGAACAGTCTATCTGCCTTTGACGTTCTCAGAGTTGATGATCTTGGAGTGGAACTGACTCAGGCTTCCAGGTGGCCCACTTGCATTCCAGAGTTTCCCTCCCAAACCATACCAATGCCTCCCCTCCCCTCTTATGTTATTGTTCCCTGGTTGCGACTAGGCTGCATAGGTCATAATTCACTTTTTTCAGTGCTACTGTAATTTTGGATGAGCACTAAACGAATTGTTGTAACTTGAGAACTACCGTACTACAACAATAATTTTTTTTTTCTAATGAAGAAAATAGGTAAAAATAAGAGTTAATACAATTTCTATTTTGCTTCTCTTTTTTAAAAAATACTAGTGTTGCAATACTTTATATTTCTTTAATGATCTCTCACTCAATTGCTGTCATGCCATCATCCTTAATGTTGCTATCACCTATCACCTTCTCTATGTCTGATTCTCCTTTCTGTAAGTACTGTGCTTAGTGCTCTTCCCAATAACTGCTGAGCTATTCTTTGTTTTAATTTACTATTTTGTAATCTGGAAGAAACAGGAACTAATTCAGCTCCTTGGGCCTTGTATCTAAGATCACTGCTTAACAAACAAAAGATCACTGTTCTTTCCTAATAACCTTCATTTGCACTACTGTTCTTAGATCCCTTAGCCTTAGCTTAGAGTCAGGTAGTGACAAAATAAATGGTTCACCGACAAATGCGCGCTCAACAAAAGTGCGCCGACGAAACCGCGGCGAGAAAACCGCAAGGTTGAAATCGTGCCAATGATTTGTGACTACCTGAATGAGCACAGAAGCACGCCAACAACAGCGCGCCGACAAAAGCGCGCCTTCGACAAAGAACTAATAACAACCTAATAACCCTAACCCTAAACCTAACCCTAAACCTAACCCTAAACCTAACCCTGAACCTAACCCTAAACCTAATCCTAAACCTAACCCTGAACCTAACCCTTACCTTAACTTAAATCGCGCTTCCCTTATCTTAACTTAAATCGTGCTTTTGTGGGCATGGCTTTGTTGGTGCATTGTTGTGGGCGTGTTTATGACGTCGCAGTTTTATTGCCGTGGTTTTGTCAGCGCGCTTTTGTCATGCGCGCATTTGTCGGGTCACGAAATAAATAGGAAATGAAGCTTCTTCCTAGTATCCATGGTCATGCTCTTCCTTGAACTATTACACTCTTTATGCCAGCAAACTGTCTCCCCAGCTGTTCCTGGAAACCACTGAATCTCTTTGTCACCAAAATTGGAGATAGCCTCTGGCTCAGCAATGATGGTACCTCGGTGTGAGTATTGATGGGTTTTTATGTCTGCCAGGCACCATCTCCATCTCTGAACATTTGTGACTGTGAGAGCTGTCAGTGGTGAGATGCCATCCCTCATCCCTCAGTGTCAATTATCAAGACTAAAATGAAAGGCAAAGAAAAGCTGCCATTTTCATCCTTCCCTTTGCTGCCTGACAGGTCCTTGGGCTGATCACAATGCGTTTTTGGGCTGAAAGAAGCGTAAGTGATCAATGTGACATCTAAGTTCTATTGTAAATATAAGAGAATGTTTTGTGGGAAAACCATGAGTTACAGTTACTGAAGAAATAAAACGCTGTATTTCTTGACTCCAGTTTTAAAATAACCTTAACACCTCAGCTGTAGCACCAGTTAAATCATAATGACTGCACAGGCTCGTTTCCTTATTTTCTTCCATTCTTATTTCAGCCAATCTTTCCATCAAATTCCTCAGACAAAATGAAATTCTTCTATCAGCTCTTGCATACTGACTGGCCTTTGCCAAGAAAGGGAATTCACAAATACAGATCAAAAAAGATGCGACGTGTGCCCATTTTCTCTTCTACTTTGGTATGTACCAAAGAGGGTAAAAATAGAGTTTAAAAGCCATATGCCTGTTTGTAAAACAATGGAGAATGAATATATTGCTAAATAAAATAAGAGACTGTAACTGAAAGATAAAGCAGTATAATGTTTAAACTTTCACATTGCTTTTTGCAGTGGTGTAGTAAAAAGTGATTTCTTTGCTCATCTAACAAATTGTAATAAAAGCCCTAAAGGTTATTGCAGATGTGCAAGGAAAATAGAATATTTCAAGCTATTTAATGTTATCGCTTCTTTGTGAATGTCTGAAACAATTGCTGCCATTTTAATAGTTAGACTTGGGAAGAGAAGGAAATTATTAATCATGAGCAAATGTTGTAGAACAAAGGGGTCATTTGAACTTTCAGTAGGTTTTTAAATTTTGCAAATTCTGCTAGTACAGGATATAATATGTTTTAATTTTTCCATTGTTAAAAAGAACTGTGACCTTGGCAAATACTCAGCATAAAGGTTAAAATGATAATTTAAATTTTACAATGATAATGATTTTACAAAAATGATAATTGCAACTATGAAAAACCCTTCATTCAGTACTGTTATAATTTTGAATATTCACTAAGTGAATGGCCATTTGCTACTGACAACCTGTATGAGATTGTTTACAACAGGAAAAATCTCGGTACCTGAATTGTATTAGATCATGAGCTTGCAAAAATGCTTCATATGGAAAAACTACTTATTTCTGCATAAGAAAAAAAAATCCAGATTGAACGCCAGCATGATTAAGGAAGGTGAAAACCTTTGTGCTGAGATTTTTAAGTAAGATAGAGGGGCTTTCAGCATAATAATACCTTTTAACATTAAACATGTAGTTTGGACATGCAAAATGGCTCACATATTTTTCAACATCCTGAATCAGTTCCTCTAACTGGATAAGCAAAGAAAAGATTAAGACAATGCAATTATTTTTTTGAAAATCAAATGACTACATAAATTTTACAAAATATCCTGAACTGTTCTTTTGACTAACCCATGAAAAGCCCTACTTTCTTAGTATTTTCTTAAAAAAAAAATATCTGAATGTCTTAAATTTTCCTCTTCTGCTTTTACTGTTCCAAGCCAACATGATGTTGGGAAGAAATATTGTAAGAGGGTATGTGGTTCTATGTGCCAGTAGCATAATTCTCTGAAAATAGATAGAATGGGACTAAATTTGTTCTGGAAGAAACTGTACAAGAAAGAATGAATTTGACAAAAGTCCAGAGGCTACAGAGAAAACACTGTAGGAAAAATATTCTCCAATGTATCCCTCTAAGATAGGCTTAGGCTGGTGAATGCTGTTAGCTCTTCACTTCTGAACCCGCCAACCTCCTGCTTACATGATCCAAATGGAGCTGCTATTAAGATATTAAAAGGAGTATGTTTAGTATGTTTTCCCTACCATGAATTCTTTCCAATCACATGGAATGTTGAAAGGAATTACGTAAAGCTTTTTGGCTCTCTTTGTCTCCATCAGTAGGCAACTTGTTAACTCTCAGAAAACTGACTAGAATGGGACCAAAAAAGACTGAGTTAAAAAATGGGCCAGATCTCAGAGGAACTTTGGACAAAAGAATTCCAGTAAAAGAAAAAGGCAGAGCATTACTGATTAGTAGTTTCGAAAATAACCAAATGTTCCATTCTAAATTCCCTTATTCTCTCTTCAGATTGGAGTTGTGATTAAAAAATCTGAAGACGTTCCAGAAGCTGTGCTTTGCATACTTTCCTGATCTTATTATTATGTGTATATTTGCATACTTATTTTTAACAGCTCTTTGAGTGGTTTAAGTTTGTTTCAGTTTAACTTTTTCTTTTCTTTTTTGTGGATTTGCATAAATATTCACTTTTATTTATTTATTTATTTATTTATTTATTTATTTATTTATTTGACTTATATACCGCTTCAAAGGGCTTTCAGCCCTCTCTAAGCGGTTTACAAATTTTTTAGCAAATTGAGTCAGCAACTTGCCCCCACAGTCCGGGTCCTCATTTCACCCACCTCAGAAGGATGGAATTTATACTTGTATTGTCTTAAGTTATCCTAGGACAGGGCTGTCAAATTTGCGGCCCGCGGGCCAGATGCATCATGTGCTGATTTAGCAAAGGGGGCGGGGAGTCAAAATATGTCATGGGATGTCACTATGACGATACAAGTTTAACATCCCTGTCCTAGAATGTAAGCGTTATTAGATGTCTTTTGAAGAAGATTTTTTTGAATGAAAGGGAATAATTTAAATCTAAATCCTGTTTCTTACAAATACTCATATATACTTGTCTATTACCTTGATTTGATTTGAAATTGCACATTTTTCCCATAATATTTTTTTAGAATATGGGTATGTCAAATATATATTAGTGATAACTCAAGTACAACAAATCCTTCATGCTGTTTAAATGTCTGACTTTCAGTGGCTTACATCAATTATACAACATGTAACATTACTATAATTCAAAGAACATTAAAATTATCAAAAAACATCAATAATTATAGGTATGATCAGTATAAATTTAACATATAGCATTCTAGAAACCATAACTGTAATTTAGGCATATCTCTCATTTTTTGCTTCAGTCTCCAAACAAAAGATTGTGTTTTTAAAACTTTCCTAAGAACCAGGAGTGAGAGTGCAGTTTTTATAGTTGAAGAAAGGCTTTACACTCACCTCTGCACAAACCATGGAGAATCTCATCCAGTTCTCTCCATATTATTTGGGTAGGTCAATTCTATTTAGTACGAGCAGTCTGTAAAACAGCCAGGTCAAATTATCTGAACATCCCCACCAGCTTTACCTGTATTCAGAGAACAAGCTGGCAACCGTGCAGCCCCCACATTATTATTTCATTAGTGATATGCGCAGCATATAAATTTAATAAATAAATAAATAATGCTGTATGACAAATCAAAGTTGCCCTGCTTAATATATGAGCATTTTGTACCATTATCAGAAATGTATACATCTTGAATAATATTAGCATTAGTCAAATAAACATAGAATTGTTATTGTTACAATGACATATAGTATCTTTTTGTTGTATTCTCTGTTAAATTGTAATACTGCTTGAATTAAAATTTAATTGCAGTTACAGAGCACTTCTGTGCTGCACTTTAATTGGGTGAATGTATATTGATTTTTTAAATCTGTAACAACAACAACAGACTTTGTTATTGTTAAGCTGCTCATCTTTAGTTGATCACTTAAATTAGGTTTTATTGCTATTGTTGATCATATTTCAATATTATCATCCATTAGTATATAGAATGGTTTTTTTCTTTTCTTTGCAATAGTATTTAAATCTATTATGAAAATATTCACTTGTCTGTGAATATGTAACAATTTCACATATTTAACAATTATTTACCTCTTTTAAGGTATGTAGAAGTAGTCCTCAGCTTCCAACATTTCATTTACTGTATATTCAAAGTTATACAAGCATTCAAAAAAGTGGCTAATGATTGTTTTTCACAGTTATGACTGTTTTTAACAGCCTCACAGTTGCATGAACAAAATTCTGACTCATGTTCAATTCATGTTTATGACAGTTGCAGTGTCCTGAGGTCCTGTGATAATATTTTGACTTCTGATAAGCAAAGTCAACAGGGAAAGTCTAGAAGAACACCTGACGGCCGTGACCAGGGGGGGCTTTTACCAGGTTCACTTGGTACGTCAGTTGCGCCCCTTCCTGGATCAGGATGCTCTGTGCACAGTCACTCATACCCTTGTCCTTTCTTGCCTGGACTACTGTAACTCTATAATGGGCTGCCCTTGAAGAGCACCTGTAGGCTTCAGCTGGTCCAGAATCGGCTGCGTGGGTTATCATGGGGGCACCTAGGTGCTCCCATGTTACACCCCTTTTAGGCGGCCTGCACTGGATGTCTTCCGGGTGAGATTCAAGGTACTAATTTTGACCTTTAAAGCGCTCCATGGCTTAGGCCCAGGATACCTGCGAGACCACCTACTGCCACCAGTAGCTTCCCACCCTCCAGTGTGATCCCACAGGATTGGCATCAGGGTGCCGTCGGCCAGACAGTGTCGGTTAGTGACCCCCAGGGGGAGCGCCTTCCCTCTGGAATGAGCTGCCCCCGGAGCTTCGTATAATCCCCGACCTCCGGTCCTTCCAACGCGCCCTAAAAAGTTGGCTTTTCCAGCAAGCCAGCCTGGCCTGAACAAAACAAAATAAATTATTGATCATTGTTAATTTTAATTCGAATTTTTTTAAAAATGTTATTGTTAATTCTAATTGGGTTTGTTTGGGATATTCTATTTAATTTTTTAAAACTTTTGTATTATGTGTTTCTTTTTGATTTGATTTGATTTGAAGTTTAATGTTGTACGCTGCCCTGAGTCCTTGGGAGAAGGGCGGCATATAAATCTAATAAACAAACAACAAACAACAACAACAAAGAATCCAGATTGCTTAACAACCTGGTTATCAAATTACAACTGCAGTGATTTACTTAACAACTGCGGCAAGAAATGTGATAAAATGGGACAAACCCCACTTAACAGTTGTCTTACCTAACAATGGAAATTTTGTGCTCAATTGTGGTCATAAGTTGAGGATTACCTGTGTTCATTATTGTATGATTGCTTATTTTTCATGGAAAAAAGAAGAATCAACTTAAAACAGAAGAAAGTTAAGGAATTTTGAATATAAATGCAAGATACCCCATAATAGAATGACATTTCATTTCAATTTTCATACTGTTAAACTGTAATTTAATTCCCTTTATCCCTATTCAATGAATCATACAAAGCAAAGAGAGTTCAAATACCCTAATAAATTATTGAGCCTTCAACAGGAACAACATATGATATCAACTGTTAAGGATGCTTTAGTAAGATTGACATATAAAAAGCAGGTTATAATGTGCTATAGATCAACAATTTTTAAGATTTTATAGTGATTTATAATACTAAGTTAAAGACCATTGAAGAAAAAAAATCACATTTGTAAGTAACAGTTTTGCACATTACCCACGATCAAGCTGCTTATGTAGCCGTGCCTTTACTTCTTCAGGAAATAATTGAAATTAGGGATATGATCAAACATATGGAAATAGGAAAGATTTATATGATCTTTATGATATGATATCTCCCTGATTGGTATAAGATATACAGTATACATGTGCATGTCTGTATATATTTGTGCGGGTGTACACACAGACACATTTTTTTAAAATTCTCAACCTTATTGGTAATATGGGTCCTTTTCAATCCTCAGTCATCATCGGGAAGAAGACATACGAGAAACTGGAGAAGTACGTGTGCCTGAAGGAGGAACTAGAGAAGATGTGGCCAAACTGGTTCCAGTGGCGGTAGCAGTTCTCAGGGCTGGGACTCCTAAGCTGGGAGAGTGGCCCCAGCAGATTCTAGAACAATATCAGAACTCTGTCCTAAAGAGTGCACTGCTAGGAGCAGCTAAGATACCTCTCTGTACCCTCAAACTCCCAGGCCACTGGCAGAAGATCTGAGGTTAACTGAAGGGACTTGCAGTTAACTACATGGACTCCTAGCAGATATTGCTAGGAGTCAACACTGACTTGAAGATATGCACATGTGTACACACACATACAAACCAAAGATGGGTTGCTGCCGGTTCGGCCCAGTTTGGCCGAACCAGTAGTAATGGCAGGAGGCTCTGCCCACCCGGCCGGAAACTTCAGTGCATGTGCGGGCGTGCATACACATGTACACCAGTGGTGGGTTCTGGATCCCGTTGCAACCGGTATGCGGTGACACAGCTAGGCCTCCACCCCTGTTGTTGGGGACAATATGCTGACTCTGCAAAACACCCAATACTTCTGCAAAGTACTGTGAAGTTCAAAGTACTGTGAAGTTATAGCTATTGCTATTTTGTAGCAGCTGTTGCTAACATTTGGAACAGAATTACTACATTTTTTAACCTATTTAACCCATATAACCTATGACTTATAGAACGTATCAAGGATTTCTTTTTATTTTTGTATTTATTTGTTTATTTAAAAATAAATTTATATTTATTTTATTCTGGAAACATTGACCTGTCTTATCTGTTGGAACTGAATATAAATTATTGTATTATAACTATATATCTAGGTATATCTATATCTATATCTATATCTATATCTATTATCTATCTATCTATCTATCTATCTATCTATCTATCTATCTATCATCTATCTATCTATCTATCTATCTACCTACCTACCTACCTACCTACCTACCTACCTACCTACCTACTTACCTACCTACCTAGCTATCTAGCTATCTAGCTATCTATGGTGTGTTTAGTTTTTAATTTTATGGATTTTAATGTTATTGTTCGGCATAAATTTTTGCTTACATTATAAAGAGAATGTAATCCTTCTGCTATCATGGAAGGGGATTTGTTCTCCATTTCATCAAAATCATGCTGGGTTTCTATCACTGAAGGCTGCAACTCATATTTGGAAGGTGCTATAATGGAAGTATAATTTTGAACATTATTCTCAGGGCAAATTTATATAGTGAGTTAATCTGTGTTTGATATTCACAGAGAAATGCTTTTGTTCTTGTATTAATTGATTAATAGTTTCATCTGGCCAGATTATTGCCTGTCAAATATTTAAACCATTTGAGATACTGCAAAAGGAATTTGAGTCTAAAAAAAGACATTGATCAATTAAAACATATTTTGGTTACACGTATGTGTTGGTAGCACTTACATATTGAAATGTGTTTTTGATTATTTAGAATGTACAGAAATGTCATCATACAAATTGCAAAATGATACATACCCTAATGACAAAATACTTTCATGATATTCCTGAATAATAGGCACCTCCTCCTTCAATTAGTTTGTCAAAATGAGATTTTGCTGTAGTTCATTTCTCATTTTTAATTCCTGTTAAAATACTTGCCATTCTTATAATACATTTGCTAGAGAAGTTAAACAAACTTAGTAGCAGAATGCATCCTCGTCTTGCTCTCTTCTGTATGGACTCCCCATATCTGTCCGCCCCGTGCCAACTCAGTGAAGCAGTAGAAGTGATGTGCCAGGGCCTGGAGGCTGTCAGAGTCTGAATGGGAACGAACAAGCTTGCACTCAATCCCGACAAGACTGAATGGCTATTGATGCTCCCTCCCAAAGATTGGCTAACTATTCCACCTCTCAGGCTGGGGGGTGAAATTATACGCCCCTCAGAGAGGGTTCACAATTTGGAAGTCCTCCTTGATCCACAGCTGACTTTAGATCACCATTTGTTGGCTGTGACCAGGGGGGTCTTTGCCCAGGTCCGCCTGGTGCACCAATTGCGACCCTACCTGGACTGGGAGGCACTTCAGATAGTCACTCACGCCCTCGTCACCTCAAGACTGGATTACTGTAACACACTCTACATGGGGCTGCCCTTGAAGAGTGTTCGAATACTTCAGCTAGTCCAAGACTTCCTGGGAGGAGCCTACTGGTGAAGGCAGCAAAAAATCAGCTGCCTCCGAATTCCTGGCTACGTACCTGTTTAGAGGATCTTCCATCTGACGTCTTATCAGGTTTTCTTATCCTTCAGGCAAGAGGGAAAGAAGAATCTGTTTTGCTGGCAAATGCTCTTCGATTTTTGCAGCTTTTGTGCTTGCAAGGAAAGGGGGGCTAGCCCATGGCAGAACGGCTGTCCGTGCTGGGAATTTCAAACTGCCTTGTGCAGGACAAAGTAGGTCTCTCCCACTCTGCTCTAAGTTTTGTTTGATTTAATCTTATCACGAGCAGAATCCGTTTACTGCGAGGACAATAATTGCTTATCAACATTTTAGCTTCTTCTCTTTTTCTCCTCCGAAAAATTATTTACTCAGAGGCTTTTAAAATGGCGCCGAGCAGGCTGGTTTCTCCGGTAATAACGAACACTTTTTGCTAATTCTCACAAGACTTCAAAAGAATTGAAAAGAATTCTTGAAAAGAATTCAAAACAAAAGAGATAGCTTATCACATGTTTTGGTTTCACAATAGAAGAATTTTACTCCTTCATTAACTTTGCTTATTTGGAAGTTAAATGGTGATGAATCTGTTGAACGGTCTTGTTACAATGTTTACTCACTGAAATTTTTGCCAAGCCTTAAACTTCAAAATAAAAGCCTCTTTACTTAAAGCTGCATATTTGGCAATAGAGTTTTATTAACTGCAGGCAGACAAATTTTGAAATGGCCTCAAAACCAAATATTAACTTGAAGTCGTCACCCTCTACTTCCAGGGGCACATCCTCAGTGCCTGGCACAAAGCTGCAGCCTCCGCCTCCTACTGGGGATGTGTTAACGAAAGAATTTTTTCTGAGTAATCTAAGCGAGGCTCTTAATGCACAGACAATTAAAATGGAAGATAAATTTAGAGATAATAGAGAGGAGAGAAAAGAGGAAATAAAAGAAATGAAAGAAGAAATTAAAAGTGAAATTAAAAGTGAAATAAAAGGACTTAAACAGGAGTTGTATGAGAAATTTGAGGCTAAGGTTGATAAAATTAGAGATGACATGCTGAGTCTTGTAACTGTATTAACAGAACATATTTCTGGAGTGGAAGATACTCTAGAGGTTCTTAATGATGCCAATGCTAACTTGACATTGAAAACAGAGGTGGTGGAACAAAAAGTGGAAAATGCTGAAAAAGAAATTATTATGATACAGTACCGACAAATGGAGTTCGCATTAAGAGTAAGGGGGCTGCGTGAGGAGAAACAGGAGAACCTGAAACAGATCCTATCGGAAGCTTTTGACCGCCTGATGGGAAGACCAGGGACCAACCAAGGCTGGCAAATTGACAAAGCTTACCGCGTTAACTCCTGGCTGGCAAAGCAGAAGCAGCTTCCTCGAGACATCGTTATATATTTTACTACAAGAGAGTTCAGAAATATGGTACTGCAAGCGTCTTATAACACTAAGCTTCAAATTGGCGGTAAAGACCTGGCTGTTTTGAAAGAGATACCACCTCAAATGTTAAGAGCCAGAAGAGATTACGCTTTTTTGGTCGAAGAACTCAGAAATCGTCAGATACAGTATAGATGGGATGCACCATTCGGCATCATATTTACATTTGATAAGCAAAGGTACCGCCTCAACTCTGTATGGAAAGCCCGAGATTTTTATTATAATATATTGAAGGCCGGACACCCTGCACCATCTGGACCTAGAGAAAGACCACAAGAAGGACAGGATAGACAGCAAACTATACAACCACCAGACAAGATGGAGCATCTCTCTTCTCTAGAAGTGCAAGGTGCTATGGAACCAAGACCTAGCCGCATGACTACTAGACGTATGGAGAAACAAGCTAAGAAGCAACAGCGTCAACAATCACCGGCCATCGATCAAGGAACTACAACAACAAATCTGGAAGCAGTGGGAGGAGCTAGACCTAAGGTCAAACAGGCCATGCAGGAAGCTCTAAAAATGCTTCAACCAACCAAAGATGACAACTAAGATCTTAACATGGAATGTCAACGGACTGAACTCTCCACAGAAGAGGAAGAAAATATTTCATTATCTTAAACAGTTTAAGAACGATGTAATTTGTTTGCAAGAAACTCATATTAAGTCAACTGATCAAAAATATCTGATCAACTCAAAACTTGGTCAACATTTTGCAGCTTCTGCTATGGAAAAGAAGAATGGTATAGTTGTATACTTAAGAAAAGATATGAAAGCTGAATTAATAGAAGCAGATCCCTTCGGAAGATATATTGCTTTAGATTTAATCTTAGAAGGGAAAAAGACATTACTTTTGGGAATTTATGCTCCCAATCAACAGCAAGATAGATTCTATAGAAATCTTCATGCTAAATTAGTACAGTGGGACTATAGTTCCTGTATACTATTGGGTGACTGGAATGGAGTGATAGACACTAAGAGAGATAAGAAGATTTCCCGCTTAAATACCAAGATGCGAGCAAAGTTACCCAAATCTTTCTTTGACATTATGGATGATTTTGAATTGAGAGATATCTGGCGAGAAAGAAATGCAGAGGAATATGACTTCACTTTCTTCTCGGACAGGCATCAATCCCTTTCAAGGATTGATTTTATTCTAATCACTAATGATTTGCTTTCTAGGGTCAAGAAAACAAAGATTGCAGCTAGAGTCCTTTCGGACCATAACCCAGTTTGGATGGAGTTGGGAAGGGTAGTGCAGGCAAGAAGGTTTTGGAGACTGAATGAAAATTTATTTAGATATGAAAACTATATTAATGATTGTAAAAAATTACTATCTGAATATTTTGTTTTGAATATGAATAAGGGTACATCTATGGAATTTGTATGGGATGCAAGCAAAGCGTATATGAGAGGAGTTTTGATGAATATAAATAAAACACATAGAAATAAGCAAGGGTTAAAACGAACAGAACTGGAAGAGGAAATTAAGAGAAAAGAGCTGGAGTTAACAAGGAAACCAGACGATACAAAGGTTAAGGAAGCTATTAACATATTAAAATCTCAATTTGACATGTTGATCTCTGACCAGGTAGCTACTAATTTATTATATGCAAAACACAATACTTTTTGTAATGCAAACAAACCTGGCAGATGGTTAGCTTATCAGATTAGGAAAAAAAGGAAAACTCGAAATATATCTAAACTGATTTACAGAGGGAAGGAGGTGTTCCAACAGGAAGAGATTCAAAAGGCTTTCTGGGAATTTTTTACAGAACTGTATAAAGGGGATAAAATTAATGGTTTAGACATAGACAAATATTTAGACAAGGAGAAAATACCTTCAGTTAGAGAAGAACACAGGCAAAAATTGAATCAACCAATAACCTCGGGGGAAATCCTGCAGGTAATTAAGCAATTAAAGCCAGGGAAAGCACCAGGTACAGATGGCTTGACAGCGGTTTACTACAAAAACTTACAGTTAGAAATGGTAGAACCTCTTAGAGAATTATTTAATATGATTCAAACGGAAGGTAAAGTCCCTCCATCTTGGAAGACAGCGTTTATATCTTTGATACCCAAAGAAGATCAAGATACTACTCAACCCAAAAATTATAGACCCATTTCATTACTGAATGTAGATTATAAAATTTTTACTAAAATATTAGCAAATAGGTTAATGTTGGTCATTCAACAATTGATACATACGGACCAAACAGGTTTTATACAAGGGAGACAGATGAAAAGTAATGTTAGATTAATTATTAATGCATTAGAATATTTGGGAAAGAACAACCAGATCCCTGCTGCGTTTATATTTTTGGATGCTGAGAAGGCCTTTGATCGAGTTAATTGGCAATTTCTGTTGAAGATACTGCAAAAAATGCAGATAGGAGATAATTTTTTACAGTCAATTAAAGCAATATACCAACAGCAAACAGCACAAATCATAGTCAATGGAAGTCTAACAGACTCTTTTCAAATTGGAAAAGGTACAAGACAGGGCTGTCCTTTGTCCCCATTATTGTTTATTATAACTTTGGAAGTATTGTTGAGTAAAATACGGGGCTTGGATGGTTTAAAAGGGATCAAGATTAGGCAGCAAGAATATAGAGTCCGCGCTTTTGCGGATGATTTGGTCATAATATTGGAACAACCGCAGGAATCCAGTATGGTTTTAATGAATATGATTAATCAATATGGTCAAGTGTCGGGCTTTAAAATAAACTTAGGAAAAACCAAAATATTAGCTATAAATATGAATATTAAACAAAAGGAAGAATTAGGAGTGATGCTAGGATGTGAGGTAGTTAAAAAAGTCAAATATCTTGGAGTTAACATTTTAACTTCAAATGGGAAATTATATAAGCATAATTATGAACCACTTTGGCATAGCATACAGACAGAGATGAAAAAATGGGAGAAATTGCACTTATCTTTGCTGGGTAGGATAGCGGCAGTGAAAATGAACATTTTACCAAAATTTTTATTTCTCTTCCAAATGTTACCTATACTTAAAAAAGATGCGAACCTTTTAGAATGGCAGAAGGGTATCAACAAATTTGTGTGGGCAGGAAAGAAGCCGAGGGTAAAGATGAAAATAATGCAAGATGTACGTGAGAGAGGAGGATTGAAACTACCTA
The DNA here is from genome assembly GCF_009769535.1 of Thamnophis elegans. Taxonomy (NCBI): domain Eukaryota; kingdom Metazoa; phylum Chordata; class Lepidosauria; order Squamata; family Natricidae; genus Thamnophis; species Thamnophis elegans. Next base: position 59,831,473 of record NC_045549.1, read on the forward strand.
ATTTAAAACTATATTATGATGCAGTGGCATTATCTGCAATTAGTGATTGGATTCATTTAACCAATGATAGAATATTGAACATTGAGGGACACGATCTGGTATTTGGTTGGCATGCTTACCTGTTATTCAACAAAAAATTGGATAAGACCTTTAAAAGTCATATTTTAAGAAATGCTTTATTGCGGGTCTGGAAGAAATATCAATATAAATTAAATGACAAGATACCCATGTGGGCAATTCCTAGACACGCAATTGAAAATATGAATACAGCACAAAGACAGGACAGAATTACTTACAGACAGCTTCTTACCTCGGAAAGGGGGGTATTACAATTAAAATGTTTAGAGGTATTAAAAGAGGAGAAGGTAGTTCAAACATGGTTCCAGTATGGGCAATTACAGGCTAGGTGGAAAATAGATCAAAAAATTGGTTTTATTCAAGTTGAGGATAATCTGTTTAAACAAATAAGAGATCAAAGCTTAATGCATATAAAGAGGATATATAATGTATTAATACAGATGGATTCGGAAACAGAATTAGTTAAAGATTGTATGATAAAATGGGCTCAAAATATTGAGGAACCAATAATGTTGGATACATGGGAAAGAATCTGGGTAAGAAATGTGAAATTTACACAAGCTCAAAATCTGAGAGAAAATTTTTACAAGATGTTCTATAGATGGCATTTAGATCCTAAAAAGTTGGCTTCTATGTATCCGAATGTACAGCCTAAATGTTGGAGGTGTGGTTCTCTCGATGCTACATATTATCATATATGGTGGACCTGCCAAAAGGTTAAGGCATTTTGGATAAAAATATGGTGGGTCATGCAAAATGTTTTTAAAAGAAGGATAAAGTTTAGTCCTCAGTTATTTTTACTAGGTATATGTACTGATTTTACAGTGGTAGAGACCAACTTGACTCTGCACCTGATAACTGCAGCAAGACTGTTGGTGGCGCAATATTGGAAGAAGGAAGACTTGCCTACAATCCAAGAATGGACATTGAAAGTAACAAACTTAGCTGAAATGGCTAAAATATCGGCATATCTCAAAGATCATTCAAATGAGAGATATAAACGAGACTGGAAAAAATGGATTGACTATATACAAAATAAATACGGGACTAAGAAATTCCAGTTAGCCTATGCTTAAGATCAGAAATGATTTAAACTGTTAAAAGTCAGTTCAGTAAGAAGAAGCTAAGGTCAATCTAGAATGTCATTAATTTCTTTATTTCTTTTTTCTCAATAGATTTTAGACTGTGTTAGTTAAAAATCCATACCGTGTACGGGTTCTGGGAAGTCGGGGGGGGGGGGAAGGAGGAGGGGGGGTGGGGGGGTGGAGGGAGGGAGGGATACACACAACAAAAAAAAATTGTACTTTAATGTCTTAATGATTGACAAATGATGACATATTTGTGTTTTTTTTTTTTTTAAAGAAAAATAAAAAAGTTGAATATGAATACTTCAGCTAGTCCAGAATGCAGCTGCACGAGCGATTGTGGGTGCACCTAGGTACACCCACGTTACACCTATCCTCCGCAAGCTGCACTGGCTGCCCATTGGTCTCCGGACACGCTTCAAGGTGGTAGTCGTTAGTTATAAAGCCCTGCATGGCATCGGACTGGGTACCTGAGAGACCGCCTCCTGCCAATTACCTCCCAAAGACCGATTTGATCGCACAGGCTTGGCCTTCTCCGGGTTCCATCTGCCAGCCAATGTCGGCTGGCGACCCCCCGGGGGAGAGCCTTCTCTGTTGCTGCTCCGGCCCTCTGGAACGAGCTCCCCATGGAGATCCGGACCCTTACTACCCTCCCGGCCTTCCGTAAAGCTACTAAGTCCTGGCTGTTCCGGCAGGCTGGGGACTGTTGAAATACCCAGCCCCGCTTCAATTGTGAATGTTGTGTATTTTAATTTGTTGTATCATCTTATTTATACCCTTTCCCTGTTTTATTGTAAGCCGCCCGGAGTCCTTCAGGAGTGGGCGGCATACAAAACTAATAAAACAAACAAACAAACAAACAAGACTAATCCATCAATAGCTTTTGGTTCATTGTAAAGACTCCTTGGAAGAATAATCATATGCTCCGGCACATGAATTTGCTTTAGTGCACTCCACATTCAGCAGTAATCTATATAGTCACACCCCTTGGTTTAGTCAATAAAGCAAAAGTGGTCCTTATATTCTCTTGCTGTCTCCATTATCCATTTTATATTAACTATCTGATCTCTTATCCCAAAGTCTTTTCCTAACCCTATCCATTCATTTGGCATTTATAATCTTCATGCATTCTGAAACAAAATGTTGCTTATTTGAGCAATGAATGCAACAATTTGATATTTTATACATTTTCTTGCATTTTAATTATTGGGTGCCTTGGGATAACACTGATCATTTCCAATCCAAAGGCCATAAAATCTTGTTATGTTTGCTGAGAATTCAGCTGAGTGTTTTTTGTGCATGTGATGTTTTTTCAATTTAATAGTTGGTATACCCCCTCAACTACCTCTCTTTCTGACAAAGAGAATTCCTAGTCAGATCTGTAAATTTCTTTACAGATATTTCTGTTTTCCCATTATATAGTTTTAGGCAAAATAAAAATATGTCTTTTGTGATGTAGCTGTTGGCGCTGTCACTTTCAACTTACCAGAGATCCAGAAAAACACCTTAATGAAACTCTGGATTTAGAACTGGAACCTGATGACTTAACTGTCTTGAAACTGTGCAGGCTGGCTACAAATTGCCACAAAATATACTCTTCTGAAGAAAGGTTTGGGTATATGTCTTTGCAGGGTGCGATGGCTCAGTGGCTAAAAATGCTGAGCTTCTCAGCTGGAAAGCTAACAGTCTGTGTTTGAGACTCAAGCGGCACATGATGGGGTGAGCTCTTGTTACTTGCTCCAACTCCCCTAGCAGGTCAAAAGCATGCAAATACAAATAGATAACTGGGTACCAATTCAGTGGAAAGGTAACAGCGTTCTGTGTGCTTCAATCAGTGGTGGGTTTTAAAAATTTTTAGAACCTGTTCTGTAGGTGTGGCCTGCTTTGTGGGAGTGGCTTGCTGGCCATGTGACTGGGTGGGAGTGGCTTGCTGGCCATGTGACCGAGTGGGAGTGGCTTGGCAGTCATCTGACTGGGTGGGTATGGCCAACTTATAAAATGTGGTGAAACTCACTTAACAACGCTCTTGCTTAGCAACCAAAATGTTGGCTCAGAAACTCTGGCATTTGAAACATGCAAGTCTTAAAGCTGTCAAGTTACACGACCATTGCACCTCTAACCCTTTAGAAAAAAACCCCCAGGGGTGTTCAAACTTGACAGCTTTAAGACTTGTGGACTTCAACTCCCAGAATTTCTCCTCTCGCTCTTCATCTTGATGATGTGTGGATGGGCAGGGAAGAGGGAGCTGGAACCGGTTCTAAACGGCACTGTAGATTTGTGGAACCTCTTCTATAGAAGAGGTTATAGAACTGGCAGGAACCCACCCCTGGCTTCAATGTATAGTCAGGCTGGTCACATGACCATGGAAATGTCTCCGCTCCCTCAGCTAACAAATGGAGATAAGCACTGGGCCTAGAGTTGGACACAAATGTACAGGAAAAACCTTTACCTTAATATTTCTTGGACAGTTTCCCTTTTTACATTTCTGCACAATTCACATACAGAGTTGGGCTGTGTCTCTTTGACACTTTTTAAAAACATTTTTTAATGCAAGTTTTATTTTCCATTAAATTATATAGCATTTCTACAAGTAAGGCCAATATTTCCATTTACATGCTAATGAAATACTTCAGAAGGTGCTATGCCAAATCATCAATACTGTAAAGGGGAAGGTAATGACTATGTCTGGAAGGCTAACAATAGAGGTGTGAGTATAAGGGAAAAAGTGGTGTGCAAAATATGTTCCAAAAGATATTTGCATTTAAATAGGTGAAATGGAAAGGAATGATGTATATTTTGTTAAAAGCTGTTTGAGGTGTGGAAGAGGCAGCACAACTAATGTTGCTTAAGAAAATATTGTCCTGGGTCTTGATAATACTCTATCATCATTTCAAGGAGTCTGTTTTACTCCATTCTTGACATTGCTTGATTTAAAAAAACAACAACACCTCCCTCCCCATCTCACCTGAAAAAAAAAGATTGCTATGAAGCTTCATATATGACACATCTTAAATTTGATTATTGATTCAGTTATGGCTTATGACTCACTAATTAGAGACTGATTACACAGACCCATAAAAATTAATATCTTTATTTCTGTTATAGTTTATCAGTCTTTCGAGATAAACTGACTATTGAGATTAATGTGGACTACGGAAGGTTTGATATTAAGTTTCTTTTAAAAGATCTGTCTCTACCTGTGCTGGAAAGCAATATATAAAATACTATATTTTTTTTTCAGAGTTGCCTTGTCATATACCAACAACAGTGAGGGTTTCACAACACATTACAATAGGGATAAATTATTTCAAGTTTCAATAAATACAATAAATACAATAAATAAATAGTTCTTTGGCAAGAAAGCGTAGACAACAACACATTTCATGAATGAAGGCAAATATATGTGTCCCAGGATAATGTTGCAGTATCCAATCTGGGTGGGTCACCAGGACCAGAGGTTTAGTCTTCCAAGCTTTTGCTGAAACCCAGGGGTGAGTTTCAAAATTTTTACAACTGGTTCTGTGGGCGTGGCTTTGGTGGGTATGTCTTATTAGTCATGTGATGATGGGCATAGCTTGTTGGTCATGTGGCTGGGTGGGCATGGCTTGTTGGTCATATGACTGGGTGGGCATGACTTCATGGTAATGTGACTGGTTGGTCATGTTACTGGGTGGGCATGGCCAACTTGACGTCACTCATGTCAAAGGGCGCCTTGCCCGGCCTCTTCCTGGCCTCAAAGGGCTCAACAAGATACAATTTCTTTGTCTATTTATTTACTACTTCTGAACATCCAGAATATATTATTTAATCCTATGTATATATGCCATCTGTGTATATACATATTACATAGTATAGAGTGTGTATAGGCACACAAAAAGATATATTATGTACTATATATACTGTATGTGTATGTATGTACACAGTATGTACACACACACACACACCTCTTCTAAAACAACTGTATTTTTCAGAGTATAAGACACACCTTTTTCACTCAAAAAAGAGGCTGAAAATCTGGGTGCATCTTATACACTGAATATAGCATTTTTTTGCCTCCTGAAACCCCGCCCCCTTCAACAAAATGGCCATGCAGAGCCTGTAGAAGGCTTTCAGAGAGCTCCTGGAGGCTGGGGAGGGCAGAAATGAGCAAAAAATGGGCGTTTTTTTGCTCAACTTTCCACCCCCCAGCCCCCAGGAGCACTCTATAAGCTTCCTAATGCTCGTTTTTTTTTTTTACAAAAAACGGGCCCGTTTTCACAATAAATGGGCTATTTTTTGCTCGTTTTGCCCCCCCCCCCACAACACTCTACAAGCCTCCTAAGGACTATTCGTGCCCTTGTTTTGAAAAAAAAACCCAGGCCCATTTTTGTGAAAAACGGGCCATTTTTGGGAGGTTTGCAGAGTACAAAAACTTTTTTTTTATTTGCCTCATCAAAACCTTGGTGCGGATTGGTGCGTCCTATACTCCGATGCGTCTTATACTCTGAAAAACGGTATACACATTCAACCTCACCTACTGCATTTGGAAAAACACACCCAGAGTCCACTTTCTGCCACACATTTACCTATAACGTCTTTACATTAGAACATTATACATGCCTTCAGATGTTCTTCCCTAGCTTGCACATGACAGTTAGAACCAAGAGATGTCATGGATTGAGTAAAATGTGGTGAAACTCACTTAACATCATTCTTGCTTAGCAACCAAAATTTTGGGCTCAATTGTAGTCATAAATCATGGACTAGCTCTGCCTTTCTCTGCATGCTGCCCTTGTCCTAGTAAACTTCTCCTTTCTGGCAATTTTTCTCTCTGTTAGAGGCACCAAAATAATCCATACAATGTAAGGTTTCCTAATGCAACAGTGGGTTGGTCTAGATGACCTCTGAGTAGACTTCTAGTCCTAAATTGCTGTGCTGTTTCAAAGCGTCTTCTGAAGCCATGTCTAGTGTCCGGGTTTGTGGTGCTTCCTCCTCCTCCTCCTCCTCCTCCTCCTCCTCCTCCTCCTCCTCCTCCTCCTCTTTCTCTCTCTCTCTCTCTCCCCCTTCCTTCCCCTTTCTTTTTCTGTATCTTTCTATCTCTCTTTCTCTTTCTTTCTTGTGCTGAATGTCACTTTGCTTCTGCAATTAAAAACCTCCTTCCGAGAAGCTTCCGAAGACTTTTCAATTTAAAGCAGGGGTCTGCAAAGTTTGCAACATTACAACTTCTGGACTTCAACTCTCAGAATTCCTCAGCCAGCAATTCTGCTAAGATGGAGATTCCTGATTTTCAGCTTTAATTTTTTTTCTTCTTTGCCAAACAATCTTCTGGCTGAAAAGTGAGTCCTGATTTTTTCCTTCTAACACATCCCTCTTTCTTTCTTTTTTCTTTCTCGCTTCCCTCCCTCCCTCCCCCCTCTCTTTCTTTCAGGTGAACCAACAGGGAAAAAAGACTTTAAAAAGTAAAAAAAAAAAGCTTCTGATGATCACGCACCTCACAGCTGAGCCCCGTGATTGTCAGAAGTTTTTTCCCCACTTTTTAAAGCCATTTTCCCTGCCAGTTCAGGCAAACCGGCAGGGAAAAAAAACTTTAAAAAGTTTTTAAAAACCCGATTCTGAGGATTTCACGCATTCTGTTTTCATGCCTTTGCATGGAGCAGAGCACAGAGCCAGGATGCCGTGATACTCTCCACCCAAAGGCATGAAAATGGAATGCAAATGGAGGAAACCGTGGAGGGGTGGTGGTACCACACCTGACTGTAGGGCACAAGCACCGCCACCTAGCCACACCCACAAAACCGGTGAAAAACTGGCCTGGCCTCCAATGCTTTGTGCAGCAGGGGCAGCGAGGGAAGGACACAGCGACGGGGGAGGCTGGCTGTTTCCCAAGCTGGCTCTCAGAGAAAAGAGACATGGATGCCGGACGCTTCCCTTACCACTCTCCTGCCCCTGAGGGATGAAGTGTTGGAGGCCAGGCCGGTCCCTCCTACCCACCCACTTGCTTGCCGCTTTCCTACCAGCCACCCAGGTGACCAGGCAGGGCTCGGATTGCAGCCGTGGAGAGGGGTGCCTAGGCTAGCACAAATACTGCTTACCTGTGTGTAGGCAGGAGGAGGCCACTTGGCAAAGGCAAGGCAGGGCGAGCGTTGGAGTGGGCCAGTTTGGAGGGGGGGGTGGCCACTCAGTGCAATAGAAATTGCTCTGTGGAGGCGCACAAACAAAAAACAAGATGGCGGCGCTCATGGTGCCGCTGGGAGAATTGGTTTGGGGGCGTGGCAGGCCTGGGTCACTACGGGTCCAGTGACCCAGGCAGCCAGGTTACTACCTATTTGGTAGAACTGCTGGAACCTATCCTCAGGGAACTTCTCTCTACTGGAATGAGCACTTTCTACTCTGAAGATGGGCTCTGGCATGAGTCCAGAAGTTCAGAAGAACTCTTGTCTGAAACTGCATTTGAGGACAGAAAATGAATTTTCCTTTGGAGATGAGGTCTACATACCTGTATGTCTGCTACAACCTCCAATGATGTAAATCAGTAAGTCATATTTTATAAATAATAGTTTTGACAATAAATTATTTGGCAGGATCGTTCAGAACAAAAAGGTTGTCAGATATTAGACACATCTGCTTAGTATCTACTTTTGAAAAATTATATTTAAAATTATTCCAAATACCCTGCAAAGAAGCAAGATATGGCATATAGGGATTGGGAAGAAATCTATTTTGTCAGTATATAAAAGGGTTATTAATTTTAAAAAGGTTATATTTACTATATCCTTAACTTCAGAAAAATGGAACACATACAAATTCTATCCTTCTAACGAAAACAAAATAAACAGAACCAGAGATGGAAGAAATGGTCCTAACTATCAGGGAACTCTTTTTAATATATTATTTAAGACAACACTTGCCTGATTAGCATTTAAGAAACTTCTTAATTTTTGAAACTATTGGCTTTCTTAAGTTCTGAGGAAGGCTTTTCTCATTAAAAGTCAATAAACTGATTGGGAAAGTGTTGTGGCCCAGCAGGAGCCGTTGGAGCTGCAAACAGACTCTGATAGCGAGGGACCCTATGAGTTGGCTCTGGAAGATGTGGAGAACCCTGGACAGGGTTCAGACTCCGAGCAGGGACCAGAGAGCCTGGTTGGCTACCAGGAGGCGCCTGAGGCATGGAGCAGCGGTGAAAGCCAAAGGGAGTGTGTCCCTGACGTCAGGCCCTGGAGCAGTGGTGAAGACATCAGGCCTTGGAGCAGTGATGAGGTGCAGAGGGAGTTGGTCCTGGATGCCCGGCAGAGGCAGCAATGGCAGCAATTATGGAGACAAAGGAGATAATTGGACCCAGGTAGTTGTGATTAGGCTCCTCCCAAGAGAGTATATAAGAAGAGACTTTGGGAGGAGGTTGTTTGCAGGATTCAACTATTCGTGACCTGACAAAAGCGCGAACGTCAAAAGCGCGCCGACAAAACCGCGGCGCTAAAACCGCGATGTCAAAAGCGTGCCGACAACAGCGCGCCGACAACAGCGCGCCGACAGAAGCGCGATTTAAGTTAAGGTAAGGGTTAGGGTTAGGATTAGGTTTAGGGTTAGGTTTAGGGTTAGGTTTAGGGTTAGGTTTAGGGTTAGGTTTAGGGTTAGGTTAGGGTTAGGTTACAGCACGCTTCTGTCGGCGCGCTGTTGTCAGCGCGCTTCAGCGCTCATTCGTCGGTGCGGTTTTGTCGGCGCGGTTTTGTCGGTGCGGTTTTGTCGGCGCGGTTTAGTCAGGCGCGCTTTTGTCGTTCGCGCATTTGTGGTGGAACCTCAACTATTATACTAAAGCTGGAGAAGCCCTGGCATGTATTTCTTATCTGTGGAAGTCTGGGTTGCTGCCAAAGTCTTGTTGGTGTGTTAATTTACTGTGAATAAATTGTCTAGCAGTAGTCTTGTGTTGGCGTGTGGAGGGGTGGTCAGAACAGGAAAGTATCTTTATTCCTCTTTGCAGCAGAGCCCAAAAATATTGTAACAACCTTTGTATTACTTTAGACTTCCCAAAACAATTATAACATCCACCCACATCCTGCAAACTTCTATCCACCATTGCTCTTTGTATGAATTTATCTTTAGAAATAAGCTGCTGACCATTCAGACAGCTGTGCATAGAATTGCTGCTGAAGTCCTGGTTTATATTTGGAAATTTGGAAAGCCATTTTAACCCAGAACATTGATCCAGACAGGCTTTCAGTATCTAATCAATCACAGACCAAAGAGGTTGACAGTAATACAATTATTAGTTGATAATGTGAATGCAATTCAAATTAGTGAGTTTGTTAGATAGAGGTCATTGAACTGGGCTGAACTTTTGTATGCCACCTCAGCCACTAGCTACTAGAATGCAAATTAGTAAGCTTTAAATCTTCCACTGCCAAAGACAAATCAATTTAACTGGTTCACAGTCGGCAGGGACTAAGCAGTTTTTGAAAACGTACCTTAAGACTAAATTGTGTTCATGATCAAACAGATCAGGATCAAGATCAAACCAGCAAGCCAGTGGAGGGTTTCAAAAATTTTTCGAACCTACTCTGTGGGTGTGGCCTCCTTTGTGGGAGTGGCTTGCTGCCCATGTGACCAGATGGGAGTAGCTTGCTGCCCATGTGACCAGATGGGAGTGGCTTGCCGGCCATGTGACCTGGTGGGAGTGGCTTGCCGGCCATGTGTTTTCTTTCTTTCTTTCTTTCTTTCTTTCTTTCTTTCTTTCTTTCTTTCTTTCTTTCTTTCTTTCTTTCTTTCTTTCTTTCTTTCTTTCTCTCTCTCTCTCTCTCTCTCTCTATCTCTCTCTTTCCTTCCTTTAGTCTCTCTGTCCCTTTTTCCTTTTTTTCTTTCATCTCTCTCTCACGTATTCTTTCTTTCTTTTTTATTTATTTCTTTCTTCCTTTCTTTCTCTTTCTCTCTCTGTGTGAGTCTGTGTGTGTGTGTGTGTGTGTGTGTGTGTCAGTGGTGGGTTTCAAAAAATTATGAAACCTCTTCTGTAGGTGTGGCCTGCTTTCCGGGTCCACTGGTGGCACCTCTTCTAACCGGTTCGGTAGATTTGATGAACCGGTTCTACCGGAATAGGTGCGAACTGGTAGGAACCCACCTCTGCAGCAAGCAAGAAATCCAGAGGCAAGAGAAATCCTGTACAAATCCAAGGTCCAAGACACAGCAAAGCAACATTACATGTAGGTAAGAACCAGGGGTGGGTTTCTCGCCCCGTTCCAACCGGTTCGGTTGGAATGGGGCTGGTGGCATCCTCATGCACACGCGCGGTGCATGCATGCGTACTAGCGTCTGTGCGATGCTCCAGCTGCTCCTGGAGGATCGCGCAGGCGCTGTATGCGTCCTGCGCATGCGTGGAAGCGCAGAACTCGTCAAAACCAGGTAAGGAGCGTGGGCGGGCAGGTGGGCCCTTCGCCGTTCTCGGAACTTACTTACTTCTGGGTTTGCCGACCAACCGGTTCGCAGGGACCGCCGTGAACCGGTTGAAACCCACCCCTGGTAAGAACTAAGTTTTGAAAAGTTCTCAGCAGTTTTCCCAGGGAAGGAATGCAATAAATAGAATAGAATGAGGCTCCACTCTGAACCTAACTGATATATATATCTCATAGAAGCTTCAGAGCCTGGTCTCCTGATAGCACTCTAATGCTTTTTAGCTAGCCTCTCTGATCTTAAATCTTCATTAGAGACTCTACCTAAGTCCAGGGGACTGGACCTTTGAGCCTGAGAGTTCGTCAATCAATCATGTAGGTGAGGAATCCTGGGAACTTTTTGATCCTGTAAAAATACTGGCTCTGCTACTTTTGAAATCTCCAGACATGAAACTGCCTATGGCTACTGTTCTTCCCCATCCCCCCGAGGTGGCACAGTGGTTAGAGTGCAGTACTGCAGGCCACTTCAGCTGACTGTTATCTGCAGTTCAGCGGTTCTAATCTCACTGGCTCAAGGTTGACTCAGCCTTCCATCCTTCCGAGGTGGGTGAAATGAGGACCCAGACTGTGGGGGCGATATGCTGACTCTGTAAACCGCTTAGAGAGGGCTGAAAGCCCTATGAAGCGGTATATAAGTCTAACTGCTATTGCTATTGCTATTGGCAAACATGTCCTCAAGCAGGATCATACCACCAATCTAGTTACTGTAGGTAGATACATTCGGTATAAATTAACATTGATAGGAACATCTTGTGGCTTTATTTATTTTTATTTATATATTCCTTACATCCCTGCCCATATCACCTAGGTGACATTTTGTTGTAGTTATTACAAATTGTGACGAGAAAGTGCGCATATCTGCTTATATATTTCAGTGGAGTTTTTTCCCCAGATATTAAGGGATAATAAAATTAGAGTTTTCAAAGGATCAATGACAACGGAGCTGGGGCTCAAAAAAAGTTACAATCAACTTTTAACTAGCATAGTTTGGTTCAGTGTACTACTACATGATTAATTTGGATTTTTAATTTTATGTTTTATTTTATATTGTATGTTTAATGAAAAAAAAACATTTGTTAAGGATAGATTGGGAAATTGAAAAAAGATTCCAGAAAAAGGCAAAGGCAAACCATCTTTGTACCGTTGTGCGGCAAATTGCACAAACAGATGAGCCGAGGTGGCGCAGTGGTTAGAGTGCTGTACTGCAGCCACTTCAGCTGACTGTTATCTGCAGTTCGGCGGTTCAAATCTCACTGGCTCAGGGTTGACTCAGCCTTCCATCCTTCCAAGGTGGGTAAAATGAGGACCCAGACTGTGGGGGCAATATGCTGACTCTGTAAACTGCTTAGAGAGGGCTGAAAGGCCTATGAAGCGGTATATAAGTCTAACTGCTATTGCTATTGCTATAGACAGGGAAATGAAGAAACAGGGATCAAATTGAAAGGCTACTCACTATATACTGTAATAAAAGCTATTTTCAAGACAGTATGTTAATCAGTGCTTAAATTGTAATACTGCATATAACAACATATGATTCTTTCCAAAGTAAACCATTCAGTAATGTTGCTATTATTATCATTGTCATACTGCTCAACTAATTCTTAAGATTTTTCTGAAGATTAGAATTATGTGCCATCAAATCAGTGTCAATTCTCAGTCTCCATCTAGAATTGGTCTGTTCCCAACAGACCATAACCTTTTAATACTTATTGTCAGATTGTTATCTAGCACTCATTATATAATTCTAATGAAAGATGGAATCAACTCTTTTTTTTTTTACAGAAAATAAGAATACCACATTAATCATAGGACTAAATCACTGCTTTCATTTCAAGAAATTATACCTGCAATTATAGATATAAAATCAGAAATGATTTCTGGCCTTAATGGTTTTCTAGTGAAGTGGTGCCAAAATTGTACTTGGTTTTTAGCTCTCATTTACATGGACACACACACACATACACACACACCAGATGTTTCTCATAAATCTTTGCCTTTTGTTTAATGAGACAAATATCACAATGATTCTTAAACCAGAGTAGGACTACAATATCTTCTAATTATAGTCCCATTGCCTTGACAAATAGAAGGATTTTAAGGGCTACTTTTGTTTGAAATTGCAATTTATTCTTCTGACAATTGTGTATTCAGCTCAATTTATTCAGCTGAATTTATACAAGGTTGTCAAATTTCTGATGATGTAAGATTTTTAATCAGTGTTCTGGCAGTAGCTCAAAATAGACAGGACATGTTGGGAAAGTTTTTGATATGGTTTCTTGGGAAATTCCCAAAAATTTTATATTTTGGTTTAACATATTATACTCAACTCCCAAATTATGGTCATTATGTATAGCATGCTTTTCATTAATTCTATTGAGGCTCCTGCTAAGAGTATTGGGAGAGATTATGAGGAGACTTAGAAAATAAATGGAAGGGACACTTGACCTAAACAATCCAGATGTTGAAGATAAATCATTTGGTAGCTTATTTGATAAATGACTACTTAAATTGGTAAGAAATCTGACAAGTTTTAAATTATTCACACTATAAATGAGGGTAGGACATTATTTAGTTTCCAAGATCTTGTATTATCCCAGAATAGTATTAAACTTACCTAACTGAAATGTGTATGGTTCTTGCCTCCTTAGGCAGCTATGTGGATCTTGATTGATGTTTTTCTCCTGTTTCTATTTAATTTAGCCCTAGCACTTTTTTCCTTGGGTAATTAGAAAAACAAACTTCAGTAGAATAATAACAGGGGCAAAGTATTTGGCTTTATAAATAAATCAAAACTTTCTATTTCTAACTCTGTCCCGCTGTTTTTAATCTAACCTGCTTTGCTTTTGGCTTTGTAATACCGAATACATTTTTCTGGTAAGGACATCCTGTGGCGTTCTCACATAACAAATTACAATCAATTGTTGTAAAATGTGTATTTAACTTTTAGGGTTATTATAGGAATTTATTCTAAGTTTGGTAATTGCTCAAATAAGGAATGTTAGAATTCAGATCTTCCTTTTCCTTAGCTTATTATTTTATTCTGTTTAGTTATGGCATAATCCTAATATGAAATAACAGGAAAATATATTTTTGTAGAATAAATTATTATTGTGTGTCTCACAATGTTATTGTTTAGGATCTACTGAAATTTTAGGAAGCTATTTTGTAGATCTGAAATTTTAAAAATGGATGTGATTTAATTGTATTTATCAGCAGTTTATTAAATCCAAGCATTTGTAATCCAACCTAAAAAAAAAAATTAAACTGCCTTATAGCTGAAATTCTCTGGAGGTTTACAATGAAGTACACAAATATTCCAATTTCAATAAAAAGCATACCAAATAAGCAAAATCATTGGTTTATTCACAAACTTTTTCTTTCTGACTGTTCTCCTTCTGAAGTCCTTCTGTAGATGTAGTTATGCAAAAAATTATCTAAGCCACTACCCTTTTTAACAGCAGAATGAAGTGGCTGAAATAGATATTTAACTATTTAAAAATGTTCTGTCAACAGTTATTTGAATATGCTGTCCCTGGTAAACAGTAGAAGACTGCTGTAAATTACATGAGTTTCTTATGATTATAAATTGAGGTTTGCCTTGGAAAATCTTCAATGGAGTCTGACTGCGGTTTGTTTTGTTTAACCCAGTTGAATTGAGAAAGTCAGCTCGGGTAAGTTGAGAAATTACCTGATATGGTTTGGATGTGTCTTTTATTGACACATTTTGGGCTTAAATCAAAGGATTGTAAATATGAGACTTAATTACTTGTGTGTTAAAGAAGCACTAACTTTGTTTGTTTGTTTGTTTGTTTATTTATTTATTTATTTATTTATTTATTTATTTGTCTTGTATGCCGCCCACTCCCGGAGGACTCCGGGCGGCTCACAAAAGACAAGGGAAAGGGGGAAAACGAGACAAAGACAACATATTAAAAACAAAACCAACATTCACAATTTCCATGGAGGTAAATGCTTCTCAGCCCCCCCCCCCCCAGCCTGCTGGAACAGCCAGGACTTGGTGGCTTTGCAGAAGGCCAGGAGGGTAGTAAGGGTCCGGATCTCAACAGGGAGCTCGTTCCAGAGGGCCGGAGCTGCAACAGAGAAGGCTCTCCCCCGGGGAGTTGCCAGCCGACATTGGCTGGCAGATGGAATCCGGAGGAGACCTAACCTGTGCGATCTAATTGGTCTGAGAGAGGTAATCGGCAGGAGGCGGTTTTCCATATATATCATAGATTGGGAAGATAGCAAGACATCAAGAATTGTGGAGCTGGGGGCGGGGCATGAATTATTATACAACTCAGTTATCTACACCTAAATTACCACAAATAATATGTGGATATGTATTTTCTGCCAATAACTGAATTATTCCAGAAATTAGAAAGGGAAGAGAGAGAACTGGTCATTCAAAATCTAACTCCTAGAGTCTTTGTACCCATTTTTCATTATCTTATTACTTTTGAAAAAATATTATATTTTTAATACTGTTATATCAATACTGTTTCTTCTCTTAATTAAAATGAAGAAAGATTGCTCATTTTCTACAAAGTAGATGGTTGTGTTAAGGCAGTGGTGGGATTCAAATAATTTAACAACTGGTTCTCTGACCTAATGACCAGCTGGGTAGGTGTGGCTCGGTGGTCATGTGACTGGGTGGGCATGGCCAACTCAATGTCACTCACATCGATCGGCACTTCGCCTTAGCTGTTATAATGTAATGAGGGTTAACAGGAGAGGCAGTTTCTGTAAGCAGGGCAATAAAAATTAAGCTAGAAACAACACCAGAATGTGTCCTTCCTGCCTTCCTTCCTTACAGGATTAGCCCTGTAAAGTGGAAAAAAACAAAATGGGATTTCTTCCAACAACCGGTTCTCCAAACTGCTTAGAAAGTTAACAACCGGTTCTCCCGAATAGGTGCGAACTGGCTGAATCCCACCACTGTGTTAAGGTATGAGGGGGGGGGGGAATTCTTAGCTATCCTTTGCAGCTTCATATTATGCAGCTAAGTTCAAATTTCGAAAGAAATAAATGTTTTTGTGGAGGTAGCCCCACAACATATAAATATTACCAACAAATAAAACTGCCAGAGGTTCCTGAACAGTAGTCTTGCTGGAAAATGTTATCGTATGTGACTATTAAATCAAAATGCTTAGTGAAATATATATTTAAAAGGCTTGCCTTATGCCTAAATCTTCTTTATGAGAAACTGATCCATGAGATGCCACCTTTTCACCTTTCTGGTTAAAATATAGGAAATGGCTTGAAAGGAAAGTGTTTCTTCTTTTTGCTACTGCTTATTTCACAACCTTGATAAAATCCAAATTAAATTTATAAATGATTGGATTTCAAATGCATTCTGTCCTCCACAGCAGATGCAGTGAATAGCCTGCAGTTGTCCAGGCTGTGTTTCTTTTCCTTGATTAATTCCAGCATTAAATAATAAAAAAGGATCTTCTGCACTTTCTCTCATATTCACTAAAAGCAAGACAAAATACAGGGGGTTTAATGAGCAAATAACAAGCTTTCCTCCTCTCTCTTCAGTATCACATTTTCATTCCTTCTCCTGATTGTCAGAATGCTTGAATGTCTCCCTCTATATTGTCACACATCAGGCACTACAGCTCAAATTCATGCAGGAGAAAAATTTGGGCTATTATAAAGAGGTTATTGTCCTTCTTTCCTCTGCAAGGCTTTTGTTTTATTTCCCTAATGGAGAAATGGGATGCCAAGCTGCTGAAGCTATAACATTTAATTTTCAACTTTTGCCCTTTACAGCCTATTAACTTAGAAGCTGTTTCTTTCTCTCCTTATTTTCAGATGGGAATTGATCTCATTCCATTTGAGTGACTAAACAGTGCTAGAGTCCTCTACAGCATTTCTGAAAGCTTTCCCACATATACTGAGCTCTCTACTCCCCTCCTCTCCCCTCCTCTTGTCTTTCCCCTTCCCTTCTCCTCCCCTTCCCTTCCCCTCCTGTCTTCCTTTTCCTTCCCCTCCCCCTCTCCTCCTCTCCCCCTCCTCTCTCCTCTCCACAGTGAGTTCTTACTTGTTCCAATCTATATTTATTAATCCTGTTGTATTGCTTTTTTTAAAAAAAAACCCCATATAATGCATTCTAAAATTATAAAAATACTCAAAATTAAAAAAAAATGTATTTGCTCTTTTTCCACCAACAGTTTTATAATTTTAAGTAATGGCAATCTCAGAAATAGATGGGAAAAATACTAAGTCTATATAGATATTGAAGATTTGTTCCTCACATTCAACACAAAATTTTAGACACTAAGAATTGGACACTAATAAATGTGACTTTATAGGGAACTCAATGAGCAAGCATTGTTGCTATGTATTGGGCAATGGTAATGTTTGGAATGCTAGATAGTTTTTACATGCATACCTTTCTCACCTTGTGCCTTATTAAGGCAATAATATTACATGTATCCTTGCCTCTTTATCTCACACACACACACCTATGCCATATTTTCTCCAATAGCAGGATGTGCACTCATACTTTTCATTGCTATGCAGCTGTTAATAATGTCATGCTATCTGAAATCCAGACAGTCAGTTTGGTGCAGTGGTGGGATTCAGCCAGTTAGCACCTATTCAGGAGAACCGGTAACTTTCTAAACAGTTCGGAGAACTGGTTGTTGGAAGAAATCTCCTTTGGTTTTTTTCCCCACTTTACAGGGCTAATCCTGTAAGGAAGGCAGGAAGGAAACATTCTAGTGTTGTTTCTAGCCTGATCTTTATTGCCCTGCTTACAGAAACTGCCTCTCCGGTTAACCCTTATTGCATTGTAACAGCTAAGGCGAAGCGCCCATCGACCTGAGTGACCTTGAGTTGGCCAAGCCCACCCAGTCACATGACCACCAAGCCCCACCTACCCAGATAGTCATTAGGGCAGAGAACTGGTTGTTAAATTATTTGAATCCCACCACTGGTTTGGTGTAATGGTTAAGGCATTAGATAGAAACCAGGAGACCAGGAGTTCTAGTCCTGCCTTGACATGTAGCCAGCTGGGTAATCTTAAGCCAGTCACTTTTCTCTCAGCCTAGAAAGGGGGCAATGACAAACTGCTTCTGAAAAACTGCCTAAAGAACTGCAGGGACTTGTCCACTCCAGGCAGTCTTTGAGAATTGGGCATAATTGAAAAGAAGAAAATAAAAATAAATCTGAACTTCATAACAACATATACTCCTGCAGAGTGAGGTTGCCTTTCTCTACAGTATAGGCAGCATGAAAGAAGTATATATACATTGTCTAGAATAATACATGCAAGTATCGTTTAGGCATGTTTCAGATAAGGAAAATGACCTTCTGAAAATCATATAAGTAGAAAATTCTATCAGAGCAAGCCGCCTGGAGGCACAGATTGTGGCATTTATCTAGAATGTACAATTGAAAACGGCATTTTTTCATTGATAAAATGCAGCTTCAACACAATGAAGTTAAGATTTTTTTTAAAAGAGTAATGCACTTTAATATCAGTTTTTGAGTGAGAAAAGAAAGGATAACACAAACCATCGAAGCACGCTGGTGGTTAAAACAGTATCTACTGACATTTTACTTAATGAAAATGGTGCAGCAAAGTTATCTTATAAGATATCCCTTACTGAAGTTTCGCCATTGGAGATACTTTATTCAGCCTTAAGTGCCTTTCTACAAATGATCTATCCTTGCTATGAGACCAGACATTAACAATTGAGAGTTAGTGATTATAGGAGATGTTTTTCCACCCATAAATCAATGTAACACACTTTGTCATAGGCACTGGGTATCTTGATTATTACCACTTCCCCCCATCACAGAAAAGAAAGAATTTAACAAGGAGATCACTAATGGTCTGTAGCCTCTAACAACAGATTTGACCTATGTATGTAGCAGAATGTGCAACCAAGGAGCTATTTATACAATATAAATGTATTGGGATGAAACTATTATTTTTTTCCAGTGAAAGACCAAATAATAACTTTTTTTCTAAACAATCAGCACGATCATAGGAAACAATTCTATAGTATATAGTTCATCATTTTATGGTTGTCATGATCCTTCTGAGCATAGATACTTTACAATACCGGTCAGCATTCACTTATAATCTGAAGTTATACAGTAAGTTTTCATGATCCCAAAGCTGAGCTAGTTTGTTCAGGTGTTGGACAGCTTCTATTTTTGTAATTGTTAAATTACCCGAGTCACAAATAACTGGGCTAAAATTATCACATTTTAGATACAATACATAGAGACATTTTAGATATATTTTAGATACATTACACAGAAGAAGACTGATGCAAACTTGCCACTTTTAGAAGAAACTAACAACCGAGAGCAAAACCTCAACTGTCTACTGTAGCCCACTCCAATGAAGCCCCCTTTGAACCTCTTTCATAGCTTCCCCCAGAAGAAAAAAGGCAGATAGTTATAAAAAAAGCAGTCCTCAATAGCTTCTAAAAAAAAAAAGAGGCACAATTTAGCTTTCCTGTGACAGGAAGAAAAGTATCCCAGAGTTCTCTAGGGAAGAAATGGTGAGTATTGATGATACAATACAATACAATAGCAGAGTTGGAAGGGATCCTGGAGGTCTTCTAGTCCAACCCCCTGCCCAGGCAGGAAACTCAATACCGTTTCAGACAGATGGTTATCCAACATCTTCTTAAAGACTTGTAGTGTTGGGGCATTCACAACTTCTGGAGGGAAGCTGTTCCACTGATTAATTGTTCTAACTGTCAGGAAATTTCTCCTCCGTTCTAAGTTGCTTCTCTCCTTGATTAGTTTCCACCCATTGCTTCTTGTTCTACTTCCAGGTCCCTTGGAGAATAGTTTGACTCCCTCTTCTTTGTGGCAACCCCTGAGATATTGGACAACTGCTATGATAGGAGGTTCAATTCTTATGGGAAGAGAAACTATAATCTGCAGATTGGACGGTCAATCTAGGAAGGCTCCCTGGAGCAGAAATCAAAGATATAATTGAAAACCTTACTAAAGTAATCAACCTCATGGTTTACTGTCCTTTGTTTCTCCTGGGGACGAATGACACAACAATGAACCTGAAAACAATGACAAGAGATTATGAACAGTAGGGAAGAAAGTTAAGGAATTAGAAGCACGAGTGGGGTTTTCATCTATACTTCTAACAAAAGGCCAACATCCAATGAGGGAGCAAAGGATTTTGGAAATGAATCACACCTGGCTTGATAATTGGCATTGCCAAGAGAACTTTGGTTTCCTAGACCATGATCTGCATTGCCTATATGAAGGGCTCCTGTCAAGGAATGGACTGCACGTCACAAGAACTGGAAAGAATGTATTTGGAAAATGACTGACTCATCTTATCAGAAAGGCTTTAAACTAAAGTTGAAGAGGACCGATCTTTACAAACTTTAAAACCTAATTCCAAGCAAAAACCACTAAATAACCAATCATATAAGGAGGTAGGAAGTAAAGAGAAGGAAAAAAACTCAGATGCAAAGTAAGAGGTATAGGAAGCATACCCAGGATCAGCCACAAAAAACTTAAATGCCTATATACTAATATAAGGTGGAGTTGCATTATATGTTAGAGATCACTTTCTCTCTACAGGGATTCATATAGCAAAGGATGAAAGCCTTCTAGAATGCATATGGGACATCCTAAAAGGGAAAAAAAGAATAATATTGCTGTTAGGAATATAATCTAATGGTTGGGTTGGCAATATATAAATCATGTAACAATGCTGTACCTGTTTCTTTAAATCATGCTGTAAATGTGATTGGTAGCTGTTTCCTCAATCGACCATAAGAGGGAGCCAGAATCACTGTTAGATGCTGATCTGATCTGAGTGTTTGGAAGCTGGCCATTAGAAGTGCCGTGTGGTGATCAGCGTGAGCTATTGTAAGTTTTGCAACTACTAGCAAACTTTGTGTACCGGACTATTTGTATGATTATGGACTATGTTATTTGGATTATCCCTTAACTGAAAGACGATGACTGACTGTCTTAACCATGTATGACTTGGACTGTTTGATGGGCTCTGATACCTCTATTTCCACAAAGGTAAAAGCCTATTTAAACTGCAGTGTCTCTGTATGCTGGTTTGTGTGTTCTTCAACAACACTCTCACAACGCTTCTCTGAATGCACTCGCTTTCCCAATGGGGAGCTTACCTATCAATTGCCATAGATGTATACTACAGGCCACCCAATCAAGTGGAAGAAATCAACTTTTGGTTAATCAGTTAACCAATGTATGTAGGAAAAACATCACAATAGTAATGGGGGACTTTAACTATCCTGACATCAACTGGGAGACAAACTCTGCAAGTGGGAGATCAAATAGATGCTTGACCCACCTAATGGACAACTTCATCACCCAAACTATAGAGAAGGCAATTAGAGGGACACCTATACTGCACCTTATTCTTACCAACAGTGAAGAAGTAATAGAAGGAATTGAAGCTGCAGGAACTTTAGGTGACAATGAGAGAGTGAGAATTGTTGTGAAAAAATCCAATCAAAGAAACAGAAAACAGCAACACAAACAATAATTCTTACTTTAGGATTCAGAGGTTTATTTCATGAGAAATTTGGATCATGAACAGTCATTATAATAATACAGTATCACAACATTACTTACATCAATAACCCATTGCAATGAGGTCCAATGACATAGCAGGTCCAGTAAGGACAGCTATAGGCCAGTGGACCTGATCTGTGGCCCTGATCTGATGCAGAACTCTATCTTTTATACCCTTTTTCTAATGGCCCCATACAAATGGAAATTTACTTGCTCATGTCACGACCTCTTTCCTTGTTCTTTCTTGATGACCATTAGTTTTTACATATGTACGTGTACATCTGAAACCTCTATCCATTGGTTACTTTGAGTTCCTTATTTCCAGTGGTGGGATTCAGCCAGTTCACACCACTTTGGGAGAACCGGTTGATAACTTTCTGAGCAGTTTGGTGAACTAGTTGTTGGAAGAAATCATTAGGGAAGATAACCGGTTGTTAAATCATTTGAATCTTACCACTACTTATTTCCCACAGTTTCAACGTTCTGATTCCAAATATACTGAAACTATTTACTTTGCAAAATCATATTACACAAGTTGCAAAGACAGCAGATTACAAATATTTCATTGTCATTATAAAACCATCCAAGCTGAAGACTTAGGTTCATATCATTTTATTCTGGGGTCTGCTATCATCTTATGATAGCCTTATTGAATCTGATAGATCAATAGCCTATATTTTCATTTTCCGCAGAACTTATTTTAACAAACTCAGAGAGAGTTTGGAAAGGATTCCATGGATAACAATGTTAAAGGGGAAATCAACCCAAAATTCTGGGAAACTCTGAAAAATTCAGTTATACAAGCCCAGTCAATTTCAATTTCAACCAATAAAAAAGAAAACCAAGGGGGGGGGGGAAGATCTATATGGTTGCACAAAGAACTCTCAGACCAACTGAGAGAAAAAAAAAGATAAATACAAACAATGGAAAGAGGGACACATAATTAAGGCAGAATAACAACAAATAGCCCAAACCTGTAAATATGAAGTTAGAAAAGCTGAGGCTTTGAATGAAGTTAAGCTTGCAATAAATATCAAAAACATTTTTAAAAAGTTTCTTTCAACACATAAAAAACAAGGGAAAAAAATCAAAGAAACAATCAGTCCATTAATGGGAGAAAATGGCAGTAGAGTAGAACAGGCAGTAGAGGGAAAGCAGAAAATGCTTAATTTATAAATTTGCATCTGTCTTTGCATCTGTCTTCACGCAGAAAGAAAACAATACTCAACTTATAAAAAAAAAGAACTGTAAATGACAGGTTAGGAATGCAAACTAAAGTATGCAAAAATAAGGTAAAAGAACACCTGTCAGCTCTAAATGGATTCAAATCACTGGGTCCTGATGGACTACATCACAGAGTTCTGAAGGAATTGGCAGATGTGATTTCAGAAACACTGAAACATATCTTTCTTGGAGCACCAGGGAATCATTTGAGGACTGGAAAAGAACTGATGTAGTTCCTATTTTCAAAAAAAAGTGGGGGGAAAATAGATCCTAGAAATTACATCCTGACATCAACAGACCAATCAGCCTGACATCAATACCTGGAGAAGATCTTGGAAAAGACAAACAAGCCACAAATCTGCAAACAATTACAAGCCAACAAAGTTATAACCAATAGCCCACATGAGTTCATCAAAAAGATTATGCCAAACAAATATTATTTCAATCTTTGACAGTGACTAAATTAGTGGATCAATGAAATGCTGTGGACATAGTATACTCAGCATTTAGTAAAGCATTCGGAAGTAGACCACAAACTACTTCTTGGCAAGCTAGAAAAATGTGGGATAGGCACCACCACCACCAGATGGAACTGTAACTGACCGACAAATCATACTCAATGTGTAGTCCTCAATAGAACTACATCTATATGGAGGGAAGTAAACAGTGAAGTATCCCAAGGTTCTATTTTGGGCCCAATACGGATCAATATTTCATAAATGATCTAGATGAGGGAATAGAAGGGGAACTCATCAACTTTGCAGATGACACTAAACTAGCAGGAACAGCCAACACCTCAGAAGATAAGCTCAAGATCCAAAAAGATCTTGATGGACTTAAACACTGGACCCTAACATAATGGTTATAGACTTAGGCAAAAAAAAATCAACTCCATAGGTACAGGCTAGGTGAAACGTGGCTAAATGCCAGTAACCATGAAAGGGATTTTGGAGTCCTAGTGGACAATCACTTAAATATGAGCCAGCAGTGTGTGGCAGTAACCAAAAAGCCAATGCAATCCTAGGCTGCATTAATAGAGAGATAGAATTAATATCACATGAAGTTCTAGTACCACTTTACAAAGCCTTAGTAAGATCACACTTGGAATACTACATCCAGTTCTGGATGTCGAGACTCTGGAAAGAGTGCAGAGAAGAGCAACAAGAATGATTGGAGGGCTGGAGGCTAAAAATATGAAGAATGTTTATAAGAATTGGGTATGTCTAGTCTAATGAAATGAAGGACTAGGTAAGAGATAATAGCAGTGTTCCAATATTTGGGAGGTTCCTACAAAGATGAGGGATCCAACTATTTTCCAAAACACCAAAAGACAAGATGAGAAACAATGGATGAAAACTAACCAAGGAGAAAAGCAACTCAGAACTAAGGATAAATTTCCTAACAATGAAGGCAATCAACTAATGGAACAACTTGCTTTCAGAGGTTCTGAGTGCTCCATCGCTGGAGGCTTTCAAAAAGAGACTGGCCAACCATTTCTCTAAAATAGTATAGGTTCTCCTGCTTGAGCAGGGGGTTTGTCTAGAAGACCTCCAAGTTCCCATCCAACTCTATTATTCTACATTCTAAAGCCTTAGGAAGGAAACTGGTTAACTACTTTTGAAACCTTGCCAAGAAAACTGCAGGAACTTATCCTTGCAGTGGTCAACACTCAGTCAAAGGTGATAGAGATATAATCTCTCAAATATATTATGCCCTGCTGATCTTTCAGTTCCATAGATACATGATGGCCAAGAAACTTGTGTAAATGTCTTGCCCTTCATTGTACAACCATATCTCCAGAGGCATGTAACTTCTATGGCTTTTGTTTTCTTCTTAGTGTTTTTCCACAAGTGCATGGTTCACTTTTTTTGATCAAACAATTATTGATCCATTGCATTGTGACAAAAATTTATGAACTGGCTTGTCACCCAAGCCTGACATGATTGATTGAGAGAGACTGGCCCAAGACAGCTTTCACAGTTCAGGCAGACCAGAATTCACAGTCTTCTGATTTCTAGTTTGGTGTCAAACTGGCTTCATGGCTTTGCTGCTTCAATTAAATTTCCAAGAAAAAACATCATTAAGAAATATGGATTTTGTTAATAGTTGCTGAATTGCTAAGGGGGAAACCTGTTTTTGAGAAATAATTGCAGAATTTCCCCCTTACAGGGAGAAATTTGGATGGATTTTATCAGTTATTACTGTAACACGCTCTACATGGGGCTGCCCTTGAAGAGTGTCCGAAGACTCCAGTTAGTCCAGAACGCAGCTGCGCGAGCGATTGCGGGTGTACCTAGGTACACCCACATTACACCTATCCTCCGCGAGCTGTACTGGCTTCCCATTGGTCTCTGGACACGCTTCAAAGTGCTAGTCGTTACTTTTAAAGCCCTACATGGTATCGGACCTGGCTACTTGAGAGACCACCTCCTACCAATTACCTCCCTAAGGCCCATAAGATCGCACAGATTAGGCCTCCTCCGGATTCCATCTGCCGGTCAATGTCAGCTGGCGACTCCCCGGGGGAGGGCCTTCTCTGTTGCTGCTCCGGCCCTCTGGAACGATCTCCCCGTTGAGATCCGGACCCTCACTACCCTTCCGGCCTTCCGCAAAGTGACCAAGACATGGCTGTTGAATCGTCCAGCCCCACCCTCAGTTCTGAATGTCATTTTTTTAATGTTGTCTTGGTTTTGTATGTCCCTTCCTCCCCCTTTTCTTATTGAAAGAACTGAGTCTCTTTGAGAGTGGGCGGCATACAAATTAAATCAATCAATCAATCAATCAATCAATCAGTTTCTCTACTCTCAAATTTCCTCAAGAATTTAGTATCTATTTAAAGCCAACTATAGTCCTGCAGTATGCAAATGCTTTAGAGTAAAACAAGCATTAAAATGCACAATGTTTTTAATTGCTCAAGCTGTAGATCAGACTTAAGGTTGGACTGTTGTTATCATTTTTACTGAACACCACCAAGATATAAAGTTGGGCAGTCAAACATAATGAAACAAATATTTTTCTGCATTGGAAAAACAATTAAATATCATCATATGGGAATGAATTTAGAGAGCATAAAAACCTTCTGTCAGGGTATGCCTTGAATGTGTGTTGTGCCTTTAACTTATTTCTATATTAATGAAACATATTGTCATTACGTGCCCATATAAACATCAGAAGGCAAGAAAATTGAGAAAGGTTTTTGTAGAATATTTGTCTAACTCATCCAATTGTACGTTTACCTCATAGTTTTGCTGTGTCACTCTTCTTTACTCAAATGTGGAGCAAAATAAAGATTTATATATATTTTCCACTGGAGGAGATTACATGTTAACAGGTGAATTGCAAGAACATCCGATTGTGCTTCATTATTTCATAATACTAAAAAAGGCATCATATCATGGGTGACTTTACCAAGGCAGAAATACCTGGAACCCCTGTCCTGTCAACTGAATCTCTCTTTCTGTACTTTAGAGGTCATTGCTACACTCTGGGTGTTTCAATTGTGTTGGATTTAAAATGAAAAACGAGGTCTCTTGATATTAAGTGCTGTGAGGCTAATAAATTGTGACCTGTGTTATTACAGTGAAATATTTACAACCATTGGAAATCTCAATTAGATTACAGCTTTCTACATGATGGATTACGGTGGAAAAACCATTCCTTTGACGGACCTAAAGAAACTAAAAACTTGTAGGTAAACTGACTAAGAGACTTGAAGAATGTAGTTGCAAGAAAAAAAATGTTTGTCTGCTTTGTATATGTTATTTTGGGAATAGATATGGGAGAACTTTCACTTAACAGTTCAGTTTTAAAAAAAAGGAATTCCCACAGTACATGTAAATCATTTAATATTTATTACAACATAAGCAGCAATATATTCTTATGTTCATATATATTTTTCCTGGATTGGTATGCATGCTGATTGACTTCCTAGGAAGATGGAAAGATTTTTGTGTGCAATTCATTTTCTTATCATTGAGTCTTTATGTTTTTACTTATTAAATTTCTTATACAATCAACTTCTTTCAGTATATTGCAGTTCTGTGAGAACATAGATGTTATGGCCTAGTATAAAATTATTTTAAATGCTAAAAGGTCATACACCAACATTTCCAAGTTTTTTATAGAACCCCTGGCTCTTGTATTGTGTTAAGTGCATTATTGCTGTCAAATTCTGTCCATAGCCTGGAGTTTGAACCTGACAGGGCTCAAATTCAAATTCTAGGTTACATAGAGTTTGTAAATATTTGTAAAATTTGAGCTCTGTAAGCAAATGATGGAAGTGTTGCACAATACCTACATCAGGGATGTGCAGTCCCTAGAGGCAAGGGAGGCGTGGTCTCACCCGTCAAGAGGAAAAAGAAAGAATTTTAAAGAATTTTTTAAAAAATAATTAAAGCCAAGGTAGTTGCTGCCAGATTCACAGTGACTTGGAATAGTGTTTTGTGTTAACCATAGGAGGAGGCCAGAGAACTAGGGGCCTCTTTTGCATAAGGAATTTTTCGCCTTTTAAGAGTTAAGCAAGGGTTAACAAGCAAAAAATTCCTTATGCAAATGAGGCATGTATTCTCTCGTCTCCTGTAAAGGGCATTTTTAGAGGCTTTTTAGAGTTCTCTGGGAGCAACTAGCTCAGTCTGACAAAGCTCTGGCCTTTCATGAGGGCAGGGCAGGGCAGGGAGAAGCAGAGTTGAAATCGTCTCTGAAACAGCTGGAAAAGGTGCGTTTGTGGGGAGGGGAGCGGAATTCTAAAAGTTTGATCGGAAGACAGCAGGGGAAGGTGGGGTATGGCAGAGGAGCTGCTTTCAAGCATTTGGAAAATATATCCAACCCAACTTCTGTGTTTGTGTTTGAGTGTGAGTGAGGGATCCAATTTCTCTGTGTGCGTGTGTCTGTTTGAGAGAGGGGGGAGGGAGGGAGAGAGGGAGGAAGGAGGGGGAGGGAGAAGAAAAAGAATGGGTAAACTTATTTTGCAAGGGGGAAAAATGCTGTCGCTTTAAATCGGAACTGAGCATGCCTGGCTGTGGAATTCTGGGAGTTGAAGTCCAAAAGTCTAAAAAGTGCCTCACCAGGCCTAAAGCTGACCGCACGTCACTGACCTACATAATTCTGGTCCATGTTCATAAACATGGGCTTTAAGACATTAACAAGCCCATTAACAAGTTGGAAGCCATAGGGTTCCTTTAAAAAAAAATTCATGATTTTTATTATTCTATCAATGTATAAAATACAATAAAAAATAAAAATAGGAAATTAAGGAGAAAGAGAGGGGGAAAGAAAATATGAAAAAACAGAACTAAAACTGCTGAGAGTTGAGAGAACATGGAGCTTCCTCCCTTTGGGATGCACTAGAAGTCATCCATGACATTGAGCCACGTGGTTTCTCTCATGTAGAAGCCTTAATCTAATTTGTCGGATGTCCACCTACTCTTGCTTTCCACAGCTCTCTCTAATCCTAGCTGCACAACTCACCCAGTAAAGGGGAATTAGAGATAAGATGGTAATTTTTAAATTTCCATTGGATTCAGGTTTGGTTTTTGATCTTTCATTATGTGTATCAACTGAGAAAGAAATGAGAATAGGGGTGAGATAAGATGAATGGGTACATAATCAGTAATGTATTACTCAGAGGGGGGTTCCTACCAGTTCGCACCTATTCGGTACAACCGGTTCGTCAAATCTACCGAGCCGGTTAGAAGAGGTTCCACCAGTGGACCCGGAAAGCAGGCCACACCTACAGAAGAGGTTCCAACATTTTTTGAAACCCACCACTGGTCCTTGCATATGATTATTCTACACTATCATGCTCATATTTATAAAACTCAGTGCCTCTGTGAAAGGTAAGGATGACTACTGCGTTTGTGGTGCAATCAGAACATTTCGTGTGTTGAAATTGTTTTAACGCAACCAAAGATGCCTTTTAAAAAACAAGTTTACATCATATTCTTATGCATGCCAGTGCTGTGTGTGAGGTAATTTAAGGTGGTTCTGACAAGTGTCGGCGGCATCTTTATATCCGGTCACATTGGTGGCAAGCCACTCCCATCTGGTCATATGGGCAGCAAGCCACTCCTGCAAAGGAGGCCACACCCACAGAGTAGGTTCGAACAATTTTTGAAACCCACCAACTTCCTTCTCATTAAAAGAAAAACAACAACACATAAAGTCATCTTCGGAATCAAACTGAGTTTCTTCTGACTCAAAATGTAAGCATTTGCAGCCATCTTATTTTCTTATAATCTAGTAATTGCATAGTGACTTGTGATTCAAGGACATTTATTGAATACAGTTGCTATTAGGGATATACCCAAAATGAAAAATTATTTTCATGCATGGAACAAGCATATTAGAGCTCAGGAGTAGGGCTGCATAGTTGAGTGGTGGAATATCAGCTGAACCTAAAAGGGGAACAACTTGCTTCTTCTGGATTTCAGCCAGAACAAATTGGGAGTGGTCTTCCAAGACAAATAGGGCAAAGTTGGTGTACTTCTCTTTTTACTTCCCTCATCTGCATGGCCTATTCCTGTCCCTCCCTTCACCTCCAACTTCCTGCACCTTTAATGTCTTTGCCTCTATCTTCTGCTTAGCTGCAGACCACGGTTGCTGCTCCAGTACTCCACGTGTGGATAGTCTCAAAACTTCATTTTCCATGCCTAGACTGTTCTGTACATCCCTACTAGCTATATATTTTGCTTCCATACATTATGGAAAACTTGTTTCACACACTTTAGGCAGAGCATTATATGAAGTACCAGAAGCAAAAATAAAGACTAAAGGATAATTGATTTTGGATTTCAAAAGTAGCACTGGATTAGTTTTATGCCAAGTTAAAAATAGTCTTGCAACTTAATTAGAATAACTTCCTTGGTCAAACACTGATGTCAAAAAAACCTTGGACTTATTAACAGGGATAACATTGTTATGTTCTTTCTTTTATATTGTTTATTTTGTATGTCACTCTTCTAACCATAAATATATATTGGTATATAATGATAATGAACACTCATTCAAATCAGTACGTAAAGTTTTAGACCGTGGGTACTTCTTGGTATTTCCAAGTCCCCATCTTTCTATTACAATTACAGCGAATCTACAAAGGCAGAATTTGCATTTCAGGATCTGAACTGCAGGTAGGGCTCCAGGAACTCAAATGCTGTAACTTTTCCAACATGTTCTCTCTTTTTTTATTTTAGTATTGTACGTTCAACCTTTCTTATTTTTCCAAACTCTCCTTTAGATTTTATCTCCACATTAGAAATAACCACACCCCACTTCTTGTCAAGTCATGTCCTATTTTGTTCCTGTTTTTTTATCTCCATTCCTCTTCTGGTCTTAAAGTTTTAACATTGGTTTTTCCTCATACAACCTTCAAACTTATAGAACTTTCAGTGGCAAAGGCTCCCTAGGGCCCCTTTATACTATGTAAAGCATCTGTGTGAGGAGTTTAAACAGAATTGGATTACAGAGCTTTTACATTCTCCACTAAAACATTCAGGCTTTGCCAGAGCTGTAAAACTTTGCTGAATTGTTACTAAGGGGGCAACTTGGTGTTTTGTGGAAGGTTTGAGGTTAGCTCTTTTTTGTTTGCTTTGCTTTGACAACACAATTGTTAAAGACATGAAAACAATCTTTACAGGATTATGACATCGGGATGGTCTAACCCCCCTCCCCCCTCTATAGAATTTATACTTGCTGTTGTTTCTTGGACATGAGATTTTCCCAGGGCGAAAGGTGAAGTGATTTCAACTGGGAAAATGACATCACAGCAAAAGAGTTGTCCTTTATCCTCATTAATCTGATTCTGGATCATGAAACAGCTGCAGTTCATCATAAAAATAAACTTTCATTTTAAAAAGAAAGGAAAGATTCAGCTACAGATTTTCCATGGGATATCTGTATGCTTATATAGTTTTCCAATCAGAACTTAACAAATGAATGGAACACTAATTTTAACTATAGTCGCTAGTTAAATTCTAAATTCCCAACAGCTAAATTCTGTTAGGAATATTTCCCTAAATGGGATATCACACAGTAGGAAACATTTTACATTCTCTCTGGTTATTTTAATTGGTTTACTAGGAACCATACTGATATTGTAGATGGGAAGGAATTCTTTGACTGTTTTTATTTGGGCTAATTATCATAGTAGACAATATGCTTTGCATTAAGACTTCCTCTCACTCAATATGATATTTCCCATTACAGGAGAAACAAAATGCCATAGAACATTTTGCAGGGTGCTTATTATGCCTATAACAATTTGTAAGGGCATTTTAAGAACAGACTCTTAAAGTCTGTAGCATTTCCATCACTCTATGTAACTCACTGGCCATTTATCTTGCTGTTTCACAGCACTTTCATAAAACTTTGGAGAGGCTTTATCAGATGTAATTGTTTCTGTCAGATTGCCTCTACCTGCTAGACTACAGACCAAATATATCTATTCTTTCATTACTGCATCTTCACAAGTCATCTGTATTATTGCAGAGATTGACGTAGGACTTTGCAACACAGTTTTACAATACCGCAGAATTGATATATCTTCCAGGTGTCATGTTGGATTCCAATGATCTTGGGTTTTTCTACATTCTTACTATTGCTTGCTCTTTCAGGACTGAGGTTCTCCTAACTTTGCAGTTTACTTTTCTGCATTTAAATTGGTTTCTGAAACACTTCATTTACTTTAATCGATGGTAACCAACTGTTCTGTTCAGACAGATCTAGTTGCAGTTTGTTGGCCATATCTTACATATGTCTAAAGACCAGCATCCAAAATTTGCATTACTTTGGATACCTCCAGGAGGAAAGAGGAAATGAGGCTGGCCTTGGAAATTTGGAATCAAACCCTTAAGAAAGATCTTGAGATAATTAATGTCTCTTGGGACAAAGCTGAAAATGCTCAACTGGTAGAAATCACTGGAAATCACCTGCTGCCCATGTGCTCTGCCAGAATATAACCATGTGATGAGTCGCATGTCTGGTAGAATAAGATGACTACGTGGGGCAAGAACAAGCAAGAGACAGAACAAGCATTACAACATTGTAATGAAAATTCTGTTCATTTGGGTAATTGCAATATGAAAAGGCAGATATTGTATCATGACATGACAATGCACATTTTGATACCTTAGCAATTGTTGTTGGGTATGGACACCTATGCCTGTTGACTTCATTGTTTACTACTAATTAGAAGAAATTTATAAAATTAGCATTTACAGTACAATTGGCCATTAACACAACAATAATTATGTCTGACTAAAGTTTCATTTCTATGGCACAATGCCTGTTCTAATCTTATTACAGAATTATCATTTCTTTTGGCTCCTACAGCTATAGCCTGAGTGGGTTACATATCTTTCACCACTACCACTAAGACAAAGATACCAAAATAGTTGTATAATACCAATGAAAGATTAGCTTCAGTAGTGGTTTTGTTCTCTGAACTAATGCTTTTCCATAGAAAAGAAGAAAGTAGCCTATCTCTGTACTTACAGATAACAAACAGCAATGAATGGTTACATATTTCTCTACTTTCAGATTACAGAGAATGACAGGTCTCTTGATTTATTTAGTTAAATACATAGATAAAGGAATTGTTTCTCCAGGTAAGGTTGATAAATTGAGAAAATTATTTTCTCTCTCTCTGTCTTTGGGCGTGTAAATGGTTAGATTAACCAATTATAAACAACTTTGTTCGGTTTGCTTATCATGCTTTCTTAAGTAAAATATAAATAAAGAGTATGTTTTATGGTTAATTTCAAAATCTTATAGTAAAATCAATATTCCACAATTATCTGGACCCTTAATCCATGTATAATTTTCTTAGATCAAAATCTAATTTATTCTTTTACTTTTTAACCTGGCATTAGAATTTCTTGTCCACATGATCAGGAATTCTGAAAATATTAATGAATTATAAGATGGTAATGCTGGTAAAGCATAGGATTTATACATATCTATCAGTGGTGGGATTCAGACAGTTCACACTTATTCAGGAGAACTGGTTAGTAACTTTCCAAGCAGTTCAGAGAACCGGTTGTTGGAAGAAATCTCATTTTGTTTTTTTCCACTTTACAAGGCTAATTCTGTAAGGAAGGCAGGAAGGGAACATTCTGGTGTTGTTTCTAGCCTAATGTTTATTGCCCTGCTTACAGAAACTGCCTCTCTGGTTAACCCTTATTACATTGCAACAGCTAAAGCAAAGCGCCCATCGACGTAAGTGACGTCAAGACGCCCATTCAGTCACATGACCACTGAGCCATGGCTACCCAGCTGGTCATTAGGGCAGGGAACCAGTTGTTAAATTATTTGAATCCCACTACTGATATCTATATATCTATATATATATCTATATATCTATCACCTATATATCATCTATATATCTATATATCATCTATATATCATCTATCTATCATCTATCTATCTTTCTATCTATCTGTCTGTCTGTCTGTCTATCTATCTATCTATCTATCTATCTATCTATCTATCTATCTATCTATCTATCTATCTATAGCTGTCTGTCTGTCTGTCTGTCTGTCTGTCTGTCTGTCTGTCTGTCTGTCTATCTATCTATCTATCTATCTATCTATCTATCTATCTATCTATCTATCTATCTATCCTTTTGTAGATTTGGGAACCTCAGGGTTTGTCTAGAATAATTTCCATTCAGAAGAAAGCCTGCATCATCTAATCCAAAAGGTCTGGCTAGCTCCTTAGCTGCAAGATATATAGTTGCTCTTTACATCTCAGAAGTAGGGAACTGTAAAAAAAAGGAGCTGCATGTTTAGTCAATAAAAATGCATTGCAAATTAAAAGTCTTGCTCCTCCCAACAAGTACTGGCCTGACTGATAGATCATCTAGGGAGAAACTGCTGCAAATCCCACATTTTGAGGAAATTGAGGGGGTTGAAGGGAGAAGTAAGAGACTCCGAGTTTAAGTCACACCTTAGCTATGAGAACCAGCTGTCTTACTCTGGGCCACTCTTTCTCTCTCAGCCCAACTCACCTCCCAGAGTTGATGTTGTGGGGGAAATAAAAATGGTACTGGATATGTTTGCCACCTTCAATTATTTCTGAAAATAACAAAATTGGGGAAAATAAAATAAAATTAATTAAAATAAAATAAGTGCTGTGAAGGAACCTCACAGTGAGTATCAAGCTAGCTATCTTCTTCATGAGAAAGAATTAAGAAAGAATTATTTTAGAGAGATGCCATCATCAGATTTCTATTACTTTTGGTTTCTTTGGCTGATTCCTGCTTTTGCTGGATTTTTTTTTGCTAAATTCTTGTGTGGTTTTAAATGTTACTGTAGATGTTTTACATTGTTATATTCTATGTAAATCATTGAAAGTATTTTTTATTGTGCTAAAGCAGGGGTGGGTTCCTACCAGTTTAACAACTGGTTAGGTGAGCGCGGGCTTCACACTCACACACTCACTTTGTAAAGCGCAGGGGCGGGCAGGCGGGCCCACTTGCTAATGGGAGTGAACCAGTTCACTCCCTGTCAATCTTCAAAGCCTGAACCAGTCCGAACTGGTAGAATCCCACCCCTGTGCTGGAGTAAAAATGAGTTTAATAAGGAAAGAATGAAAGATTCCAGAGCCCAAATAACATTTTGTTGTAGAAAAATAAAGAGGGAAAATTAGATATTTTAGATTTCTAAAACAGGTTGGTTGATAAATTATGTTTCCTGGATCCCACAGAGCTGATATTAGACTTACATTAATGGATATAATGTCAGATACTTTTCATAAGAAGAAAGGAGAGATCAGAGTGGAGGCAGCACAGCTATCTTTTCTTTGTCCTATAATGAAAGATGCAACAATGCTTATTTTACTCTTTTTATTTAGAATATATTTTCTAAAATAAAATGGTGGTGATTTTCAAACAAGACATATGGCTGTTTTAGGGTGGTGATGCCATAAAGCTATTAAGTTCAGAATTTAAAATTAGCTAGGTGCATCACTGCTTGCAGAGAAAACTGTAGCATCAATCACTGACATTTTAATAATAGATGAATTCTTGTTTCCGACTTACAACTTCCATGTGTTATTGACTACAAGCGATCTTTATTTTCCTGATAAGAATCAAAGTGGGCAGATGAACAATACAAGATGGACTGGACTGTATCACATAGGCCTGGAATTTCACTTTCTTTGTATAGAGCCGAAGTGGAGCAGTGGTTAAATGCAGCACTGCAGGCTACTTCAGCTGACTGCAGTTCAGCAGTTCGGCTGTTCAAATCTCACTGACTCAAGGTTGACTCAGCCTTCCATCCTTCCGAGGTGGGTAAAATAAGGACCCGGATTGTTGTTGGGGGCAATATGCTGACTCTGTAAACTGCTTAGAGAGGGCTGAAAGCCCTATGAAGTGGTATATAAGTCTAACTATTGCTTTTGTTCAAGATTGTTAGACATTTATATCAATGTCTTATTCCAAAGTTTAAGCAACAACGTGTACAATCGTCCAGCAAAATTTAAGAAAATTGTACTGTAACTTTTCTTTTGTTGCAGAATGTGTCCATGTAATTGTAATCGGCTCCAGGAGTAATCTTGATCCTGTGAAAGGCTGAAACCATATGCAACTATGTCTGGCTATCCATTTTCTATAGATTTCTTTGTTAAGATTGGAAGACCACCTCAACCAACTTTGATGCATTTTCTAAAACAAATGCCAGAAGAGAATTAAATATATAAAAACCAAGCATTCTTTTGAATTTAAAATGGATTTTTCTGTCTTTTTATTTTTTCTCTTGGGTGAAAAATCTAAAATATACAGTGTCTTGAGAAATTTCATGAAATAAATTGTTTCCAACACAAGCAACTGGAGAGTTCCCAAAGACGAGGAAGCCTTGGAACTCAGTCTATGACCTTTATACATAATAGATTTCTCCATGTTTTGAGTACCAACCCTACATACTTCAGTTAAGTGAATAATAAGATTTTTGGTGATGTCTGGCTTTAAGAATGCCAAAGGTTTTCTTATTGTTTTGAATTTCTCAAAAAGGCATTTTATTTTGAAGTTACTTGCTAGAGGAGTATATACCTAACTGTTCTGTCCCCCCTTCACTGCTCATTAACCAAACGACAGGCAAACAACTTAAAAGGAACTCTCTTTATCAGTCCTCGGCTCAAACTGGCTGCGAGCCCAAAATAAACCTAATTACAGTCTCTGCCTGAAGATAACGGAATGAAAAACAAATCTTTCTTACAGCAACACAAGTTGAACAAAACGAAAGCAAAGCACTTCTTCCAAAGTCTCTACGAATCCGGGTTACAGAAAACAAAGCACTTTTCCAAGTGTATCTTACATAAACCATGACTGATGATCAATCAATGTTGAACGAACCAAGGAACGTTGACTCCTGCAACCAGGGCATGGCACCATCCGTCCTTTTATCCCCAGAATATGCCCCTCATGAGCCCCAGCTGCATAGTTAATCTTGCATCCTGAAAAGACTCACAGAAGACTGCTGCTGAGTCACAACACCTAACAATGTCAGTCTTGGAGTTACCATATGCTTGTCCCATCCATTTGAAGTTTGGGATTGCCCTGAAAAAGCAGAGCAAAGAGCCTTTTGAAGAGCATTTTCATGAATCATGATGGGAGATGACTGAAGCTCTTGACAAGCTGAAGGTAGCAAATTGGTGTGTTAGCTTTTATTTTTCTCTTGGATTCAGCGTGGTATCCTCCTATGGTTACCTGCTATGCTTTTACCAGTTGAGAGCTACAGTTGGAAAACATTTATTTCATTTTGTTTTTAACCTCTCTCCTTCCTGGGAGTTATAACGTTGGCAGCTGTAACTTGTCATAGAGAAAATCCCCATTTCCACCAGAAAATGTCTGCTTAACTGCCACTTTGAAATTTGCAAGACACCGTTTACAGAAGAGGGAAAGAGCTTTATCTTCAGAAGATTCAACAACCATTTGTCAAAGTTTCACCTTTGAGGTTGATTGTGACCAAAACTCTTTTTAAAGATGACTTCAGGAGTAAGGAAGTGAAGAGATGAGCCTATGAGCCACTACAGCCCTGCATAATATATGTAAGTCACTAAAGATAATCAGAACCTTCATGTTATAAATTCTTTGGATATCAAACATAGACCAGAATGACTTCATTATACAGAATGTCTACAACAGTGGTGCAATTCAGCCAGTTCGCACCTATTTGGGAGAACTGGTTGTTAAATTTCTAAGCAGTTTGGAGAACCAGTTGTTGGAAGAAATCTCTTTTTCCCCACACTTTACAGGGCTAATCCTGTAAGGAAGGCAGGAAGGAAACATACTGGTGTTGTTTCTAGTCTAATCTTTATTGCCCTGCTTACAAAAACTGCTTTTCTCGTTAACCTTTATTACATTGTAACAGCTAAGGTGAAGCACCCATTGACATGGGTGACGTTGAGTTGGCCATTCCCACAGTCACATGACTACTGAGTCCTGCCTACCCAGCTGGTCATTATGGCAGAGAATCGGTTGTTAAGTTATTTGAATCTCACCACTGGTGTACAATAATGTAAAATTATTGAACAAAATGCAGCTAGTCCTTGACTTAGAACCATTTGTTTAATGTCAGTTTGAAGTTACAATGGCACTGAAAAAAGTGACATGGCTGGTTCTCACACTTTTGACCATCACAACCACATGATTGATAATTTGACACTTTGCAACCAACATGTGTTTACAAGAGTTGTCACATTCCAGGGTCACCTAATTGCTATTTGTCACCTTCCCAGGGGAATTTCAACCAGAAACTCAATGGGGTAAGCCATATTTGTTTAACAACAGTGTGATTTGCTTAATGATTGCAGCAAAAAAGGTGGAAAAATTGGGCATGCTTCACTTAATGATCACATTGTTTAGTGACACAAGTTCTGGTCCCAATTGTGGTTACAAGTGGAGGGCTGCCTGTAATGTCTGTCGGATCCCTCCTTTTTGTTACAGTTAAGTGAATCATTGCAGTTGTTAAGTGAATCATGGGGTCACTAAGTGAATTGGCTTTATCCATTGACTTTGGTTATCAGAAGCTAGCTGGGAAGGTTATAAATGGTGATCACATGGTTCAAGAACAACGCAACTGTTATAAATACATGCCAGTTGCCACTCTTGGAATTTTGATCATGTGACCATGGGGTTGCCTCAATGGTCCATAAGTGTGAAAGCAGCTCATAAGCCCCTTTTTTCAAGTGCTATGGTAACTTCAAATGGTCTATAATGAATGGTTGTAAGTCTAGGACTACCTGTATTGAATATTGAACACTGGATTTCAAGAACATTTCCAGGGAGTCTGTCTGGATGTCATATGAAAGGGAAAGTCACAACAATGGCTAATGATTGAGTATTAACTCTAGCTGCTTCATGTAGCTTATATTCTTTCCTTCTCAACTAGCTATTAGAAAGCTAGCTGAGTGAAATAACCAGACAATTTCCACAAAATTTCATTTCGTGTCCCAGTTGTAGCTTCCTACAGTCTGAGGTTGAGGAAGGAAAGAAATAAAAAAAGGAAGTTTCATTTCACAGGAAACACTGTAGTTTGAATATCAAAATTACATG
Source organism: Thamnophis elegans (assembly GCF_009769535.1). NCBI lineage: Eukaryota > Metazoa > Chordata > Lepidosauria > Squamata > Natricidae > Thamnophis > Thamnophis elegans. Next base: position 59,869,365 of record NC_045549.1, read on the forward strand.
CAAAGAAATTCATGATTTGCAAAACAGTGTATAATTTTATTTATTTTGTAAATCAGTGAATATCATGAGTAATATTCACAAAGACAGTTTACTTTATATAACTCTAAAACTGTGATATTAAAATGTTAGCCTTAAACTGTAACTCTTTCAGTCACCCACAAACAATCTAGAAACAAAATCCTTTCGGTCTTCCTTTTGGGCCAAGTAAAGTGGGCACATATTAGGAAATGTTGGCAGTTCATTTATTTCCCACTTCTTTTAAATCAACTTGTAATTATATTTGAATCCATATTGTTTTAGTTTTTACATAAGTGATGTGATTCACATCACATGGGGGTTTTAGTTTGCATTTTATATGTTTTTACTTCAATTGTATTTTGTATAAATTGCCTAGAGAGTTTCACCTATTCAGTAATTTAAAATTATAATAAATAAAATAAGAAATGAAAAGTGATTTCATTATAAAATAGAATGTGAATGTTTTATCTGCAGAGTATTTTCTTCATAATGTAAATACAAGAAACTTGCTATTTCTTTGAACTTTTTATTTGAAATGATAATTCAATTTTCTCTAATCTTTAACTAAATTTTTACCATTGTTTTAAAGTTTAGAAACTAATTGGATTCCCTCTTCCCATCTCAAAAATAGATTCAGAAGTTCCCAGTAGATAAAGTAACAGATCATAAGCTTGCTATGGGAATACCTCATTTAAAAGATCTTAGACGATTTTTTGGTCATTTATATAAATGCTAGTTGTATTCCAGTGGTGGGATTCAAATAATTTAACAACCGGTTCTCTGACCTAATGACCAGCTGGGTAGGTGTGGCTCAATGGTCATGTGACTGGGTGGGTGCGGCCAACTCAATGTCACTCACATCGATGGGCACTTTGCCTTAGCTGTTACAATGTAATAAGGGTTAAGAGGAGAGGCAGTTTCTATAAGCAGGGCAATAAAAATTAAGCTAGAAACAACAGAATGTTTCCTTCCTGCTTTCCTTACAGGATTAGCCCTGTAAAATGGGAAAAAAACCAAAATGGAATTTCTTCCAACAATCGGTTCTTGGAGCTGCTTAGAAAGTTAACAACCGGTTCTCCCGAGTAGGTGCGAACTGGCTGAATCCCACCATTGTTGTATTCACAAGTGAATACAATAGTCTTTGGAAATTATTATTTTTTAATTACACCTAATTTACTTAGATACATAGCCAGTTGGTATAGTGGTTAAGGCATCAAGTTAGAAATTCGGAGCCCTGAGTCCCTTTGTGCCATCTTAGGAGAAAATGGCAAACCACTTCTGAAAAAAACTTGCCAAGAAAACTTCATGGACTTCTCTAGATAGCTGCCAAGAGCTAAAATTGACCCACACAAATACCTGCTTAACTGGAATCTGAAGGTGTAATACATGCATGCAACCAAAGTGGATTTATCCATTTATTTATATATTTATGAAATTCATAGGTTAGGGTTAGCGAGGGAAAGAGAGCAGGGGAGGAAGAAGGAGGGAGAGAAGAAAGGGGAAGGATGGATGGATGGAAGGGAGGAAAGAAGGAAGGAAGGGGAATAGTGAGGAGGAAAGGAGGAAAGGAAGAAAAGGATGGAAGGCAGGAAAGAAAGAGTGGGAGGAAGGAAAGAAGGAAAAGAGGGACAAAACAAGGAATAGTGTGAGGAAGGAAGGGAAGGAGTAAGCTGCTTCTGTTCCCACTGCTTTTCCCCCCAGCAGGGGTCATTCTATTTCTCTGTTTAGGTAAGGAAATATGTCTGAGACAATGACACAATAGGATAAAGGTTGACTAGCATCAGACTGGGTCACCACATCACAATATTATTAAAATAAATTAAGAATAAAAGAGCTTTCTTGCAAATGACAATAGTCACAATTCAGGTGGAGAACCATATATGATTCTTGGAGTTTACTAAATGTTTGCCTCAACAGCTTAGTCCCATTATTTAAGAACAGAAGGCAGTTGGAAATGTGCATCATTTGCAGGAAGCAGATTTTTCAGTTTTACATATCAACTCTCAAGTGATGTTTCTGTGGCTGGCATTTGTTGGCAGTTAATGCCATCTGGTAAACAGGGGGAATTAATCAAATATAAATGATGGTTAAACATTTCAAAGTGAATGCCTTTATGAGTCATCTTCCTTTCTTAACTGAAATGTTCCTGTACAGATTCAAGATGTGCCCTGTCCTAGGATACAACTGGGTTTTAAAATTTTGAGTCAGATGATATTTCCATCTGGAAACTTTCTTTTCTTTTTTTTCTTTTCAATCTAATGGATATGGAAAGAAATTAATAAAGGTATCTGAGCTACAGTAGGTCTCTGAAAATAGAACATTATGGGGCCAAATTTGTTATGGCAGGAGAAATCAACAAAGGAAAGACCGAGATTAGAAATCAGCTAGGTTTCAGAAAATTCCAGAAAAAAAGGCCAAGGGATCCCTATGTGAACAGATGTTGGTCTGCAACTTGAAAAAAATATCAGTATCTTTGTTTTAAGTTCATCTTCCTTCTAATTATATAACTCTGACTGGACTTTTAACAAGAAGTTGGAAATAATTCTAGAAGCCATGTTCTAGGTTCCACCACAAAACTGTGAAGCCCTTATCTGCGCCGACATAAGTGCGGAGGGCAAATCCGCGCCGTCCGAAGCGCTAAGGAAAAACGCGACCCTACCGTGATGACATAACCGCGGAGGGCAAATCCGCGCCTTCCGAAGCACTCAGCACCCTAAACCTAACCCTAACCCTAACCCTAAACCTAATCCTAAACCTAATCCTAAACCTAACCCTAACCTAACCCTAACCCTAACCCTAACCCTAACCCTAAACCTAACCCTAAAGCAAACCCCTAAACCTAATCCTAACCCTTACCTTAATTTAAATCGGCTTTCTGCCGCCACGCTGTTTTAAAGCGCCCTTCTGCCGCCACGCTGTTGTCGCGGCGGTGATGACGTTGCGATGATGACGTTGCGGCTTTAGCGACACGGTTTTATCACCGCTATTTTGACGAGCGCGGTTTTGTCGTGCCACGATGTTCTATACCTTGTTCTTTCCAACCTAATAGAGTATTGGAAGGAAATTGTATAAAGGGACTAAGGATTTTGAGCATCTGCAGTTAGACGTAATCTATATTAATATTTTTTTTCATTTTCTTTAAATTAGAATATATTCAGGAAAAGATAAAAATGATAGATATATCAGGAGTCTGCGCATATTGCAGAATTATTCTTATACATGAGATGGTGCAATGTAAAAGAATGTATACAATAAGTGGAAATTCTTGTTTTTTTTAAACAAAACCACTAGATGGCAGATCAACTCTTTGTTGTAATATCTCCATCTTTAACCATAGTTTGTATGTCTCTTTTATGAATAACATTTTTGACAAATATCAAATATTTTTCTCAGTTTTCAGCTCTCTCTTACTGTTCTCAAGAGCTGTTTGGAAGCAGCTCAAATGACAGCCGTTGAAACAAACTAGTTTAGGAATCCATGTGATTATGTTTTATTTATTGTAAGCAGATAATTTTCCAAGATGGGGCAGCATGCAAATATTGCTAATTAATTACTTACTAAATGAATTTTGAAGTGTTTACTAAACCATCTGGTCACAGGAGTCTCAATACCTCTAGTTTTATTATAACAACAAATGATTTAAGACCCGGATTTACTGTTCTATCATTATGCATTGAGAAAGGGAAATTAATGTCAGGATGTTGCTGCCCAGCTTAAAAAGTGCCCTTTTTAGAAATAAAAAAAGAAAGGATGCGCGCGCGCACGCACACACACACTGACACACACACACACCCTATATATCTTTATTTATTTAATTATCACTGGGATAATTTTCTTCTTGCAATATTTTAACTGATGAGACATTTCTATGGATTTCTTAAAACTATATCTTACTTACCAACCGTGATTTGGCCTAGATTTTAGTAGCTGAATCACCCTTATATGCTTATTTATTATTTACTTTAAATTATATACCTGCATGACTCATCTAGGTTGCTTACAAAATTTTATATGTTAACTTCAAGAAGGACAGATATTTTGGTATTCATGTTATTCTTTTGGATAGACTTAGCTACAGTGGTGAAATTCAATTTTTTTTAATACCAGTTCTGTGGGTGTGGCTTGGTGGCAGAGGAAGGATTCTGCAAAATTCCCTCCCAACTCCTGGGGCCAGCCAGAGATGGTATTTGCCAGTTCTCTGAACTACTCAACATTTCTGCTACCAGATCTCCAGAACTGGTCAGAACCTGCTGAATTTCACCCCTGCTTAGCTACCTTTTGGTGTATCTTCCACTGAATCATCTTCATAATCATTGTTTTTTTATTTTTATGAAGTAAAAAGCAATTTAAAGTACTAGTAAGCTGGATAAACTAAACAATGCTGTTTTGTTTTTTCCCCAACCAGCTAAGTGAGAAAAGAAAATTTTTTTAACAAAAAAAAATTGTATAGATTTGCAATGAGCAATCTATTCCTTTATTCCTGTATGTTTATTTATTAAACATTTATATTGCAAATTTTAACTAACCATATAAAATTCTGAATGTATTAAAGAACTGATACATTACAAGGCCTCTGAAGAAAAGGTGACTTTCCAAGGCTTTCCTTGACACCACTTTCCATCCTGTGATTGAATGGACTATAAACATCTGTTAAATAAATAAATAATGCCAAGGTAAATGAAACTTTCTTCAGCTATCGATTTATAAGGCCACTGAGCATTACTTATCCTGTTAAATAAAGATGCATTTGTAGTATTATTACTATTGCACCTTCAGACTCTTACCTTCTATGTTCCTTTCTTATTCAACAGAATCAGGAAAAATCAGTCTAATTTCCTTTCATCCCCAATTCTCTTTAAAACAAGAAATTAGAGCAATAGATCCAGTTTATAACTGAAACCTCAGTCTAATGGCATCTTACAAAGATTTTTCAAGCCTTATTTATTCATTTAAACAATGTATATGGGCACCCGTCTCACTTATGCACCTCTGTGCAACAAACACAAAATTAAAACCCTAACAATTGCAATAAAAATAACCACAGTAATAATGTGAAAATAATGCAGCTGAAGTCTTAAAGAAACATGAAATCCTATAACCATATGACAGAACTCCCCTAATATCCTACTCTGGTATTGGAAGGAATAACCAAATTTTTAGACCTTTCAGGAACTCCCACAAGATCAGAGTCATCTGAACATGGTAGGGCAGGAACTGTGGTAGCCACTACTCAAATGTAAATTTGCAATGAGACTGGAGGGATAATTTATTAAATGCTTGACTAAAAAGCAATGACATTAATCATATTAATTTTAAATTGTATTTAAATGAAATTAAATCAATTTTCATTTCTCTTATGGCTTGTGCATGAGTTTTTGAATGTGCCACATAAAGGCCAGACTAAAATATGATACAACCCGACATTTGAATAATGTGACTGTCCCATAGCACGCACGAGATTTTATTATATAGCCTAATTATATATGGGTTGCAAAAGGATTGCTTTTCTCATTTTTTGAAAGTTGATATCTAAATATTTTCAATGTCTTTAGCTGTTTTAACTGTTACTTGATTCACACCCCTTGACAGGAGTTATTCAATAAAAGCTCTGCATAAAACAGTGATAATTCCAACAATAAGCAAGAAAGAAGCCCACATATATAGACATATCTCGATATCCCCATTGACCTCTATCAGAATATGCTAGGCAAATGGTTTTGCATCTTTAAAACAAAAACAAAGTTAGAGAAGAGAAGAAGATGGTCGCTCTTTGTAATTCATTACATATGCATTGGTTTCAGTGGTGGGTTGCAGGCGGTATGCCCTGGTACGGGTGTACCAGAGCCTGCCCGGAGCACTGGGTACCATTCCAGTACTGTGCTCTGGAGGGCCCACCCACCCGCCCGAACTCCTTACCTGTCCTTTAGGTCTTTGGTGCTTCCATGCACGTGCATGGCGAATATGGCACCTGCGCGACACTCTTCTGAGCAGCTGGAGCATCACAGAGGCTTGTGGAGGTGTTGCAGGCAGGTCTGACACATGCGGGCGCTGCACATGTGTGTGCGTGTGCCAGTCCCGTCTATGTGGGCGATGCCGGGCCCTTTCCAACCGTACTGGTTGGAACGGGATCCGGAACCCACCACCGATTGGTTGCTACTGGTGACTGTAAACTATATCAGAAAATGAAAGGCTGAGTATATCTTAATTCATAATGGCAGGTTACTCACCATAGAAAGTACATTTTTAGTCCCTATAAAAAAGGGTAGAGTCTCTTTTGAAACTACACTTTCAACTAGAAGGTTAAAAAAAATGCAAGAAAGGTTAGTTGTAGTATAAAAATAAGTAATCGTTTTTCATTTATTATAGCAAATCTTGGACCAATTGCAGAAAGGGTACTTTTGGATTCAACCCAATATACTCCTCTTTTCTTTTCTAGAACCTTATTTCCCCGAGTATTCAATACATGGATAATACGTTTAGGCACTATTAAGCAGAAGAAAATTTCTGCACATAATTTCAATCTGCTCTGCTCAAATGTTTAGTTTACAGTCAGCTATTTTGGCATATTTTTTTTGATTTTAAGGTCAGGATTGGAATACAGTTTTAGAGCCTTGTTTTCAACAATCTGTGACCCCAATTTAAAGGATTTCTTTTTATATGGAATTGTAATCTGCTCTCCAGTTTTTCACTCAATTCCTCACCATTTAACTTCTGATGGGGTCTACATATGAACTAAAGTTCACAGTGAGAATTGTAAAAATAAGACTTGACATTTTAACAGGCCTTAATGGGATTTCAGCAGAAAACGGTTCCTATAGGTAAAGGTGTGCTGAAAGTACAAGGCTGCTTTGTCAGTTACTCATATTGACATCATTTCCTTCATAAAAATAAAACATATTCATGGGAAAAGCCCTCTAGGACTTAGAACAGGAACATGCGCAACACATTGGGAGTTGCAAAGTGAATAAAATGTAACACTTATTTATAGGAATTATATAAAGATATATTATCTGTTTAATACAACTTTACTTATAGCAATACATTTATAGAAAAATATACATGTTATGTGTTTTCCTGAGCATGTTATCAATCTATCTGAATTATTTGTCAATGAATTAGCTATTTACAAAGGAGTAAAATGTCATATTTTATTTTTATTTGTGCTCTCCAATAAGTTTGTAAGCCTTGGTAACTGCCTGGACAAATCCTTGTCTTCTTGGCAAGACTTTTGAAGTAGTTTGCCATTGCCTCTTTCCAAGGGCTGAGAGTGACTGGCCGAAAGTTACCTAACTGGCTTCGTTCTGAAAATGGGAATAGAAATCAGTTTTCTTGCCTAGTGCCTTAAGCACTAACCACTATAACAAACTCACTCTTTTTAATATGCCATTGTTTGTGCAAAATGAAGATATCTGGGAGAACTGCAAGGTTTGCAGAAGTATAACATGCTTTAGAGGATGAAATGAAAGGAAGGGATATGTTCAAAAACCATGACAACTCACCATAGATGGAAAAAGTTAAGGAAACAGATATCCAATCAATGGAAGGAAGAATTGCTGGTTGTTTAGGATCTTAAACAGTAATCTAGGTATACATTTTCTGTTTGCTCCCATATATAAATCTGCAAATACTGACATGGCAAGATAGCTAAAACATCTCTTCTTAACTTAATTATAATATCAAACTATTGGATGTTTATTACACATCAGTGCAAACCTGATAGTTCACTACAGAATGAAGTGAAACATTAGAGAGTTAGATCTTTCTCATTTTGTTTGTTCTTGACAGATGCAAGTTTTGAGGAGGCAGTGGACAAATGAAGTAGCAAATTTATAATATTAAATGGGCTGTTATTTAGTATATTTAAATAGAAGAGTTTTAAAAGGTTTAAATAACCTTTTCTTAATTGTTTCTTCCTACAGTTCATAGCAGCTAAATCAATTACTTTAGCTTATATCATCTCAACCTGGAAAAACAAGTCTATTGCATATGAGAGAATATTGAAATCAGATGACTGTAATAAACTGAATTGAATTGAATCAGATGTTCTCTTCTCCCAAGAAAATCCGAGCAGCTTTTTCTTGGTTACTGATTTAGCTGCTGATCTGTTTTTACAAATTTGATTGTAATCTGTTTTAAGTATTTTAAAGACATTTTAATTACTTCTTCCATCCTTCTCTTCTCCCTCCCTCTCCTCCCTTCCTCCTCTCCTTCCTCCTCTCCTGAACTGGAAAAGATATAAAATCAATAAACACCCAACTGTGGAAAAATAATAATTGTGCTGAAATACATAGATCTCATATGCCAATGTTGTATCTCTTAAATGAAACACCGCAACAAATACATCAGCAAACAATGAGCAAATGCTCATTGCAGCATACATCTCAGTGACAATATCAGAAATAAAAACTCTTGAAAAATCTATATGTTGCCTCTTCTCAGAATAAACCTATTGTCAGGCCTGCAGCCATATTCTCTTTTGGATCTTTGGCCTGCCACAATTTCTATTATTCTACTTGTCATTTCTATTGGAGGGATGGTATGGAGTGGAATGCTATGTAGCCAAAATAATATTCCTTTCTAGAATCCAAGGTCATCCTTTATCTCTACACCTCTGCACCTGACTGGAACTGGATGGGTGGAACTGCCAGCATGGCAGTGGAAGATTGGACCATGTGATGGACTTGTGGGTGTGGGGGCAAGGTCTTGAACTTTCAACTGGGTGGGGTAAACCAAGAAGCTTCAGATTCAGGTTTCCCCCAGATGTTTCAACATGGCTCTCTTAATAAATTGGAACTTTGAGCATTACTAGGAGCCGAGGTGGCGCAGTGGTTAGGGTGCAGGCCACTTCAGCTGACTGTTATCTGCAGTTCAGCAGTTCAAATCTCACCGGCTCAAGGTTGACTCAGCCTTCCATCCTTCCGAGGTGGGTGAAATGAGGACCCAGACTGTGGAGACAATTTGCTGACTCAATTTGCTAAAAATCTGTAAACCGCTTAGAGAGGGCTGAAAGCCCTATGAAGCGGTATATAAGTCTAATAAACAAACAAACAAACAAACAAATAAATAAATACTTTGCCTTGGACTCTGATTTAATTTTGGATGCTATTTGGAACCCTGACACCTATTAGGAATCGTGTAGTTTCTTAAAATCAATGAAAACTTTGCAGGAGATACAAGTATGTTTATTTCCCCATCCTTCCATTATATAGCAAAAATATGTACTTGTGATATTTGAGTACACCAATTTACACCCATTGAATGTTAATGCTGTACCATTATAGAATATGTTTTATAGAAAGTTCAGTAGAGTCAAACCAAAAACACAATAAGAATCAAAGCTGCCGATATTCAAGACAATACTAGAAAAGAAGACAGAATAGATAAATACAGTGGAGAAAATATTAGGAAGCAATGTTAAATGCAGAAACATTTACTCACATTCACATTAAAAAGAATTGAATGTACCTTTCCTCCCATCCTAAATTCCATGCATAATATGGGTTGTAGAATAGGTTAATCAGATTTGGATGGCAAAATCCAGATGATTGCTAAATAGCTGCAAAGAGTTAGACTTTTATTTATCTTTTTGCTAATGGGCTTATTTTACCTACAGTCAAGTGAATTTTTGCAAATTAAATGTAGAAGTGCTACTTCAGAATGCAGCAGATTTGGGTGTTAATTGTATATAAGGAGTGGATTATTAATACATTAACAATAGAACAGCACTAACAAAATGCCATTGTTGGTTCCAACCTTTCAATATATTTAGAAAATACTGCTGTTATTGCTGCTGTTGATATCTTAATTCTCCAGGCTGTTAGCTTTCTATTTATGTTTTGCCAGGTCTCTGCAAGCAATAGTGAAGCATCATTTGAAGAGATGGGTTGCTGAGCTAGATTTTCAGAAAGAACATAGAAAAGAATTATAGGAGAGCACACTAACTATTACTTTTTTTAGAATTAATAATGTTTGGAATTTATATACGGTAATAAAGGCCAACTATATTGCAAAAGGAGTCTCCTGGCTGTTTAATGACTGTTGATTTTGATACCTTCCTTGGCTGCTATGTGTTTTAATTGTTATAATTGTGGTTTAATTGTTTTCAATTTAATTTTAATATTGTTCATTGCCCAGAGTCAGTTGCCAAGATGGGTGACCATACAAATTGCTTAAATAAAGAAACAGTACAAATATTCAAGATGATTCTTCTAATTAGTGGAATTCCCCCCCCCCCCCCCCGAATAATGGTACAGTTGATGTCCCATTGCACATAACAAATTAATTCTCCTGGTTGGGGAGCAGGTGGAAAAGGAAACTGATGAATTTCCTAGGAAAAACAAAAATAATGGGGAAAGACTTAAGAAATTAATTCAAAAACAATACAGTATTCTTTTTAATTGTTCAGAAGAAGGTTTTACAGATGTTTTTCAATGTTACTGTTCCTTGCAAAGATTATTGATTCAGAATTGTTTTAAGGATATGCCTTAACAGTATCGGTACATAGTGAAAAATAAAATAATATTAGTAAATAAAAATCATATTCCTGGCAAAGCTGTCCCCCTTTCCCTGAAGAGTTCAGAATGGGAACTTAGAAACCTTGATTTAGAAATTTACATGTTAATTTCAATCTTGCTAAGTGAAGTCGTTTCTATTTTTCTTCTTTCTGTCAACACAACATTATAATTCTCTGTGACATGAAAAATAAGGTTGAGTTTGCTCAGCTCTACTACAGACAAGCAGATAGGAAAGGAGAAAGACATTGTTACATTGCTGATTCTGCCAGTGAATCACTGTAACTATGAAAGGTGGAATATTGCAAGCCATAGTTACATATTTCATCCTGCTTGACAGGCGCGGTAGTATTTTTTTAAAAGACAAATTGATTCTTTAAAGAAAATCGCTTTGTAAAGAATAGTTAGGGACCAATCATATGCTTTTTCAGTACGCCCGATGTTACAGTGGTACAATAAATTATTAATGTAAGTTGAGCCATTGTTTGATTTAACTTACCATTCAACAGCTCAGTGCTTTTTTTTTTTTTTACAAATTAGTATGCTGTTCACACTTTTAATAGATCTCTAATAAATGACACACTTTTCTTGAGCACCTGTTCAAAAAGCCTACTCAGCCTAGGATTGAGGAATAGAATTGCATTTAAATGTTAAAAAATGTCTAAATTATATAAAAATGTAAATGGCTATGATATATAAATTCCCTTAAAGATGAATACAAAAAATGGCCATATATGACCAGACTACACTATATGGCGGTAGCTTGCTCATACATTGTATGTACTGAATTGGTGCTATATCGTATTGTCTATGGGCATTGCCTGGTTTTATTTATTTATTTATTTATTTATTTATTTATTTATTTATTTATTTATTTATTTATTTATTTATTTATTTGTCTTGTATGCTGCCCACTCCCGGAGGACTCCGGGCGGCTCACAAAAGACAAGGGAAAGGGGGGAACAAGACAAAGACAACATATTAAAAACAAAACCAACATTCACAATTTCTATGGAGGTAGATGCTTCTCAGCTCCCCCCAGCCTGCTGGAACAGCCAGGACTTGGTGGCTTTGCAGAAGGCCGGGAGGGTAGTAAGGATCCGGATCTCAACAGGGAGCTCATTCCAGAGGGCCGGAGCTGCAACAGAGAAGGCTCTCCCCCAGGGAGTCGCCAGCCGACATTGGCTGGCAGATGGAATCCGGAGGAGACCCAACCTGTGCGATCTAATTGGTCTGAGAGAGGTAATCGGCAGGAGTCGGTCTCTCAGGTACCCAGGTCCGATGCCATGTAGGGCTTTATAGGTAGCGACCAGCACCTTGAAGCGGATTCGGAGACTAATAGGTAGCCAGTGCAGCTCGCGGAGGATAGGTGTAACGTGGGTGTACCTGGGTGCACCCACAATCGCTCGCGCGGCTGCATTCTGGACTAATTGGAGTCTTCAAACACTCTTCAAGGGCAGCCCCATGTAGAGTGCATAATATTCATTCTACATGCTGACACAGCCAGCATGGAGTAGATGATAAAATGCTGGACTAGGAATGCTCTTGTCCTCCGTTAGGTATGGAAGTCAACTGGATGTTTTTTGGCTAATAGTATTCTCTCAGCCAAACTTAGTGTCAGGTATCATGCATTGATTGGTCTGCAAAGTTCAAAAGAACAACAAGTGGACCCTGCAACTATTGTATGAGGGACACACAAGCTCAGAAGGACAATAATGCTCATTCTATTAGCTGAGTTGAATTACTGAAGATAGTACAGCAGATCCCACCAAGAACAGACCATCAAGGCAGCCAGAGTTTCTGAGGATTGACAGTGAAAGAGCAAATAGGCCTTTACAACTGGCTATAAAGACAAGAGCCCTGCTCATCCCTGCTCAGTTGCCTCTGGTCTGCATAAAATACCATTTTGCCTCTGAAGATGCCAGCCACAGTTGTCAGGAAATCTGTTCTCTAGACCACAGTCACTAAATCCTACAGTCCAACTCTGCTGAATGGTTTCAGCCAAGGGATGGCAAAAAATTGCCATGGATGAGAAATGAAAAGATCACCCTTATGAAGTAGCACCTGCTCATTCTATTCATACAAGAGAGGCAGATGTAGTGGACAAAAAAATGAGAGAAATTTATTTGTGAACAGATTTATCCTTTGTGACCATGATTTATTAAGACAGGAATGGTAACTACCGTGTTTTTTCAGAGTATAAGATGCACCTTTTTCCCTCAAAAAAGAGGCTGAAAATCTGGATGCGTCTTATACACTGAATACAGCATTTTTTGCCTCCTGAAACCCCGCCCCCTTCACCAAAATGGCCATGCATAGCTTGTAGAAGGCTTTCAGAGAGCTCCTGGGGGCTGTGGAGGGCAGAAATGAGCAAAGAACAGCCCCTTTTTTGCTCAATTTTGCCCCCCTGGCCCTCAGGAGCACTCTATAATCTTCCTAATGCCCTTTTTTTTGCCAAAAATGGGCCGTTTTTTGCTTGTTTTTGCTCCCCCCCCCGGAACTCTCTACAAGCCTCCTAAGGGATATCCATGCCTTTTTTTGAAAAAAAGGGGCCCATTTTCTCAAAAAATGGGCCATTTTGGGGAGGTTTGCAGAGTGCAAAAACTTTTTTAAAATTTGCCTCTTCAAAACCTTGGTGCATCTTATACTCTGGTGGGTCTTATACACCCCAAAATACGGTACATGGTGGCCCTGAGCTTTATTTTTGGGGCTCTTAGAGACCATGTTTAAAAATTGGCAGCAAACCCATTGTACTGTGGGTCATAAACAAATTCAGGTCTCCAAATTGCTTTTATCCGAAAACAATATATTTTTGAACAGCCAAAGAGTTGTCCACCCAGAGGGGGGTTGAAAGCAGAAACTGAAGATAGTTCAGTTTAATCAAATATTTTAATCTGTTTGCTTGACAAAAAATGGCATGTTATGGGCACGAAGGAATCATATAACTATACACCCACCTTTCTTTTTTCCAGCTTAGAAACTTCAGGGTAGTGACATTATGAAATGAATATACTTCATAAAAATGGTGAGATCATTTAGTCATACAGTGCTAAGATATCAGTGTGCCAAGATTTTTTAGCTGAATGATGATAAGGATGTTAACGAGGCAGGGCTGACAATTTCCTCGTAAACAAACATGTATTATATTGTGATTAATTCTTCCAGAACTCCTAATATGAATTTGCTATGCTACATAAAGGATACAATTACTTGTTTTCATAGAGTGAATGTGATAATTTTTTGTCTTCCTAAACAAAAAACCCCTATGTTTTTGGAAGTACCACTGTCACAGTTAAAAGACTTTGACCTGAAGAAGGATGCTATTTAATCAATAGTTTCATTTTAAAAGTTGCTTTATGATATTCATAACCCAATATCTCATTCTCTTGATTTGTTGGTCTGTTTTAAAACGACAAGCTTGTATAATAGTACAGCTTTGCCTGATGATATATCAGAATACAAAGGACTGACATTTCTGAAGACAAGTGAATTCTGTTCCTTTGACCTGGAAAGGAAAGTTTGGTTTGCCTTGAGTGCCTGAACTCAGTCCAATTGCCTGAACCTTTTAATTAAAATTAGTCTGTGACCCAAAGACCAGTTTGAAAGACTAGGTCATAATGTTGGCCAAGGAGAGTACAAAGATTTGCACAAACAAGTTGCTTTCCTGATGGTAGGAACAATGGATTTGAAGCAACTCCATTTCACAACAAACTGTGAATGGGGAGAAAACTAGGCCAATGTGAGTACAACATCTTTGTAAAAGGTCGAACAGTCCTGATTTCTAAGGATACAGAACATATTGTATGACTATATGTATCAGATTGATGCTGTTTATCACACACACACACACTGCTTCCAACATGCCCAGGACATTTTAGAGGTGTTTGAAATTTAGCCACACCAGTTGCATATATAAAAGGAATCTCTTGATTCAATACTATTGATACCATCTCAGGTAAGGTGCACCATAACATGATATAAGCTACTGGCTAGAGTTTTAAGGGCTTAAGAAACCCAGATTGAAGAATTTTATTTTCTTTAAAACTAAGAATTATTTTTGAGTGAACTCCATCCAAACTTTTTTTTTGGGTGGGGGGAATCTTTTAAGAATTCCAAAGGTTAATAAAGAATTCGGATATTCTTATGGTAAAAGGTGAAAGATTTATACGATCTGAAGAGAAACCAGAGTTATCATATGTGGTGCAATGAAGCAAAAAATTATTGGAAAATGATTCAATCATGGTTAGAACAAATGGTGGGAGACCAAATCTTGTTTAAACCAGAAATTTTTCTCCTAGGTATAATACCAGAAGGGTTTAAGAAAGATACCCTTTATTTAATTATTCATGTACTAACTGCGGCGCGCATAATATATGCACAATATTGGAAAAAAGAAAATACACCATCAGAGCTAGATACAGTCAGATAAGTGTTGGCTTGTGTGGAAGCAGATAGGCTCACTCTTGAATTTAAAAATAAAGGGGAATCAGAATATTTTGAAGCTTGGAACAGATTTTATGACTGGTATAAGACAAGGTGACAAGACTGGAACAAACTGTATATATTGTGATTGGACAGAAGGATTGATAATGTATTGAGTAGGCTAATTGTCAATGGTTGTGACTAGCTGTATATAATGTGAATGTATGGTCACTCCGACTTCACGGTATTGCATCGTTTTAAATGTAAAAATAATAAAAATATATTGAAAAAAAGGGATATTCTTATGGTGTGGTTCGCTTCTGGTTTGACATAGGTGCAAACTTCTAAAGCCTATTTGCCCAGGTTTTCATTTATTTTTCCAAACAGGTGTTAAAAAATAAAGGTCACAGCAAGCATTACTTACAAATAGTAAGCAACTTTCTAGGAGACAGGATCCTCTTTCCTCTGTTGTGATATTAAACTATAATTTCCACTTCACAAACCCTAGAGCATAGTGTGGAGTACACATTGGCAGGTATAATATGCATATTAAGCTGATAACAGTTATGAGCTTTTGAAGCATGGAGCAATGCCAATTTTCCTAAACAATTATTTTTAAACACATTTAACTTAGTGCATTTTAAAAGGATTAGATATAGGTCTGATAACTGAATTCCCTTTCGCAAAGTTACATTTTGAAGATTTTTGTTACAGTCTTATATAGACTTAGACTACCCTAAGGAAATGTGTGTAACAATTGTTCTTATAATACAGATTCATTCTTGGAAATACAACATCTCTGGTTATTTTAGCCTCCATAATAGACAGTAAATGCAACCCCTCGAGTGCCTTGCATCTCTTTATTTTGGGATGCTCTCATTGATTCTGACTTGCCTATTAGAACTGCAGATGAAATTGGAATTTTTATTAACTGGAAGGGTTTGATGGAATGCATTGATCTCATCATCATATGAATATTAATGCATAATGTTTTATTTCAGTTTCTAGATTTTAAATGTACTTTCCATTGATCTTCAGTCAGTACGATTTTTATGTATTCTACTCATGACTTTCCTCATAACATTAATAAGCAACTTTCCTGGTTATTGGATAATGCCTAGTTTAGTTGTTTAGATCAGAATTTAGCCCAGGGATTGAGAAATCTGATTTTTCTTTTTCTTCCAGCCATTGGGCAATATCACACAATGAGATTACACATTTTTAACTAGTGCACCATCTTAACTCATGCTACTAATATCAAAATATTTATGTTTCTCTTATTCCTATACAATAAATTTGAGGAGCTGAATGCTTTGCTCAGAGCTTGAGATAGATCTGGGTCATATCTGACCTTCACATTTTCAAAAATGGTTTTCAACAAATTCATTTGCCCGTATTTCTAAAGTGGTGATAACGAACCTGTAAGCACGTGAGCTGGCCGGATGGTCTTCAGGTTTCCGGTGCTCCAGAGCATGCAAAGACCAGCTGGTCGGCACGCACGCGGGCATATGCAGGAGCTCACACACTCATTCCAGTTTGGGCAAAGGTTCACCATCGCTGACCTATATCCTGGCTACTATACAGTAGTAGTTGTCAACTTAGCATAGATCCCCTCATTCATTCTATTTCCAGAGTGAAGGTCCTTCCAAATATGACTATATTCTACAATAAATCTTATTGATTCACATAATTTTATTAGGAGTGGGGGAATGTTGATGTATCACAGATATTTGCTTTTTTTTCTGTTTTCTGTTCTGGTAAGAAACAGAAGAAGAAATATCTGCACAGGTTTTTTTTGACTATTGCATGCATGATCCCCATCCACCAAATTGCTTTCTTCATGGTGCAGAATAGAGGAATAATCAGGTTCCCATTTTCCACCTCTGTTCTGTTACTGTTGTGTACTTATAGGCATTAAGGCTGAAATAACAAAGGCTACTTCCTTTCGGGGTCATCTATGCTAAACACTATTGTTTCTCGTGGTTCGGAAATGTTCTGTACTTTTAATCTAGAAATATAGAGAATATGGATTGTTCATATGAAATCCCTTTATCTCTTACCTGTTCCTGATGTCTTTCTCTCTGCCTGGCTTTGTCTGCCTTTTGCCCATTAACAGTGGTTGATGTTTGCTTATGTTTATAAATAAGCATCAAGTTTTATTTTGTCTAGAGGAACTGAATGGTGCATGTATTTGTTTTCATGTGGATACATGGAATGACAGGAGGTTAGGGAAATTTCCCACAGTAATTTTCCAATATATCAGGATTCAGGAGCCATCTGTCTTCAAAAATTGGAGTCAAAATGCCTGCTCTCTTCTTTCCCCTGAACCCCTTTTTTAACAGGCAGGCTACATGGAAAATTCAGAGTAAACCACGGTTTAACTTTAATTATATTTGATTGATGCTAGTAAATCACATACCCACCTTTTGACTGGGTATATATTTCTCTGCTAGGTAATACTATTTTTGTTTTGCAAGATAATTTTATTGTAAGTCGTATTTTCATGGTTTATTGGTTCTGGTTTAATAATCTGGCCTCTTTTGTCCTCTCCTCCCATAATAAAATTTAATTTAATGGGACAATATCACAGAAATCATTAATTTTCTAACAATTAACTCAGCAAATATTGTGGACCAAAATGACTTTTAAAATCCTGGTAGGGAAGGATTTTCCTCTTATTTTCCTCTCCTGTCAACTTTCTCCTTTTTAAAAAGACTTTTATTTGAACAAATACTGTATTTAGAGAACTTTAAAGAATAAATAACAACAGCAAGCTCTGTCTTTCAGACTCCTTTGAAAAACGAACCTACATTTTTATTGGTGGCACATATGTAGCTGGAGTCTCAACAAGGAGCACTTGAAAACAGCAGGTTCACTTGCTTGTTTTCTGCTTGAATCCCAGAAGGAACTTGCTTCCAGCTGTTAATGCTTTTCTGCCTTAGAGAACATGTCCATTCTTGTGTCAGTGCTGGCAGGTGGCAATGTCTGCAGGAACAAAATGACACATGCAAATGTGATGGAACCATCAGCAGGGCATGGCAAACTCAGGAAACTTGGCAACGTGTCTGCCTTCCAGTGCTGGAGGCCTATAGGCTGCAAGCTGAATTCCTAATTGGTTCCTTTACAGATTATTAAAGGCCAATATCTACACACTGATATGTGAGGCCAATGAAGAGTGAGGCAATAGAGGTATTTCACCATATTGTCTGTGTTGTGTTATTATTTAAATTCTGCTTATAAGGAATGCTGTGCAACAAAAATTTTTATTGAAAATTTTTGAAAAAAAAAGGCTTTTACAAATATTTACCTCCCCTCCCTCACCCTCCCCACCCAAACCCAACCCCCCAACCTCTCCCCCTTTCTTCCCAGAACAAATACAGGGTATAAATATTTAACGAAGATGTTCTAAAATAAACTTTAAAAAGTTAGTATCATCTTTCATTTGAGCTTTAACTCCTCTTTTGTTAGGCTAACTCTAAACAGATTATATCATTCCTCGCTTTTACAGTCATAAACTATCTGGAATTTCTTAGTCTCGTATTTATTTTGAATATAGTCAATCCATCTTCTCCACTCCAGTTTATATTTCTCATTTGAGTGGTCTTTGAGATATGCTGATATTTTAGCCATCTCTGCTAAGTTTGTAACTTTTAATGTCCATTCTTGAACAGTAGGCAAATCTTCCTTTGCAACAAAATTTTTAAAACACTAAATACAATTTTTGTCATTCTAATCATAATAGACAAACAATTAGAATAATAGCCAGTAGACATATATATATATATATATATATATATATATATATATATATATATATATATATATATAGACAATTTCTTCTTATAATTGTATAATCAAGCATTTCAAATGTTCTTCTGGTCAGCCGCAATGCTAATCATTTTCAGGAGACCTTTTTAATTTCAGGAAAGAGAGCAGCAAATGGCAACAAATAAATTGTAACTTGGACATCCTCTGCGGGATGACAGAGCAAGGCACTTATCTCAGATGACAGATGTGAAAGGATGTGGGGCTGGTGCTAGACTGCCTTGTGATTTTTGGAAGAATGTGTTCTTGCCAGAGCTGAAGAAAATTGAACAGCCAGTCAATTCAGCTTGGAAGGGCGAGGAGGCAATATCTTTGGTCTTGTTATGGACAGCAATATAGTTATATTTCACATTCCCTATAGTACAAACTCACTAAAAAAATCCAGAAGTGCAACAATTAACCCCTAGACTTTATCATTATGTTGTGTTATAATGAATCCTTTCAGTTTATTTATGTAAAGTGATAACCCCCGCCAAATAACTATTCTTTGTTAGAAATCCAAATTCATTGTCACTGATTCTTATGACCTACTGACCTACTGTAAATTAGGGAGTTGTTAGAGAGTTAAGGATTTACTCCACATCTCATTTTGCTATCAATTTGCCTGTTCTTTATCCAGGATTTGCTAATCTGAGGACACTTCTTTTTCCCTTTACCCCCAAGCACAGAGCATGTGCTCCTTAACCTTTCTCTTGGTAGGTTGTAGCTATCTAAACACTAAAGCATTTTTTGCAAATAAATCTAATTTCTAATAAAGGATAATATTTGTAGCTTAGGGCACCTTGGTGCTCTCTGAGCTTGCCTGTTTTCTTGCAGGCGTTTCATTACCTAAACTACGTAACACCATCATTGCTAGTAAGGAGTGCAGTTTGCTATCAGTTTATATTCTAATGCCTTGCCGGTCAGTGTTGGTGGGGGTGGTCTTAGAGCAGAGTTGTCAAACTTACTGCCTGATGCATCATGCACTGGCCACACCCATGCCCGGTTTAGAAAAGGGGGGGAAAGCTGCGATATGTCACATGACAACACCATGACGATGTGAGTTTGACACCTCTGTCTTAGAGATTCTTTGGTTGGTCTATTTGTTGTTGGCTTCTTTGGCAGTTTCTTGATTGGGGTATTGTTTATTTCACTGTTGATCTGATGTTAATATTGGAGTTAATGTATACTGATCTGGATCCTGATTACTGATGGAGAGGTGCTTGGATGTTTTTGTTCCTTTTCAGGCTGAGTGATAGTCTCTTTTGCATAGTCTACATATGTTGTTAATGTCTATGTGTCTATTGATGACTGTATATATATAGCATTTATGCTGATAAATAATATAATATAATATTATATATATATATATATATATATATATATATATATATATATATATATATAAGCACAAATTAAAAAAACACACACACACATATTTATTTATTTATTTATTTATTTATTTATTTATTTATTTATTTATTTATTTATTTATGGAGAAACAGTTCATAGGCCTGAATGAAAAAGGAGTGTGGTGGTTCATGTGATTAGGATGCTGGGTTGGAGATTAGCAAGCCCATGTTGGAGAACCGAGTGCTGTTGTGTGGCGGGATGAGTTCCTACCACTCACTCCAGTTCCTTCCTTGACAGGGCATAAAAGGAGCCCCCAAAGACAATGGATGGAGATGTCACCAACTAATCCTTTCAACCCAGAAATGCCTTAAACAGTGTCTCTAACACAAATGTGGGGGGGGGGGATCTGAATGAGGATGTCTTTGTATTAGCAAAACTCTCTAAAGAGCTGGTGATGGTGATAAGATCCGTTCAATTGTGTCTGATCCTCAGCAATTTTATGGACCATCTCTCTCCACTTTTTCTGATCTTGTATGAACATTCTGATCTTGTATGAACATTCTTCCAGATGTTTTATCCTCTGATGGTGTCTATCCATTGTGTTTTTTGCTAGATTTGTTTCCTTTTACCACTGACCATTCCAAACATAATTGCTTCTTCTGGTAAGTTTGACATGTCCAAAATAAATAAGGTGGAATTTTGTGATTTTGCCTTCTAGCGATAATATCTGCTGCTATAAATACAGTTGCTTAATTGCTAAAATGGTAGCTGGTTTAATTACATGAGACTACGCATGGTAGTTATATAGTAAGACTGCTACAGTGGTGGGATTCAGCCAGTTTGCACCTATTCAGGAGAACCGGTTGGTAACTTTCTAAACAGTTCGGAGAACTGGCTGTTGGAAGAAATCTCATTTTGTTTTTTTCCCACTTTACAGGGCTAATCCTGTAAGGAAGGCAGGAAGGAAACATTCTGGTGTTGTTTCTAGCCTAATCTTTATTGTCTTGCTTACAGATACTGCCTCTCTGGTTAATCCTTATTACATTGTAACAGCTAAGGCGAAGCGCCCATCAACATGAGTGATGTTGAGTTGGCCACGCCCTCCCAGTAACATGACCACCAAGCCCCACCTACCCTGCTGGTCATTAGGGCAGAGAACCAGTTGTTAAATTATTTGAATCCCACCACTGGACTGCTAGCATGATATTGCAGCCTACACAATATGTTGAAAACAGCCTTTTCCATTTGCCACAGATATTGTACAAAAATCAACAAAGCAACAGGCAAAAAACAAAGGCAATGAGCAATCAGTATGGGTGCTTAGAGATCACAATCAGAATTAGAACAGGCACTATTGCAATGAATTCATACCTCCGTCTATCTACTCTACCCCTCCTTTCAACTGATGCTTTGGGTCCTCATAAAACCATCTGTTGCGGCTGTTCTGATGTCCTGAGATAAACAGAAAAAGCTTTAGAGGGTGATGAAGATTATAAGGCAGGAAGTAAACAGTAGGAAGGATAAATGCAAAGGCATGACCGGAGTGGTGAATTGCAGGCTTGAAGAAAAAAAGGTTTGAGTGCCTCTACAAAAATTCAGCTTATTTACAGCAACGTGCAGATGGCCTTGCTGAGGCAAGCAACACATTTTTCTAAGGATTTCAAGAAATTATTCTGAAGTTCAATGCCATCTGCTGTATTTAGAGTGTTATAGAAAAAATGGGATTGCACTAATGGGTTGCTTGGGCAAGGTATTCCTTCTGTCACTGAAGTTAATTAAGGTAGATCTTTCATGAGTTGAAATTTCTTTTACTGTTTTTTTATTATTTGTGGCGGGGCTAATGCAACAATAACTTTAACATTGTGTAACCGGATTCATTTACTCTGTCTGTCGTGGTGTGATTTTTGTGCTTTTTATCAGTAGCTCAGTACAACATTAATTTGTTGAAAATCTGTATATGAACTCCTTCCTTTTCAAGGGTTAGTCATCTTTATCTGACCTTTTACTGAGGCAGAAAGAATGACTTGTCATGACATGGTAAAACAAAGAGAAAATGAAAACAACCTAATTTAGTTTGCTGTGGCTTGTCAGTGATATATAGTAGGTGTCATAAAGGGCCTAGTGCCATCTCTAATAAGGTTGAGTAATGTGGCTTCCATTGCTGTCAGAGCAATTGTGCTGACCTATACTTTGAATACTAATAATAAAGAAATTGGGTCAATGGAATATAATCAATCACATATTCAAGAAAGGAAAATGGAGAGTTCAGTGCCAGGTTAGATTGCTGTTACATAACCCATATATAACAGTTTTACAAAACATGTTTTCTTAAAAGAATCTGTTCTTTAAAAAAAATGGGTGGGCAGAAGGGAGAGAAAGAGGAGAGGAGGGAGAAAGAGAGAGAAAGAGAAGGAGAGAGGGTAGGAAGGAGAAGAAAGAGGGTAGGAGTAGGGGAGAGGTAAGGGGAGGAAGAAGGGGAAGTAGAGGAGGAAGGAAGGAAGAAAGTAGAGAAGGAAGGGAGGGAGAAAAGAAAAGAAAGAGAAAATAAGGTGATGATACAGCAGGAGCTAGGGATGGTAAACAAAGCAATCCAAACTATACCTTATAACCTTTTAAATGGAATAACAATAGTATAAGAATGGCAAAGAAAAGGAATAATTATGTGAATGTACACCTATAATTGTATGTAAGAGAATAAATGACAGTAAAAATATAAAGCACAATATAGGTAAATAATATTTGGTTATAAATAGCTAAGTATAAATAAATATAGAATTTTACATAAAAATGAATAACGAATAAGGAGATTATGAATGCAAGATAGAAATGCATAGAAGGGAAAACACTAACTGCAAAGAAACCGATACGGTATGATATATGATGGAACTTATTGTTCCTATGTTGTTTTTAAGTTATGTGTCTGTTTCTGTTGATGTGTTTATGTGTATAAAATAAAAAATTTTATTAAAAAAAAATCTTTAAGGATTTTGCATACTGCTATTGTTAAAAGTGCTAGAGTTTAAAAAAGCAATTATTGAACATATTTTAGTATTTTTTATCTTTTTTAAATTATTGTTTTATTTTAATATTTGATTAATTTACAAATATGCAAACACAAATATGCAAAACACCATTGTGATGTGGTGGTTAAGCTACTGGAGTAGGAATGGGAAGACCAGATTCTAATCTTTCCATACACACATTGAACAACTTGCATTGGACCTGCATGGAAGAGTTAGGTCCATAACCTTGAATCAAGAGTCATTCATCCTGCATTGCCTTATTTTGGAATGATCAGAGGTGGTATTCTACTGGTTCGGACCAGTTTGCTTGAACCAGTAGTGGAAATTGTGGATGGCTCCACCCACCTGCCCCAGCTCTTCGGCATCCCATTTAGGTCCTTTTTTTGCCAAAAATACATGTGCGGAAGGCTGTGGGGATGCGAGCGAAGGGAGTGCTCACATTTGAGCTTTGGCTTGGCTTGGCTGTATTCTAATCTTATCCATGTCAAATCGATAGGCTCTTACAGATTGTTCGTAGCGCTCCCATTGCATTCACTCATATAAAGAATGAGCTATGGCTGGCTGTAGCAAACTCAGCCAGCAGATGACACATTTTAGTTAGGAATTGGCTTACATGGGACAAAATTCAGCTCCTTTTGCCTCTCATTTTCCAACATTTTTGGTTTTTTTTGGTTAGCACATAAACAGATATCTGGATCAGTAGATAGTAAGTGCTTCTCCTTGCAATCTGATGATAGAAGAGCTTTCTCCTTCTCCCTATCTTGGCACACATTTGAATTAGGTGGACTGATATTGTACTAAATAGTTTATGCAAGGGATTTTAAATGGCTATTCTATGAGAGTCTCTATAGCAGGGGTGGGTTTCAGCTGGTATGCAATAGCAATAGCAGTTAGACTTATATACCGCTTCATAGGTCTTTCAGCCCTCTCTAAGTGGTTTACAGAGTCAGCATATCACCCCCACAGTCTGGGTCCTCATTTCACCCACCTCGGAAGGATGGAAGGCTGAGTCAACCTTGAGCCGATGAGATTAGAACCGCTGAACTGCAGATAACAGTCAGCTGAAGTGGCCTGCAGTACTGCACCCTAACCACTGCATCACCTCAGCTCATGCACTGGTACAGGTTTACCGATTGGTGAAATTTAGCATGCCTTCCCATACCTGATCTTCTGGATCTTCTTCTCCTGTACTGGAATGCTCCCTCCCCTGGCCTGCCCCCTACTCACTCCCTCTGCCCATCTGCCCAGTCGCCACTTGCTTGTCTGCTTGCCCCGCCTGTCCGCACCAGGCTTGCCCCGCCCACCCACTTCCTTTGCCAGAGCGGAGGATTGGGAGAAGCCCACATGGCATGGGCTCCCTTCCTTCCCTCCCTTCTCTTTGATAGCCTCCTCGTTTCCAATGGGGGGAAGAAATCCATGCATTTTTCCTCCCTCTGCATGGATTCCCCCCCCCCCATTGGAAACGAGGAGGCTATCAAAGAAAAGGGAGCAGTGAGCACCATGTGGGCTTGTCCAACAGCTGAAGAAGGAACAGGAGGTGAGGACTCGGCTGTTGGACAAGCCCACGTGGACTGCGTGTCATGTGGGCTTCTCACAACAGCCAAATCCTTGCTTCCTGTTCCTTCTTCGGCTGTTGAACTAGCCCACATGGTGCACGCTGCTCCCTTCTCTTTGACAGCTGCCTTGTTTCCAATGGGGGGGAATACATGCATTTTTCCTCCCTCTGCATGGATTCCCTCCCCATTGAAAATGAGGCATCTCTTTCTCTCTCTCTCTTTCTCTCTCACACACACACCACACATATGTAAGGGGAACTGGATCTGCTGGGAGGTTGCCACAGCTCACAGAGAAAGGTGGCAGGGATGATGGCCAGTGCTCACCTCCAAGCCACTTTCCTGGCCAGCCACCCAGCTAAGCAGGACAGGCAAGGCTGCAGCCAGTGGGCCACAGTGGCGGCCATCATCCCCACCTCCTTTCTCTGCAAGCCTTGGTAGTGGAGAAACAAAGGCTTCTCTTTTGCCAGCCTCCCAGCTGATCCAGTCCCCCTTACACATGCACTGTGCATTGCAGCAATCGCCATGTGTCTGTGTATGTGTGTGTGTGCATGATGTGCGTGCCTTCTGTAGCATGCCCAACACCTTCAGACACCCACCAAGTCACCCACTGAGCAGCAGAGAAATCTGGCTTCGGCAAAAGGAAAAAAAGCAGTTTGAAATTAGCTGTCTCTGCTGCTCTGCTAAAAAGGTGGGAACCAAGGCCAAGATATAACAGGATGACTAACCATATTCAGTTAACCCCCAGAGTGATAAGAGGCTGAATTGGGAGCTCTGTGAATTGGCTTGTAGGACACAGAATCATAGGATTTAGTGGACACTGGTTTTATTTCATAGAATATATCTATGAAAATAATTGGAAGGGATGTATGTGTGTGTGAGGGGGGGGGGAGAAAGAAATAAAGAGAAAGGAAGAGAGAAAGAAAGAAAGGAAGAAAGAAAAAGAAAGTGGGAGAGATACACACAAGAAAGGAAGAATGGAAGGAAGGAAGGTATGGAGGGAGAGTGAGAGAAAAAAAGAAAGAGAGAAAGAAAGAAAGAGAAAGAGAAAGAGAAGAAGGAAAAAGAAAGAAAGAAAGAAAGAAAGAAAAAGGGAGAGAGAAACAAAAGGAAGAAAGGAAGGAAGGAAAGAAAGAAAGAAAAAAAGAAAGAAAGAAAGAAAGAAAGAAAGAAAGAAAGAAAGAAAGAAAAAAAGAAAGAGAACTTATGACCACAATTGAGCCCAAAATTTTGGTTGCTAAGCAAGAGCATTGTTAAGTGAGTTTCACCACATTTTCCAAGTTGACCATGCTCACCCGGTCACACAACCGCCAAGCCATGCCCACCCGGTCACATGACCACTGAGCCACTTCCACAAAACAGGCCACACCTACAGAATGGGTTCTAAATTTTTTTTGAAACCCACCACTGCTCTATAGGCAGGTACTATTAAAAAGAGGGCAGGTAATCTGTGCTAAGACAAAATGGGATGAGCATGCTGGCACTTCCTCTCTTGACAAATGTCCTACTGAAGGAATTATGATATCCTTGGAAGAGCTAAGTGCGATTGGGGATTCTGAAGGAAAATCACAGTATTTTCCCTTTAGATGACTGCCATCCACATATGGGGGGAAATGAAGGAGATGGGGCTTGGCATATTTGGAACGTTATCTTCACCATGTCTTCTGCTCCTAATTGAAAATACATTTCCAATATTAAACATAAATGATCAATTTTACTTTCTCTCGCCTCTTTGTTGTCTGTTTTTATTGCTTGCAGTTAAATTATAATAAATGAACGAGAGTTTTATTTCTAACACATTTTATTTTCCCTTGGTTATAGTTAAGGTTATCATTGAAAGAGCAACAATAAGAAAAAATTAATTCACATTTCTAATGTTACCTTTCTCAGACCAACTGAACAAATATCAACAACCTGGCAGACATCAGCCAGAGTGTGAATGCAGCAAACTTCCTCTTAGTCAAGCTGAATCTCTGTTCAGAGAATTGAAGTAGGCAGCTTTCCTCATCAACAGTGAAGATGCCAATTCAAAACTAAGTGGGAAATCTTTTGGGTCTCACACCAGCTGTTCCTGGATACAACTTTCATTATGTGCCAACAACTCCCAGGTCATTTATAATGCCAATTTGTTTTGCAAAAACAGCCAAAGAAAAACAAGTTGTTTCCATTTTTAATATTAAACATACTGCTTTTGAAAGGACATATCTTGCCCCTTTTCTCAAAATCTTATTGGCATAATCTATAAAAGTCATCTTCACCCCACTCCCCATAATCACAGATTACTTAAAGTGTTTTACTATAAATTTTAAGAAGGCAACACAAATGGATATAGTTCACATGAACATATATATTAATTATTATTCTATTGCATGATATTTCCTACAAATTCTGAGGCAAAAAAGTGTTTATTTTGATATGCAACTTTCCCCAGATGTACATTTTATATTTTTGTTCATTCATGAATATTTCATCAGTATTTTCATTACTGTAAAATAGTTAAGTTATGACCATTTAACATATTTATGAAACCACTGCATGAAATCATCCATCATTGGTTCAGTACCATCAGAATTTACTTGATCTAAAATTGTACATCTTAACACTACATAGATGATTGATCAATGTGATGACCCACTATTTGTAGACTATTCAATTTTGGATAGGTAGGAATAGACAGTCACAGGATCAATCCTGACAAGACCAGATGGCAGTGGTAGTTTGAGCCCCCTGTGTCTGGGATGTATTCATCATTGGTCTGATATGAAGATTGCATTTATCCATTTGAGACTGGTGTACATCCTGGGACTGTAGGATTCACACCTACTGTTTGATATGCACGTGGCAGTTATGGTCAGGAGAATCCTCCAGTGGCACAGGTCTTCCATCTTTAGTTCTGGATGGAGTTGCATTACCCCAGACAGACCTAATGTGCAATCCTCCTAAACTAGACGAATTATAGCATATAACTTAATCAAATATTTTAAGACTTTCATAGAGTCACCTTGGGAAGCATATAAATTTAATGTTAAATAAAATGAAAAAAATAGAGCAATGTATTGTGCACTTGATCAATATATTGCAGTACTGAGTAATTTAGTGAGAACTAAAACACATTTAAGTGGTTACTCAGGATACAGGCTGCCCTGCATCTCATTGTTGCTTATTACAAACATATAGGCAGTGCTGGGATTCAAATATTTTAACAACTGGTTCTCTGTCCTAATGATTTCCTCCAACAACCTGTTCACCAAACTGCTCAGAAGGTTAACAACCAGTTCTCCCGAAGTAGTGCAAGCTGGCTGAATTCCACCATTGCCGATAGCCGGGATGGCGGACATATTGCACGCGTGCCACAGGTGGCATGTGGACCCATTTGTCAGGGCACGTGAGGCATTGCCCTGTCAGCTGGCCAGCACGCATGCATGCGCTGGCAAGCTGAATTCAGCCATTTTTAAAGCCATTTTTGCCCTCCCCAGGCTCCAGAGGCTTTATAGAAGCCTGGGGAGAGCGAAAAGAGTCTCCCCTGCCCCCCCCCGAGGCCCTCCAGAAGCTTCAGGAGCTTCCCTGAAGCCTCCAGAGCACAAAAAACTGTCCCTATGGGCAAACCGGAAGTTCAGGAATGGACTTCCGGTTTGCTTGTAGGGCCATTTTTAGTCCTCTGGAGCCTTCAGGAAAGCCTCCTGAGGACTCCTGAATGCTCTGGAGGGCTAAAATCACTCCTACAAGCAACCCAGAAGTGACTTCCGGTTTGCTCATAGGGTCGTTTTTTGCCCTTCGGAGGCTTTGGGGAAGCTCCTGAAGCCTCCGGACAGCCTCTGGGAGGGGGGAGGGGAGGCTGTTTTTGCCCTCCCCAGGCTCCTATAAAGCCTCTGGAGCCTGGGGAGGGTGAAAAAAGCATGCAAAAAATGGGGAGAGTGCCTGTCATGTGCGCATGTGCGCTGGGGGAGTCGCACATTGCATTATGGGTGTGGCATAACCGTGCACGACCCCCCAGAGCTCCCCCCCCGATTATGGCATGCAAGCCAAAAAAGGTTAGCCATCGCTGGCCTATAGAATATATTATTATCTTTCTTGTAACTGTATGCTAGTGGGGAATTATGTATTAGATATGGTTTATCTAGGCATTAAGATGTTTCCTTTAGAAACCTTACATCTAATAATTAGGTATGGTTGGAAAGGATAATCAATTATAATGGCATATTATTTATTCATTTATATGTTTTGAGTTCCTCTTGATTCTGCTGCATGTATAGTTCACAGTGGCCAACCTAATCTTAGCATGTTCTTGTCAATTAAATGTATCCTTTCCTTTGGAAAACAAACCATTTATCCCTAAGTATAATACATTGACTTTAATCATTTTCTCTTATTAGAAGTCTTCACATTGTAAGTGCTAACTGGTCAAGCTGTTCTCTGAGAAAGGCTTTGCATATAGGTAGACAGCATAAAGAGGAACGTATTCTAGACATTCAGAAGTATGAGAGCACAGTCAGCAAAGGTATAGTCAGGATTGTCCAGAAAAAAAATGGTTTAAAATGCATAATAAATATGTTTAAACATGGAAAGCTAGTCAACAATCCATAGGTATGATTGAAATAAAATGTAAGATTTATCTTGTATTTTTGAGTCAGGCTGATTTGGGTTCATTTATTTTACAAAAACATTGCAAATGGTAATTAGGCAGTATAGAGTATTTGAGAGCTCAAGGGCTGTAATTCAACATTGGCCTTTCAGTGGCTACAATGGTGGTGAGGTTTTTTTTTAAAAAGAAGCAAGGCTATGAATGGGAATGATATTGAAGATTTTCCAGAGTAAACTATTTCAAATCCAAACCGTCATACCATTATATCAAAGGAATGCTTTTGGTTTCATACGCTTTATTGAAGGATTTTTCTCTTCGACTTCAATGTTTCATAGGAAACATGGAAAATGAGCTTAAATCTGGGCAATCCTTAATTTTGGAGTGGGAAAAAAAACAAACAATAATAGTTCTGCTAGAATTATTCTTGTTTGCCTCTGTATTTAATACTGTCTCTATATGTTTACTTCAGGCTTCATGGAATGTGTATTGGCTGCCTCTGCTTTGTTTTGGCAACAAATGCTTTAATGTTGCCTTGGAATGGTATATGCCAACTCATGGCATATCATGGAGGGCACTGGAAATGCTAAACATAATGGGAATGAAACTGTTCTTTTTAATTATTTCAGAGGAGGCATGTTCTGAAAAGAGCATCTTTTTTCTGTACCTTCATAAATAGTGTATGCATCTCTTCTCCTTGCTTGCTTTTGAATAGTGATAACCATGAATCAAGACATGCTGGGTATAAATTGCACCTCTTTTTCCATTAAAACTGGCTGATAAACCTCCCCCCTCTCCCCCCTTTCATCATTTTAATTGCGGTATAATCACCAGGCCCCAAAACTAGATAGGGTTGTGTTCTGACCCCCCTCGTCCCACATCAACACACTCCGAGTCAAAGATAAGTTATGGCATTTAATTAACAGACAGACAGGTCCTTGGCAGCAAACCAGCACAGACAAGCTTGGGCAGCAATCCAGCCTGCCAAGCTCACAATAATGTTCTCCAGCATTAGTTCCTGTGTTGACTTCTGCAAAAGGGGCGTGTGCACAAGCAGTCTTTTTATAGTCTGGAGAGGAGCCTAATGACCACCAGCTGAGTGCAATTACCTTCTGTAACTGTGCAACTGTTCCTGATGCCTATTAGCTCTTCGGTGTGGTGCATCCAGGAACAACTCACTACTGGCATCTGGCTCACTCTCCCTTGTCTCCTCCCCACTGGTCCAAGGCTCAGGTGCCTCCTGGTGGCCAACCAGTCTCTCTGCACCCTGCTCGGAGTCGGAACACTGTCCAGGGTCCTCTACATCCTCCAGAGCCGACTCAGAGGGCCCCTCGCTGTCGGAGTCTGGTGGAAGCCCCAACAACTCCTGCTGGGCCACAACAGGGTTGTATGAAACATACACCGAGGCTTGATCAATTTCATTCAATCATATGATTCTATTCTAAGGAATCAACGTTTACTTATACTCAGAGGTGGGCATCACATCATGTAACAACTGGTGCACCTTCCGCATATGTGCGTGGTTTCAAAACCCCAATGATATAGGATGGCATAGCTCCAGGGTGGGTGGTCAGGCCCAAATGCTGATCAGAACTACCAGTTCACCCTTACCGGTCAGAACCAGCAGCAGCCCACCTCTGTGTATGTTGCTAGACAAATAGTTGTGGCATCCATCTTGTCAGGAGATGCCAAATGGGTCACTGCTCAGATTCTACCTTTAGAAGCAGGGCACTGTGAAACTACTTTATGGATTTGCTTTGGAAGAGCATTTTTCTCTAATCTATCCATTTCCTTGGAGGAGGACTGGGAATAACAGAAAAACTGCTACTTGGTGGGATAATCAAGATTATCAACAGAATCAATTGTTAATTACAAAATTAGTCTATTTTTTTAAAAAAACATATGAATGCAATATTAATTCAATGGACATGATTTGGTTCAATACATTACAACAAATTTGTTGATTTACCACTTACAGAACACTGGTAGATTCCTACTGTGTAGGAAAGAAAGCTTTGCACTTAGAATGAAGAAGGAGAATCGAAGGAACTCTTGAAATCAATGCAAATGTTATTTCCTTAACATTTGTTCTTATAGAAGTATTATGAGTATTATGTACTCAGGTTACATATGAAGAATGTGATTGATTCCAACATTCCTGTCAGGTGTATATATGTACTGTGTTTTCCCCAAAATAAGACCTGGCTTTATTTTCTTTTGACCCCCGAAATAAGTGATTGGCCTTATTTTCAGGGACGTCTTATTATTTTTGAGGCACAAGAGGCAGAGAGCATGGTCACCTTATGGCTGCTGCTGTGTTGCTTATTTTCAGAGGGGGAAGGGGTTATTTTAGCGCATGTGCTCAAAAGCTCGATTGGGCTTATTATCCAGGGAGGTCTTATTTTGGGGGAAACAGGGTATACGTATATATAAATTATATAATTCATGTATTTCTGTAGAATTGTGCATACACCTTGAGTTACCATTACATAATGAACCCTCATTCCTTTATTTATTATTATAAACCATGACTAATACATTATATTATTTGAGTACAAATGGTATTTATAAAACATTGTCTAGACAATATTAAAGTGCTAATTAAATAACTTAAATCTTTAAAGATAAAAAGGTTTATATCAGTATTAACTGATTTATAAAACGTAAATGTTGATAAGAATAAAGATGCTAGCTTTAATCTTTAAAGATAAAAAGGTTTATATCAGTATTAACTGTGATTTATAAAACGTAAATGTTGATAAGAATAAAGATGCTAGCTTACATTTTGTATCCAAAGTGAAATAATTTTTTAAAAGGGTTTTGGTTTCTAACTTTTTCATTTGTTCCAACTTTCTTTCAGGCTTCACTTGGAATAAATTTTACAGATTTGGTCCATAATTCTTTATATTGTTGTGCTGCAATTGTTTCTTTAAACATTGCATCTATTTTATCATACAGGGTTGTTTTTTGATTGGTTTGTCATAACTACATAGGACTTTATTTATGCATCAAAACAGATGGAAGTAGTTCTGTATAAGTATTTTAAATTCTGCATTTTTTCTTAATGTCTCTCCCTCATTTTTAAGATCAGATTTCTTTGACTGCAAAGGTTCTTATATGCATTAACAGATGTGTTGTGGCCCAGATGCCGTTGGAGCTGTCACCAGACTCCGACAGCGAGGGGCCCTCTGAGTCGGCTGTGGAGGATGTGGAGGACCCTGGACAGGGTTCCGACTCCGAGCAGGGCGCAGAGAGGCTGATTGGCCACCAGGAGGTGCCTGAGCCTTGGACCAGTGGGGAGGAGACTAGGGAGAGTGATCCGGAGGCCAGTAGTGAGTTGTTCCTGGATGCATGCCATCGAAGAGCTACTAGGCGTCAGGAACAATTACGCAATTACAGGAGGTAATTGTGCTCAGCTGATGGTCATTAGGCCAGCTGAGCGCAATTTTTATCATCTATAAAAAGCTACTTGTGCACATGCCCCTCTTTGCAAAAGACAACACAGAATTGAATGGTGGAGAACTTTGTATGAGCTTGGCAGGCTGGATTGCTGCCAAGCCTTATCTATGTTTATTGCTGCCCAAGCGTGTCTGTGCTGGGTTGCTGCCAAGGACCTGTTTGTCTGTTCATTAAATGCTGTAATTTATCTCTGGCTCGGAGTGTGCTTTGGTATGGAACAAGGAGGGTCAGAACACAGATGTATAAAATATGCAGAGGGTTCAATAACTGACATAAATCAGTTACCAAACTGTAACCTCTCAGTCCAGACAGTTTCTTGTATTTGAACTTGATGATGGTACTCAAAATTTCTATTTCTGAATTCACATTGATTCATGCATATGACATACATGTTTGACTATTTTTCATTTTGACAACTTAGAAGGGCCTCGGCCCCTTTGGCAGCTATATCTGGTCAATCTGTGGTTTTCTCAATATAATGGTAGTAATATTAATGAAAATTCTATTTATTAGTCAGTTGACCATATCAAGAAAAACTAACATCAGCCCCAATAAAATTTGAATAAGATAAGATAAAATAAAGTAAAGTAAGAAAAATAGTGAGGTAAAATAGAATAAAATAAAAAAGATGAGTGGGATAAAATAGTGTATAAAATAATAAGCTGGTTGCTAAAATGCAGAACAGTGTGTATTCAAATGAATGCATCATAGTGTTTATACACTACCCTAATTACGTTCTTAGTTGAACAGACCTGAGTATAAACTTAGCAGTTCTATTAACTATCTATGTGCTTGTGCTCTGAAGGAAATAGGACAGTCTATTACTGAAGTCCCAATTTGTATATCTGTTAAGTGATGTTTGGAAATATGACCCCTTGCTTGGACCTATATTGGCAATGAAATAAAACATAAGCAATATGTGCTTCACACATACACATCCAAGTATGGTACAGCATTAGGTGGAACTGCCTGTACAGTATTTAACCTTAGTAATTCAGCTGCTCAAATTGTGTCCTGGTAATGGCTGCTTTGCAGTACTGAGTAAGATCCATTGTTAGATATTCTTTTGTTTGGAAAGACTTTTTATTCTTGGCCAATCATTTCAAAGACCTCAAGTTTGCAATGTCTGTTCTGGCATTAATATCAAGACTCTGAGTTTAAATAATGCTTTAGCCTGATGTCTGGCTGAAAGCAAGTATTGCTTTAATAAGTTAAGATGACTTTGACAAGTTGATTTATCCATGCGGTAGGTAAGTTTTTATAAAGGCATTGATCAGCTTTCTCTATTGAGTTTCTGCACTTGAAAACTGAATGTTGAGAAAATGTTTTTGCTAAGCAAAATGGTAGAATGGTTGTTAAATCCAGACTGAAAATTCAATAATTTATATTTATTCCCAACACAACACAATGTGAGGTAACAGTAGGATGAGACATTGTTGCATTTTTATTAACTTCTTCCATATGATTTTCTGGGTTCAGGTCAGAGGTGCGTTCCTTCCCTGCCTTCAGTCTGGTTCGCTTGAATAGGTAGTAAAAATCTGGCATACCTTTCTGAACCGGTAGTAATGGCAGCCTGCCATGCCCCCAGACCGGTCCCCTGGTCACTGCTCGCTCACCCCGCCCAGTCTCTGCTCTGCAGCTTGACTGCCTGAAGTGCTGTACCCCTGATCTGTCTGTCAGGCAAGCCTGCCAGTCGCGGCTTAACTAGCTGCCCTGTTCCCTTCCACATGGCCCTGCCATGCTTCTAGGTGGCCTTCCCGGCATGCCCATCGCCAGCTTGGGAATGCAGGCAAGCGGAAGGTCTTACTGGAGGTCCCCATGGCCGCTTGCCTTCTGAGATCAGCGTCAAGCCCAGCCTGGCCAGTGGGTCAGCTTTTGGTGGAAACACAGACACTGTGCTGAGCCTGAAAGGGGGGGCGGTGGCGACAATGCTGTGGGAGGGCAAGTGGACATTCCTGGGCTGCTGCACATGCACCTGCTCCATTTCTGCAAAGGCAGAGTCCCCCAGCTGCAGAACAATCCAAAGAAGGGAGGAGGGTGCTGCAGAAAAGGCTGCCTTCCACTGGGGCCTGTGTGCCTCTTGTGCTGGCTCTGCAGGGCTTTGGGCTTCAAAGCACTGGTTTTGGGCACTAACTTACCACCCAGCCACTCTCCTGCTCCTCAGCCATGGCACCACTTACCACTGGCAAAGAAATGGAGCAAAAGGCAGAAGCTGCTGGTGGCTGGGTGGGGGGGCAGCCCCTCACCCAGGGAGTGGGCCACAGCTGAGTCTCCTTCCCCCCAGAGTGCTGGACTCCACAGGCCAAGTTCCCGGAGTAGCCCTGGCAGTCGGTTCCTTCTCTTTGAGAGCTGCCTTGAAAAATGGGGAATTTTCTGACATTTTGCAAGGTGGCTCTCAAATGGAAGGAAGCGGGCATGGTGCTTCTTCAGAAGAGCCGAGGCCAGAGCTGTGTTGAAGCCTCCTCCAGCCTCAGTTCCTCTGAAGAAGCACTGCGCCTGCTTCCTTCTCTTTGAGAACCACCTTGCAAAATGTCAGAAAATTTCCCATTTTGTAAGGTGGCTCTCAAAGAGAAGGAAGCGTGTGTGATGCTTCTTCAGAGGAGCCATGGTGTGTGTGTGTGTGTGTGTAGGGGTGGGGGACATGGACAGGAGGGCCTTCTCTGTAGCTGCTCCGGCCCTATGGAATGATCTTCCCATAGAGATCCGGACCCTTACTACTCTTCTGGCCTTCCGTAAAGCTACCAAGACCTGGCTGTTCTGGCAGGCCGGGGGCTGTTGATTAGTCTCCAGCCCCACGCTAACAGTATGCATGCTGTGAAATTTTAATAATTTGTATTCTTTTTAAATTTTTATATATGTTTTTTGTCTTGTTGTGAGCTGCCCAGAGTCCTAAGGGAGTGGGTGGCATACAAATGTTAATAAAACTAAACTCAAACTAAACTTTCCTTACCGCTCACCACCACCGCCTCTGCAGGATGGAGCATTACCACCCCCTCCCCACTGGCTGCAGCCTGGGCTCTGCCTGCCCTGCTTGGTTGGGCAGCTGGCCGGGAAAGCGGTGAGCAGGTAAGCAGTGGTGAGCAGTAAGGGAAGCAAGCACTGTGCCAGCATCCCTGCCTCCTTTCTCTGAAAGCTGGAGCAGTGGGGAAACCGAGGCTTCTTTGCCAGCCTCCCAGCTGGCAAAACAAATGTTCACGCTTCTGTGGCCGTGACTAGGTGGGGTGGGCATGTGACTGCATGTGCATGAGTGACATCAAGTAGGCCACACCCACTCAGTCCCATGCCCCCCACCTAGCCACACCCACATAACCAGTAGTAAAAAAAAATGATGTTCAGATGTTACCAGAATGTGAAGAAAAGTGATTCTGCAGAAGTTTCAATCATGCCACTTGTATCATCTACAGCCTGCCATTGACTTATTAGATAGCTGACATAGTCTGAAGTTAAGAAATATGAAACTATGCTAGGAGAAATTGTTTAATTTAGTATATTTTATTCATTTATAACTCTAGAATAACTTTTCTGAGGAAATTCTACAACATGCCAGAATACACTTTTGACGATGCTGTTATAAATACACTCCGCACCTCAAAATCTGCATCAGATCATACCTGCGGTGTTTCATTGTGAAGAGTAATTCTGTATTTGCATTGTTTTTTCAGCACCTATTATTCCTATGCTGCTCACATCCATTTAATGAATGCTTTTAAAGCATCCACACATTTAAGAAATAGCTTGGAATTCAGATGTGATTTTTTAATGCTCTGGATGATTTTTCTAGCCTCACAGACAAATATCACAATATGTGAAAAATATAATTACACCCCAATCAATTTAATTCAGTTTGAAATGCTAGCCATTAACTAGGTGTAATCTTATCCTTTGGTTTTCAAAGGAACACAGGATCAGGCCAGCTATTAGAGCTGTGTGAAAATGTCCTGCACGGTTTACGGTTTATGACATTTTTTTGGATAGGCCATTGATTTTATGATATTTTATGCTAATTGCTATGCAAATATTGTTATATTTAAATAAATACTGATGGTTTTAAGTGAAAAGCATAAGCCTTTTGCAATTTGGTGTTGTTTGGATGGGGATTCTGAATTTTCTTGCATGCTTACAATGCATGCTTATAATGACTATGAAAACAGATTAACTGATGCATACCCAGTGGCATATGTGTTGCAAATACTAAAGCCGATGCTAGTGTTTGGTTAACAGTTTTGTGTTCTGCCAAATGTATATCCAAAAACAGATTTAGCAATAGCAGTTAGACTTATATACCGCTTCATAGGGCTTTCAGCCCTCTCTAAGCGGTTTACAGAGTCAGCGTATTGCCCCCAACAATCCGGGTCCTCATTTTACCCACCTCGGAAGGATGGAAGGCTGAGTCAACCTTGAGCCGGTGAGATTTGAACAGCCGAACTGCTGAACTGCAGTCAGCTGAAGTAGCCTGCAGTGCTGCACTCTAACCCCTGTGCCACCTCTAACCACTGCGCCACCTTTTGATTGGATTTGATCCAATCAAAACTTACCCTCTGAAATATAAGAAATGAGAACTCCTAGCCAGTACATTTTTTTAAAAACTAGTAGCCAAAGCAGATAATAACAATTACCTAGCAATGTGGAAGAGTGGAAAAGTTGGAGAAAGAACCAAGGACTAAATTCTGGCGGCAGAAGACCAAGCATTAAGAACAATGCATAGAAAGCCAGAATTGAGATGACAGCAACATACAGCAAGTGTTCCTCAGCAAAGACGTTGAAGAAGCAGTGGGCCACCTGGTTAGCTGCTGCAGGAAGACTACATAGACCCACCACAAAAAACAGCATAACAAAATAACAATAATGGAGCCTTGGAAACAGAGTCTGCAAGGATTTTTGTGCCTTAAGCATGAAAGCCAACAGGGTGACTTTGGATCAGTCATTCTTTCTCAGTCCAACCCACCTCACAGAATTGTAGGATGGAAAAAGGAGAAGGAAGAAGTATTATGTATGTTAATCATCTTGAATTATTTATAAAGTAATGAGGGAATAAAGATCAAATAAATAATTATGTAAATAAATAAACGCAAGCAAGAATTTCTGGGGCTCTAAAATAGACAAAGTAATGAAAAATAAATAAACTAAAGTGCTCTGGGACTTTAGCATTCAAACAGACAAGCACCTGCCACACAACAACACAGACTTAACAATTCTCGATAAGAAAGACAAAAAACTCTGGTATTGGATGTTGCAGTATCTGAAAACAGAAAAATAGAAGAGAAAGAACTGAAGAAAATCACAAAATGTCAGATCCCTAAAAGTGATACTGCCATTCAATTGGAAGGAGGGGGAGCCTCAAAATTAAATCACTAGCTGTATCTGTAACAACTGAGTTTTACAACTTTACAACTGGTTTCCTGTCACCGGAAAACTGAAGGTCCCAGTATCTCTGAAGGGATGTTTATGATGGCCATGTGGGATATCTTACTTTAATGTCTAACTAGAGATAGCCATGGGAATGTGTGTTATTCAACTATCAGGGCAGAAGATTTAAGGAAACATCTTCAGACTTGTGTATTGGTTGGAATCTGCATTCGGACAAAAGGGAGGGGTCATTATCAGTTAAATCCCACTTGTATTGCCTAAAGGGTTTCATATGCTGCTTTACTTCTAATGGTTTTCCATTCTGCTTGATTAATGGTTCCTTTTGAAATAATCAATTTCAAGAGTCTTTACTTTCTTAAGTTAGGAGAGGAGCCATTACACAAAATACAAAGATCTGCAAGCAGAATTAGAATGACTGAATCAAATAAAGCAAAGATAGTACCAATATAACAGATGTAATTTTGGGATTTGAATGAAAGCCCAAATATCTGGAATACCAGCATAGGGATTGACAAAATCATCATCAGTCAATTGCAAAATTTATTGAAACACATTACATCTTGCAATGTTACCTTTAACACAATGAAACAACATCTGCCTACCCTTGGGAAGAAGTCAATAGGTGGATAAAAATGCCAAATCCAATCTCAACTGGCTAATTGCACAACTAACTATAGTAATCATCTGTGTATGGCCAGAAACCTAGCACTTTTTTTATCTTAAAAGTGTCTGCCCTTGATGTAATTTCTCATTTTAGAAAACTATTGAATTCACTGATACCATGGAAAGAAAAATGGCAGCTGCAATATGGTAACTGTGAATTGTTGTAGATAAAAAAAGAATCTTATCCAAGAACTGTTTCAAACTATCATTTGTGTGGTTATTGTTTTTAAGCAAAACTAAACCAAGGCTCCTTATTTTGATATCTAATGTATTTTGAGTGGTTCCTTGTCTTTACAGTTTAGTTGTATATTTACTGCAGATCAAATCACTGTTTTCTTTCTTAGATGAAATTTGTTCTGCTTTTATACTTGGATCTACTCATGTAATTTAAAATTCTGTTCATAGACCTTATTTAGAAAAATAGAATCAGGTCGTCTACGAATGATTTAGCACCGGGTTCCCCGCGAACGTGCGCTTCGCCGTGGGCGAGAGGCGGCTGCCTTCCAGCCGCGCTCCACTCCCGTGACGGACGGCTCTCCGCACCAGGCTTCTTTTAATTGTAGACAAAAGGATGTTTAAATAAGCATAATTTTTAAAAAGCAGACTTTCTTGCTAAAAGCCTATGGTTTCTTGCAAATGTCATTTAAACCTTTGGGTCACATCAGTATGCTGTGTTATAATATAATTCATTTCATTGAATACTTTCATGATTGGGCAACAGTCAGGAATGCGCAAGATTCTGTAGATAATACAAAATGATTTATTCTAATGTAGGAAAGCATGCACGAATAAGCCAACATTTTAAGCTCTATATATATTTCATTTGACATTAGCTGCTTTGTATTATTCTAATGGTGAAAAACAGGCATCAGAGTAGGCTGCTTCATAATTGCTCTTTCACAAGGAAACTAATTAACTGGCCCAAGAGTCTCGAGAATCAGATTAATTTAAAAGAATGATATATTGGCAGAAACAAATATGGAACATAGAAATATAATTGTGGGACATAGTGTACTTTGCTGTTTCCTTGGAATTGAAGACATGGAGTTCTTAAGATTCTCCCTCACCCTCATCCCTTAAATGTGTAGGAAATAACTATGAGAAAAAGGATATTCACAGCAAAAATAAACATGTTAGATAAATTTATGTCTCCTGGGGCTAATTAAAATACATTGTTTTGAACTTTATGGATTTTTATGCATTATCTGGTGTTGACTGGCTATGTGAAAGCTCTGGATTATTT
The DNA here is from genome assembly GCF_009769535.1 of Thamnophis elegans. Taxonomy (NCBI): domain Eukaryota; kingdom Metazoa; phylum Chordata; class Lepidosauria; order Squamata; family Natricidae; genus Thamnophis; species Thamnophis elegans. The sequence continues at coordinate 59,909,360 of NC_045549.1, forward strand.
CAACATAGGATTTTTGATGTGGATTTATAAACCAACATAAGCTTTATTCCAAAGCATTGTAATTTTATGCATGCTAAAGAAACCTAATATTGACTTTAGGCTAAGGCTAAATAGACCCTGATCTAGGATACCAAAGTTTAAGGGATGCCAATACTGCGTCTCCTTCTGAAAGCAAAGATTATTTTAAAAATACGAATCTTTGTATTGGCTGGAAGTGGTGCCTAGAGTCAATGTTGCCTAGAGTGCCATATACCTTTTGCCCAGCACTGGGGGAGTGGGGGATGTATCAATAACAGAGACCAAGTCTCTTAACAACACCTTCATATTAGCCAGTTATCTCTTTTGAAACAGGAGTTTCCATGTTTCTCTGATATGAGACTTTTCTCGCCTACCACTTTATTAATTATTGTATATTTGAACATGTTCTCAAATGATTTTTGGGGAATATACTCTGTTATTTTTCAGATAACAGATAATTGGAGCTATTCTGCAAACATTCGATTTGAAGAACTGGTTCTGGTTCAGGATCATATGAATTCTGCATATTCATTGACTGCAAAGGCAAGCAGAGAGATGCCAAATAAGAACAGCTTTTACATTCTTGAAAATGTGTGTGACTCACTGCTGTGTTCCTCTTAATAATATACTCGTCCTAGTTTAATTATCTTTATGTCATTTGGTATAACTCTCTTTGTATTTTATTTTGTCCTTGCTAGCTGGCAGTGATATGAAAAATGCAGTCCAAAACATCTAGAATTCAGCGTATCACTAAGTTATTCTTTTCCGGTACAAAAGATACTAGAGGCACTTTCTTCAGATGAAAACAACTAACTTAATTGGGAAGTCCCAGGTGTAATTAAGTTTGTTAAATGACATTGAAGTTTCGGTAGAGTTTTAAGAACTTTTAACATTTTCAGAGACATGATAGCATTTTTATTTTGTTTGTCAAAATAACTAAATAGTCTAATCGATGCTTTACTACTCGATCAAAATATTTTCTTTCAGTCATTTTCAACTGTCAGATTATATAGATTGTAATTGAAGTTCAGTTTCAACTCATTCTTAATTTGCTTCATTATCATTTCATTTTATACAGTAGCTGAGGTCACGACAAACTACGCTTAATTTTTTTCAGTGAGGCAGCTAGGTCTGAAAAGATTTTGATTAATTTTGTAGAAAAGCTTTCAAAACTTTCAATTCTATCAAGTTAGTCTCAGAGGGACAGATGTATTATCTCAACTTCATGTATTTCTAGATAATACTAGAAAGAAAGAGAGAAGAAAGAGATTCTTTTATAAACACATTTAAATGATTCATTCTTATGGTAATGCACTGTCAGGCTTCAATGTATATTTCAGAGTGTTAACAGGGACTTTATCTTCTGATGCTTTATGAATTCACTATAAAATATATTTAAATGATAGTACAGTAGTCTAAATGTATGCTATTTTTTTAAAAAGAGCCTCAACTATATAACTATTGCATGCTTGATGATTAAATGGTCTATTCTGTTCCAGTAATGTTACAAGTACATCAATTAAATGTAATGTATATAAACATACTATTGAATTTTAACTAATAAATCAACATTGTTTGGTTGAATCTTTATTATTTAATCCAGTGTTATTTTTTTGTGTGTTGGAACTAGTTAATAGTAGGGATCCATAAATATCAAACAATGTTTTGATTTTTTGTTGTTGTCTGATGAAATTTCTGATGATTCATAAAAGTCACAAAAAGTCAAGGGTTAATTATGAAGGTATTTAGTAATTCAATTTGTGCCTGATTTTTGGTCCCAAAGACTGTTAAGATGGAAAAACAATTACAATCCACCTAAAACAGCAGCTAAATTCTCAATCAAATTAACAAGGTCTTTCTTTTAACAAGAAAATTGTCTCCTATATCTTTAGAGCTATTGATATCAGTGATTGTAAAATGTTTACTACATCACATAATTGCAATTTGAAATAGCAGCTTGCAAAATAACTACAACTGGTTGCATCTGTATGGTGTAGCATACTTAGCCTTCTCTCAGAATGAAAAACTATTCTTCTCACTTATCTTCTCATAGTAGTATTATTAGAATAAAGGATCTCTGTGTATGGAAGCTCACACAATTCAATTTGCTTTAATGCGTAGTTAACACTTCACTAATCTTTTACAGTGCAATCCTTGGCGTGCTCATTCAGAAGCAAGTCATGCTGTGTTCAATGAAGCTTAAATTTCAGTAAATGTATTTAGGCTGGCAGGCTTATTTCAGCTTTTATAACTAAGCAAAAAAGAACTATGAAATGTTTAGCCAATCTTCAGCTAGATTTTATCATTACTAGCAGTATTTAAAACACCACCCATGTTGTAAATAGATTTTTAAATGTCTGATAAAATCTATTATTTCACTCTAGTTGGCATTACATATCTTGCTTATCTGAAGAAGGAACACCAAGGTCAAGAAATGATGATTTACTGGGCTAAATGATCAGTTGATAAAGTGAAGGTTGTGAAAGAAGATAATAAGATCTGCATAACCTAGATCATCATAGGAGCCAAACATTTTCAAGGTAAAAGCTAGTTTAATATGTGACAACAGTAGTATCAGAAATGCTATTTGTCACACTGTCCAGTTTTAAATGCCAGTTTGTTCTTACGTTGTAGAACATGGAAATGATGTACTTATTCTGACAGTCCAGTTTTATAATAGTGCATTACAGTGCATGTCCCCCTTCTAAGTATCAGCCTGAATCAATTCTCAAGGAAGGACTAGAACCTTGGTTTTCCCACTATTAGTCCAGCACCTTAATCAATAGGCAGGCAGGCAATTATCCTAAATGGTAGTACTTTTCTTCAATTGACTGTTTAAGATAAGGCAGATCCTATTCTTTGTGTCCATGTCTAAGAAAGGTATCTTAGAACTGAAATAAAAATGTTTTCCCTATGTAAATGGGAATTGAGCTTGGAAATTGGAAACGGTCTCATTTGCTCAAGGATCATAAAGTAATATTAATTTAGCACCAATGAGCTTTAAATCGATAGACTGTCTTGCTTGTAAGAATATCCAGGGGGATAAAAAAAATGAAGATGTGGTATACAACAGCATAATTGAAAATCTGCCCCCCCTTTAATGTCCGAGTAATATTTTGTTGCAGGTGTGTAAAAAATAAAAAAAGGTTTAAATTCCATGGTTATAGAATCAAATCTCTCACCCTCCTGCATATTTTCTTCTTTGCGTCACAGGGTGTTATGGGTCCTGCTCAGGGATGGGCTGCTACAGGTTGTCCCGAGTGTGGTAGAACCTGTAGCTAACGTTATGGCCGGTGCAGAGAACCGCCAAATACCACCCCTGACTGGCCCTGTCCACCCCTCCCCTCCCAGGAGTCTCTACACCAGAGGTGGGTTTCTGCCAGTTCTAAACTCTTCTATAGAAGAGGTTCCACAAATCTATAGTGCCATTTAGAACTGGTTCCAGCTCCCTCCCCTGCCATCTGCACATCATCAAGATGAAGAGCAAGAGGAGGAATTCTGGGAGTTGAAGTCCACAAGTCTTAAAGCTGTCAAGTTTGGACACCCCTGGGTTTTTTTTCTCTAAAGGGTGAGGGATGCGAGGGTCTTGTAACTTGACAGCTTTAAGACTTGCGTGCTTCAAATGCCAGAGTTTCTGAACCAACATTTTGGTTGCTAAGCAAGAGCATTGTTAAGTGAGTTTCACCACATTTTACAAGTTGGCCACACCCACCCACACATGGCTGGCAAGCCACTCCCACCCGATCACATGGCTGGCAAGCCACCCCCACCCAGTCACATGGCCGGCAAGCCACTCCCACAAAGCAGGCCACACCTACAGAAGAAGTTCTAAAAAAATTTGAAACCCACCACTGCTCCACACAGAGTTTTTTGGATGAGAGGTAAGTGCAGGGCCTGTGCGGAGGCTCAGGGAGGGGGAAAAACGGGCTTTCCTGAAGGCTTCTGGAGCCAAGGGGAGGCAGTTTTCGCCCTCCCAGAGGCTCGAAGACAGCCACTGGAGCCTGAGAAAGGTGAAAATGTCCCCCTCCCCTGCCATGGTGCAGGAGGCTGATTAGGCCATGCCCACCATGACCACATCCACCATGGCCATGCCCACCCAGCAACTGGGCAGAGAACCCGTTGCTGAAATTTTTGAAGCCTATCCCTGGTCCTGCTTTATCCCAAAGGTGGATGAAAGAAACAGCTAGAACTTCTGCTACTAAAAAAGTATGACACAGTGCTTTTGTTTTTACCAACAGCTTTAATGCAATTCAAAATATGTTTTTTATCTAATAGAAAATTTCAGCTTTCCCCCAGAGGCGATCCGAGACTTCCAGCGGCGGAGGTTGGAGAAGCAGCGGCTGCAGGCCGGGTCAACGGGTGGGCGGCGGCATCGGGGGCGGCGGGGCACTTTGCATCGTGGGAGCCGCCAAGCGCCTTTGCTGCAGACCCGGGCGCTTGGCGGCTCCCACGATGCAAATTCCCCACCACCACCACCGAGGCCGAACTCTGCCCTGTTTCGCAAAAGGATGCCCAGCTGAGCCTCACCAGGTATAAATCTCACCGCACGTCACTGGTAGTTACAGGAGATAATTGGATTCAGCTGGTGGTAATTAGGCTCCTCTCAAGACTATAAAAGGAATGTCTTTCCAGAAGTTTGTCGCAGGAATCAACCTATTAACTAGAGCTGGAGAAACTATCGTGGCTGTTTTGGCAGGCTGTATTGCTGCCAAGGTCTAGTCTCTGTGTTAAATCCTTGAAGTATCTTTGTCTTGGCGTGCTTTGGTGTGTGAAGAGGGTGTGTGTGTCAGAACACTTCTTATGCATACATATTTCTTGATTGTCAACCTATTAGAGATTAATAGTAATTGCAATAGCACTTGGACTTCTACACTGCTTCACAGTGCTTTACAACCCTCTCTAAGTGGTTGAAAGAGCCAGCATATTGTCCCCAACAATCTGGGTCCTCATTTTACCCACCTCAGAAAGATGGAAAGCGGAGTCAACCTTGAACTGGTGAGACTCTGGCTGCTGAACTGCTGGCAATTGGCAGTCAGCAGAAGTAGCATGCAGTACTGTACTCTTACCACTGCACCACCACAGCTCATAACCCTTCATAATGACAAAAAAAGAAATTCAGTTTTGTTCTTTTCCCTTCGCTTTGAATGATGCTTTTGAAAAACAGATATGTGAGATACCATTATGTTTAATAAATACATTTACTTTTTAGTACAATCTTGAAGCAAAATATATTTCTTTCCTACCTCTCTCTTGCCTGCCTGCATCTATTATATTAGATGTAATAGATCATAGAGTGAATGGGATTTTTCCCCCTTTATCCTGCCATATATTTTAGATGTGTTATATTATAGATATGCTATAGGTTTAATTCCACACTGAATCTAAATAAAGTACCATGTTGGTCTCTTGTTGTTTAAATGTGGTGGCTATTATAATATCATACTTTTTCAAGATGGTTCAGATTATGACTGCTAAAGATATTACAGAGTAAGGAATGCATTTTCTCCTTTCACCTAAACTTTTATATAACCTTTTCACAGTATCACAAAATATCACACATGCTAAGATTTTCAACTAGGCTGGAGTCTGGTTTATAATATTATTTTAAAGCGTTCTGTAACATTGCGCTTTAAAATCTACCTGTTCCTAAGAAACATTAAATAAAGCTGTAAATGTTTCTGTTGCCTTACAGTTTCTGTGACAACTAAAAATAATATTTAAAATATTCTAGACATGCAAAACAGTGATTCATATTTATAGAATTACTATTATTTTATCAGAGCCAATAAACTGTATTATGTTAGCAGCAGACTGGAAAATAAAAATCAAGTTTCATAAACTGGTTGATCTCCATAATTGGGACTCATGCTCTTGAACCTTTAAACAGGGATGTTCTCAGGTTGTTATTATGGTTCCTGTTGTGGCCCAGCAGGAGCCACTGGAGCTGCCACCAGACTCCAACAGCGAGGGGCCCTATGAGTCGGCTTTGGAGGATGTGGAGGACCCTGGACAGGGTTCCGATTCTGAGCAGGGCACAAAGAAGCTGGTTGGCCACCAGGAAGTGCCTGAGCCTTGGACCAGTGAGGAGGAGACAAGGGAGAGTGATCCGGACATCAGCATTGGGGAGGAGCCAAGGGAGTTTTTCCTAGATGCCCGGCACCGGAGAGCTAATAGGCATAAAGAACAGTTACACAGTTACAGGAGGTAATTGCACTCAACTGGTGGTAATTAGGCTCCTCTCCAGATTATAAAAGGAATGCTTGTGCACACACCCCTTTTGCAGAAGTCAATGCATTAACTAATGTTGGAGAACAGTATTGTTAGCTTGGCAGGCTGGATTGCTGCCAAGGCTTATCTGTGCTGGATTGCTGCCAAGGCTTGTCTGTGCTGGTTTGCTGCCAAGGACCTGTCTGTCCATTAATACATTATGTAAAGTATCTTTGGCTCGGAGTGTTTTAGTGTAAAAAGGTGTAGTGCTATATTTTTTTTCAAAGCGGCTGCTGAGGATGTTTTGTGATGGCTACCTTTTTCTCCCTCCGGCCCTGGAATTCTCTCACTCCCAAGTTTTCCAACCACTCATTCATTCATAGATATTGCGGGAAGGAAACGAAGGCGGGTCTCCTTGTGAATGGACGCAAGTTTTTACAGAAAAGGGAAAACCCGAATGTCTGGAGCCAGCTGCTGCAGAGCACCCATGTGAACTTCCAAGTCTCCAAGGAGGAGGTTGCTGTGGACTGAAGGGACATCATCGCCATCCTTCCCATCTCGGTTCTCGGCCACTTCTTCCCGGCATCCCTCCCCTCACCACTGGGAGACCGAGCCCGGCCCACCACCTCTCAGGCTATTGCTGGTGCTCAGGTGCTCCATTCTCACCCCTCCCCTCCTCACGACAAGCGCAGCTATCCGATTTGCCTACCAGTGCCTCTCATGTTGCAATTGGCTGGGTGTCGGCTGTCCTCACACTGCTGTTCCTGTCAGGTAGCCCCTCCCTTTTGCAAGGCAGTGCCCACCACCACTGCTGCTCCCCTGGCTCCAAACAGTGGCATATAGGTGTCTTGGTTCCTAAGAACATCGAAAATATGTGTTTTCCTATGGTCTTAGGTGACCCCTGTGAAAGGGGTCACAACTCACAGGTTGAGAACCGCTGAGCTATCAAAAACCAACCAACAAGCTTCACCCTCATGGGTAGAGTGACTGAGGATCCAAACTGAAATTACAGATTAGAACAAACAATTTTCCTTATTTTGTATTTGAGTAAGCCATGTGTTCTCTTGATTTGTAGGACTACCAGATCTGGAGAGCAAATATTGGATGACAAATAGATGGAAATAAAGAGTTTTTCTTTTACCTCTTTAATGTCCTCAAACAATTATCCACTTTTTTACAGTCCTGATTTGATAGTGCTAATATCTGCTGCTGACCCAAAAGCCAAGAAACTACAGTTTTTCAAAGTTGCAAAAGATTCTGTTTGAATATTACAGATTCCAACCAAGTATAATAGTTGAATGATTCAAATTCCATACCTGAAGGAAGAAAGATGGTGAAACTGATATACTGCTGATTAAAAAAACCTGATGGAACATTTCACTTTTGATAATATTCTTGAGGATATGTCACAGGGAAGATTTGTATAGCTGTGGATGTTACCCATCTAAAAGAAATTACTGTGACTTGAAACAAACTATGCAGATGGTAATCCTGTCAACATTATTTAGCATCAAATAAAAGGATATTCTGCAGAAACCAATAAACAAAGTTGCAGAACTCACATTCAAACATTAGAGAATTGGAGAGGTGTTGTGGAAAGCTCCTTAGTTTCAGTCTGTGAACGTATAAACAGTTTCAGTGTTATAAATTCTAGAATGAACATTTAGTACAGCATTGAAAAGAGAGCTATTTGGTTGGACAATCAAATGAGTCAAAAGGAAAAGCAAAGAAATAAAATGCTTGTCTCTTAAAGAAGAAGATCACACTATTTACATTATAGTGGAAGACTGAATGCTAGCATTAACAGTGATTGTACACTTTAATACTCAATATGAAAGCACAGTAACATATCTAGAAGCATTTGTGATGGGAACAAATGAAGGAACTTACCAAAAGGTTAGAGCAGATCTGGATCTCTTTGCCAAACACAATTACAAATTTAGACTTTATACCAGGTAGAATCCTGTCCTGTCCAGAATATTACAGCCAACAATTTGGATACATTACATCCAACATTCACAATTTAAGAAATTGAATTGAGTTTTAGTTCAAGTATGCTTGCATATTGAGTGGTAAGCAAATGATGTTACTCTCAAGGGGCTTTGAGAATACAAAGTCTTGATGCAATTACCATATTTTTGGAGTATAAGACATACCCTTTTTCCTCAAAAAAGAGGCTGAAAATCTGTGTGCGACTTATACACCGAATACAGCATTGTTTGCCTCCCGAAGCCCCGCCCCCTTCACCAAAATGACAATGCATACCTTGTGGATGCTTTCAGAGAGCTCCTGGAGACTGGGGAGGGCAGAAATGAGCAAAAAATGGGCTGTTCTTGCCCCCCCCAGCCCCCAGCAGCACTCTATAAGCCTCCATAAGGCTATACATGCAATTTGTTGCCAAAAATGGGCCCATTTTTGTGAAAACGGGTCATTTTTTGCTCATTTTTGCCCCCCCCCCAGGAGCACTGTGCAAGGCCCCCCCCCAAGGCTATTCATGCCTTTAAAAAAATACGGGTCCATTTTCGCAAAAAACAGGCTGTTTTGGGGAGGTTTGCAGAGTGCAAAAACCTTTTTTTTCCTTTTGGAAAGCTCTTTAACTGATTGATGAGAATTACATTGATCAAGTGCTGTGCCAGCAGAAACAAAGTCTTAGGTACTGCAGATTGTCAGCGATTTCCTTCTCTAGCACATGGATAAATACACCTGTGAACATCTACTTACCTACCTACTCTCTCTCGCCCTACCTACCTACCTACTGTATTTCTCTTTCTCCCCCTCTACTTACCTACCTACCTACCTACCTACCTACCTACCTACCTACCTACCTACCTACTCTCTCTCTCCCCCTACCTATCTACTGTATTTCTCTGTCTCTCTATATATATTTCTCTCTATCCCTTTACCTACCTACCTACCTACCTACTCTCTCTCTCCCCCTACCTATCTACTGTATTTCTCTGTCTCTCTATATATATTTCTCTCTATCCCTTTACCTACCTACCTACCTACCTACCTACCTACCTACACACACACTCTATGTCCCTACTGTATTTATCTCTCTTTCTCTCTCTCTCTCTACCTACCTACTTTTTTTAAAAAATTGCCTTTTCAAAACCTTGGTGTGTCTTATACTCCGGTGCATCTTATATTCCGAAAAATATTGTATATCATAACAAGTATCTTGGAATTTCTAGAACAAAAGCTTTGGCTTGTAGTTGAATGTGGAGTCCAGGACTGGAAGAAGATGTCCAATTATGTCCCTTATGTCAAAAACATCAATTGTCCCCAGCATCTTTGTACATATGGAAATGTTCAGGACAACTCTGGTTTTGTTTGCGTTTAGCCCCCCTCCCTTAGGGAAAATGTTTTTGATTGTAGCAGATGATAATTAAAAATGACTAGATGTGCAGCCCAGGAATTTTACAATTCTACTTTTGTAGAATTCTTAAAAAGTTAGAGTTTTTGCCATAATTAGGCTTTATAGCAGCCACAGATAAAATGCCAAACTTTATTGAGGTTTTGAATAAAAATGGAACGAAAGTGTTCAAACAGCATTTTATCACCTGACACGAAACAGCTTTGCAGAAAGAACAGTCAAAGCTTGCATAGAAAATGTAATGAATTCTGATAGCATGAATATAAAATTTTCTTGATACCTGGTGAAATGACTGAAGTCCTGCTCAACTCTTTATGGAAAAGAGAAGAAAACACATCAGAATTTACTGTGTTTAAATCTAGAGGATGAAATGAGGAAAATTAGCAAAGAAATTCCGGACTTTGAAAAAGTACAGTTATGATTATTATGCAGAGGATGGATAAAGGCACAAAGATTTGGTCTGCGAGAAAAATTGAATACTCATCAACATCTAGAATGCCAGGAAAGAACAAAAACAGGGTGCTGTAAAGCACTATGGGGTGATACGTAAGTCTAAAATGCTATTGCTATTCTTAGCTTTTAAAGTGGGATTCAATGATGGTGGAGTACTTTGGAATTATTAGGATGATACCTCACTTTGAACTAATATTTCCAAGATGCCTAAAGCTAATGAGGTCTCATTAGAAATGGAGTTAATTCAAGGCATACTGTAAAACACGATGTAAGGGCTCCTCTCCTAACTTAAGAAAGTGAAGACTCTTGAAATGGAGTATTTCAAAAGAAACCTTTTATTAAGAAGAATGGAAGCTATTAAAGTCAAAGCAACATCTGAATCCCCTTAGGCAATGCAAGTAGAATTAAAGCAGTAGAGACCCCTCCCATTTGTTAGAATGCAGATTTTAGCCAATACACAAGTGTGAAGACGTTTCCTTTATCAACTGCCCTGAGAGCCGAATAAACATACATTCCCATGGCTATCTTCCATTACACAGTAAAGTGGAACATCCCAGATAGCCATCATAAACGTTTCCTCAAAGGGTGATGAGATCTCAGGCATTTCGGTGCCAGGAAACCAGTTGTAAAATATCAGTTGTCACAGGTACTGTGACACGCTCGCGGCCTTCCAAAAAGCCACTAAAACCTGGCTGTTCCGACAAACCTGGGGTTGCTGATCTATAAATCAGGTCCAACCCCTAGCTAAGCCAAATGTATGTTGTGTTTTTAAACTGTTTTTGTTTCTCTCCCCTATTTGTAATTTTATTTTATTTCGTATTTGTAAACCGCCCGGAGTCCTCCAGGATTGGGCGGCATATAAGCTCATTAAATTACAAATTAGGCACTGCTAATAAATTGACTCCAAGGCCCACCTCCTGCCAACTGAATGGCACTATCACTTTTAGGGATCTGACACACGAACTCCTAGTTATTCAGGATTATATTATATGAGCCGAGGTGGCGCAGTGGTTAAATGCAGCACTGCAGGCTACTTCAGCTGACTGCAGTTCTGCAGTTCAGCTATTCAAATCTCACTGGCTCATGGTTGACTCAGCCTTCCATCCTTCTGAGGTGGGTAAAATGAGGACCCGGATTGTGGGGGCAATATGCCGACTCTGTAAACCGCTTAGAGAGGGCTGAAAGCCCTATGAAGTGGTATATAAGTCTAACTGTTATTGCTATTGCTATATTGGACATTAAACAAGGATAAATGTCATAAAGAAACATGCTTAAAAATTTTGAAGTTTTTCTGTGTGCTGTATTTGAGGTTTCCACTTCTTCCACCTACAATTATTGTGTCTTTGTTACTGTCTTCTTCTAGTTATTTTTTGTATCATCTGTTCCCCAATAAACACTTCCTAGTTTGGCTTCCTTCTACGAATAACATTTTCTGTCATAAGAAGCAGTTATTAACAATCTCTTTGAAACAAGGAAGTCATGCAGGAACATAAAAACTGTGATGGAATAACACTCCCCAGTAATTATTCTATCTTTTTTTTCATCCAAAGTTGTCCTGATAGACAAAGCACCTCATACCAATGACATTCCACTTTCAGTTTTCCTACCTTCTCTTTGCCAGTTATTTATTTAAAGGATTTTTTGTTTATTCTATAAAAGGGGCAGTGGTTTGAAACAAAGTTGTTTTTTTAAACCACCCTTACAAAAGAACTGAGAATTAGAACAAGTGATTTGTAGGAACAGCAGCCAAGATAAAATAGTTCTACAAAATGTCTTCGTCATTTTTCTAAAGGCAAAGCTGAGGGAACAAAATCCAGGCAGTTGTACTCTAGTAATTAGAGCCAGATATGAGCCTAGTCCAACATCCCAATCAGGTATTCTTTTTTTAAAAAATCAGAAAGGTTAATTAATTCTTTTTCTGGTTCTGGGCCATTCAATTTAAACTACAGGAAAACTGGAGATTTTCCCACAGCAAATACTTACAGTTTTGCAACTGAGCATTGTTTGTGAAAAATCTGGATTTTCATTAGCAGGAACTCTTATTTCTCCCTACTTTCTGGCTTGTAGATTTAATTAACTTTTATTTGCTTTCCTACTTACTAAGAGTTGGATGCCATATTTGCCTTATACTAGTCACCATAAATAGGTCAATCTTATTGAGATTTTGAGCAAAAGTAGAATTAAATGCTCAAACAGCATTATGGCCTATTGGAATCATTCAATCCTCATTTTGACTGGAACTGATAATTTAGAAAGGGGTAAATCTTCTACAGGCAGTGCTAGACCAGAAAGATGCCATGTCTGCTCCCCCTAGTCAAAAACTCAATATCTGGTTCTTGGAAACTGGAAGTTTGCATTTATCTCACTTCCTCCTTCATTTTAGCTTCCTAGTTAGAGATACTAAACAAACGTTTTTAAGCACAACGAAGGTCAGACTTAATGTCTCTGTCAAAGTCTGTAAAAGATGAACAGACTGATACAAATTCATTGTTGCAGTTCTCTTTATCATTCTGTGTATTATCAATTTTACATTTTCAATAATGGATCGATTTTTTACTTTTCACTCCTATTTTACTTATTTGTCAAATTTTATCCTTCATATGAAGAAGTGACTTCAGGTGATGCACAACAAGATGATAAAAATTAATATATAAAATGCAAATATTATTTAAAAGATGTTTAGAAAATCCTCTCACAAGGCTAAGAGACAGTAGCAAATGTCAACAACAATGGAGCCACCTCAGTAAAACCACTGGTCCCCTAAGTCTCTCAAATCTGAGGCATAAATAGGTTTTGAGAGATCACACATTGCATGTCATTGCATTTAATGCTAGTTGAAGTTTACAGATACTCTTCAAGGGCAAGCTCATGCAGAGCGCATTACAGTAATCGAATCAGGGGATAACTAGTATATGAGCGACTGAATTCCCAACATTTTTCCTTATTTATGTGCCAATTATAATGTCAAGAAGGTCTAGTATAAACAATTACAGAAAGCCTAGAAGAAAGGGAAAATAATGACAAGAGGTTGCTTTTCTGTTATTAAGTAAAATAAGAATTTTTTTTTAAATGGCCTTATAATTGTCAATATCCACCCACATAGAATAATATTCACCCACATACAGAAGAGAGTAAGCAGAAAGTTTGGAAAATGTTAAGGACCACTATAGCTATGCCGTTTTGCTTGTCCCTGAGAATACAAAGATGTAACAGTTGAATGCTGTCACTAGCTCTAGATTTAATAGGATTAATCATAAACACTCCACATGCTTTGCAATCAGTCATTCTGTATTCACTGAATGAGAAATTCGCTCCTTCATTCTGGCTTCATCAGTGCAGGGTCAGCCTGAAAAAAAACACCAGGTCACCTTCTGTTTTCTTCAACAGATCTTTGCCAGCTTGTGAAGGAAAATGTTCAGCCTGCCATGGAAATGCATGACATCCTAGAAATTAGACTGTTCAGCGACTGAAGGATGCAAAGCACAACCTGTCATTGTTTCCACCCTTGAGTGTACTGGGAATTATTATGTTTGGTTTTTCCCCCTTTCCCTTTGTTCTTTCTTTTGTTTCAGTCCTTTTACATGTGTCAGCACCAAGCAGCAAAGTATGTTTCCTTTGTTTTGTTACCATAACAAAGAATGCAAAATGCAAAAATATTAGCAACAGCCCACACAATAAATGGGAGAGATTGTTGGTTAAAGCATCAATCTGCTGTTTTGGGGTGCATCTTTGTTGTTCATGGCTGCCAGCACCAGACTAACACACAGGAATGCAAAAGAGGTGTGTTCTGTTGTCTGTTGGGAATATACTGGCATGTTCAGCTTCCAAAGACTCAGCAACAACAGATGTTTAATCAGCTTTTCTAAAAAAAAAAAACCTCACAAAAATTGTTTAAACAAGAGTGCACACTATTGAAAGTTGCTGATAAAAAAGTCATTTTAAAATAATGACCTTTATCAGACATTTTTATATATAATTTCTATGATTCAAGTTCTTTTTAATATAACAAAGAAACATGTACATGAATTGCCTAAGTTGGGAGAAGTAAATAAATAAAAATCTCCATATGCAAAAAGAGAATCTCAATAACTAATGGTAAAGATTGCTCCCTCCCACCGGAATCAATTTTCAAAGCTAGAGCCTGGTGCTGCCATTTTGATGCAGACTGGAACAAAATTGAACTGAACTAAGGTTAATGAGTACAAATTTATTTTTAAATTAAATATCTTCAAAAACTGAAAATGGGAAGTATTATTCAGTGAAAAGTAAGGTGTGTAGCTGGTAAATTGATATACGCCTAAAATGTATTAAAGGAGAATGGAGATCATGCTTAAATACCAATTATTTCTCTTGCAAGAAAAATGTGGCTTATTACAGAGTTTTTCCAGTCTGCAGTTATGTTTAATTTCAAGTGATGACTAACAATGCATTAGAGAAAGAAAGAAAGAAAGAAAGAAAGAAAGAAATGGTTGATAATATGGTAATAACTGCAGGAGGAAAAGAAAAGCATGATTGAGACAAGTAATATAAGTAAAGAGAGTTACAGAGAGATAAATGCAGATAAATCTGGAAGAAGCAAATAATCGAGTCAAACTGTGGTGTGTCAATATACTGCAATAGCTGTTTAAACAATCAACATATTTATGTTATGTTAATAATGGAATATTGCATTTGAAATATTGTATCCAGTTTTGGTTGACATGATATAAAAAAATGTTGAGACTCTAGAAAGGCTGCAGAGAAGAGCAACAAATATGATTAGGGGCTTGGAGGCTAAAACATATGAAGAATGGTTAAAGAAATTGGGTATGTCTAGTTTAACGAAAATAAAGTCTAGGGGTCACATGGCAGCAGTGTTCCAATATTTGAGGGACAAAGAAAAAGGGGTTGACCTATTCTCCAGCGCACCTGAAAGCAGAACAAGAAGCAATGGATGGAAACTTGTTGTGGCCCAGCAGGAGCCATTGGAGCTGCCACCAGACTCCGACAACGAGAGGCCCTATGAGTTGGCTCTGGAGGATGTGGAGGACCCTGAACAGGGTTCCGACTCGGAGCAGGGCGCAGAGGGGCTAGTTGGCCACCAGGAGGTGCCTGAGCCTTGGACCAGTGGGGAGGAGACAAGGGAGAGTGATCCGGACACTAGTAGTGAGTTGTTCCTGGATGCCTGGCATCAAAAAGCTAATAGGCATCAGGAACAGTTGTGCAAGTACAGGAGGTAATTGCACTCATCTGGTGGTCATTAGGCTCCTCTCCAGACTATAAAAAGACTGCTTGTGCACACGCTTCTCTTGCAGAAGTCAATGCATTGACTAAAAGTTGGAGAACTTTGGTAACTAGCTTGGCAGGCTGGATTGCTGCCAAGGTTTGTCTGAGTTGCTGCCAAGGTCCTTATCTGTTTGTTATGCTTGGCTTTCAGCCACCAAGGTTTTGGTGTCTTGCTATTAAAGTACATTTCAGTTAAGCTTGTCTCGACATTCGTTCCTGGATGGAGGAGGGGGTCAGAACAGAAACTAATCAAGGAGAGAACCAACCTAGATATAAGGAACAATTTCCTGCCAGTTGCAACAATCAGTAGAATGGCTTGTCTTGAAAAGTTGTGGGTATTCCATCGCTGTAGGTTTTAAAGAAGAGACTGGACAGCCACTTGTCTGAAATGATATAGGGTCTTCTGCTTGATTAGAAGGTTGGACTTGAAGACCTCCAAGATCCCTTCCAACTCTGTTAGTCTTGTAATACATACATTAATGATCCAAATATTTAAACAAATTTCTACAATGGATTGCATCACTTTTTAGGATTGGGATGACCTTGTATCTGGCAAGGTGAAAGGACCTATTTTGGGTGCTCCTAGTACAGATGAAAGTAGGAAGTGGTATCTGAATTACATAGCAATATCTTTTCAGAGTAAGGACTGACATTTCTGTTTGAGCATTGATGCAGACTGGAAATATTGCACACAATGCAATGAATTCCCTTTTTATTTATTTGCCTGATAGGATTCTATAAGTCCTCAGACAATTTTAAGCTTAGAACACTCCTAGGAAGTAAACTTGTTACTGATTATTCATTTATAAAATGTATGCTTTACTTTCTATCCAAAATAT